>NC_081572.1:29821981-30156165 GCF_022355385.1 Mustela nigripes | reverse complement strand
GAAAGAAAGAAAGAAAGAAAGAAAGAAAGAAAGAAAGAAAGAAAGAAAGAAAAGGAAATTAAAGAAAAGAAAAGAAACCCATTGATTAGTTTGGTGTTATCTTTTATCTGGAAGTTAACTTGGCCCACAAGACTCCATATCATTTATGTCATCAGGGAAATGCAAATTAAAACAACAGTGAAGTAATACTACACACCTATTAGAGTGGCCAAAATCCAGAACACCAACACCACCAAATGCTGGCGAGGATGTGAAGCAACAGGTACTCTCATTCATTATGGGAAGGAATGCAAAATGCTGCAGCCATGTTGGAAGACAGTTTGGCAGTTTCTTAGCATATGATCCAGCAATTATGCTCCTTGGTATTTACCCAAATGGGTTGAAAATATTACATCTGCACAAAATCTGCATGTGATACTGACAGCAGCTTCCTCTGCAATGGTCAAAACTTATAAGTAACAAAGATGAAGGCACGAAGTGAACGGATAAGTACCCTTGTCCATCCAGATAATGAGATTTTATTCATTGCTAAAAAGAAATGAACTATCAAGCCATGAAAAGACCTGGAGGAATCTTAAAAGTATATTACTAAACAAAAGAAGTCAATATAAAAGACAACACACTGGGGCGCCTGGGTGGCTCAGTGGGTTGAGCCCAGGTCATGATCTCAGGGGTCCTGGGATCAAGCCCTGCTTTCCCCTCTCTCTCTGTCTCTCTGCCTACCTATGATCTCTCTCTCTCTCTGTCAAATAAATAAATAAAATCTTTTTTTAAAAAAGTAGAAAATAAAGGCTACATACTAAATGATTCCAACGATATGATATTTTTAAAAAGGCAAAACTATGGAGATGGTAAAAAGATCAATGGTTGCCAGGAGTTGGGCGAAGGAAGGATGAATAGGTGGGCACAGAGGACTTTTTTGGCAATGAAACTCTTCTACAAGATATAATGGGGAATACATGTCATACATTTGTCAAAACCGAGAGAATGTATACCACCAAGTGTGAACCATAATGCAAACTCTACACTTTGGGTAGTAAGGATATGTCCATGTAGATCTATCAATTGCAACAAATGTACCACTCTTGTGCAGGATGTCCATAATGGGGAAGCCCGTGCATGTGTGAATGCAGTGGGGATATGGAAAAATCTCTGTATCTTCCACTCAATATTGTTGTGAACCTAAACGTGCTCTTAAAAATAAAGTCAGATCTGTACCCCAATGTTTATAGCAACAATGGCCATGGTCGCCAAACTGTGGAAAGAACCAAGATGCCCTTCAACGGACGAATGGATAAGGAAGATGTGGTCCATATACTATGGAGTATTATGCCTCCATCAGAAAGGACAAATACCCAACTTTTGTAGCAACATGGACAGGACTGGAAGAGATTATGCTGAGTGAAATAAGTCAAGCAGAGAGAGTCAATTATCATATGGTTTCACTTATTTGTGGAGCATAACAAATAGCATGGAGGACATGGGGAGATAGAGAGGAGAAGGAAGTTGGGGGAAATTGGAAGGGGAGGTGAACCATGAGAGACTATGGACTCTGACAAAACCTCCTCTGAGGGTTTTGAAGGGGCGGGAGGTGGGAGGTCGGGATACCAGGTGGTGGGTATTACAGAAGGCACGGATTGCATGGAGCACTGGGTGTGGTGCAAAAACAATGAATACTGTTATGCTGAAAATAAAAAAAAATAAGAAAATAAAGTCAGTTTTTTTAAAAAGGAAATAGAACATAAAAGAAACTATTGTAATGCCTTGCACTTCATAAAGGCAAGTACATTTTTGAGGAATGTTTCCTGTGCATGTGTGCATAAAATCCATATCTTACTATGGGTCACAATAAAGTTCAAATGTTACCAGGTTATATGATTTTTAAATGCTGGTTCAACTCTATCCCTTTTATTCTGTTACTGAGGCAAGAGGAAGAGAAAGGGGTGTCCTCAGAACCAGCAGGGTTCCCATCTAAGGATCTCAACAGCCTGTTCTATGTACAACTCTATTTTATATTGGAGTCATGTCAAAGGATATTTACAATTGCAGAGCAAGCCATGAACAGCTGATCTATTTCCCCTGCCAAGAATACCCCTCCTTTCCATTCCCACCTCCATCACCTTTGTGTACCTGATAAATTCCCACATATCCTTGAAGACCCAGTTCAAGTATCACTTTCTTTCTATAAATTTCCCTGGGGACCCACGCAGAAGGAGGTGCCATTTCCTGGGTATGCCGCACAAGTTTGTGCAGACTCCCCCACCAACTCTTCTTGTTTTATTTTAAGCAGCTGTTTACACGTCTGCCTCTCCCTCTGGATGTGGACTCTATGGGAGAAAGAGCTGTTTATTTCATTTCCATATCCTCACTTTGGGACACAGGGTTTGGAACACAGTAGACATTTGGTTGTGCTGGGTGAATTAAACTAAATTCTCTTTTCAGCACATCCTACATCTGTTGGGAAATTCGGGAAAAAAATCACCTTCTCTAATGGAAGGACCAATCCCTCTAATGGGACTGGACAAAATCCCGTTGCCCATCTCTCAGTGAGTCCCCTGGCTTCCCTACTGAGGAGAAGCCCCTGAAGGAACTCCCTCCAGCTTGCTGCATGTTGCTATCTGGACTTCTGCCAGAAGATATTCTCCAGGGAAGCTGGTTCCACTATCCTGCAGTGGCTCTGGCTTCAGTCCTTTCCAGACTTGATAACTAGAAAGTACCACAGACCAGGTCCTGTGCCCTTGATCCTACTCAGCTCTGTTCTTCCCCACTCTGCTAAGGATACAACCTGCAGAATTTCGGGGTGGACAACTCCATTCAAGAATATGCAGCACAGCAAGAAGCAAGATTCTTTTTTACATCACTTGTTACCCGAATTCCTTCACTCTCTCCTTCAGTGTTGACTACTCTACAAAGGCTACTGAAGTTGGCATTTTTGCTCATTTTACTGATATCCACCCAGATGCACATAGTCTCTAGGATCATCAATCAATAAAGCAGCCCATGTAAAAGGGCCCATGTTGTTAATTATCAAATGGCAGAAGCTCATTTACACATTCTGTTGTGCACTATTTATGTAATATTTAGTTCTCAAATATACACTTTCCTCAGAGCTTTGATTTTCTTCCACCTAGACCCAATTTTCTCTATAGGACTTCCGTGCTTAGGTTATAATATTCTAGCAATCCTGCCATTAAATCAGTGATTCCCAAATTCCAGCTGCACACCCAAATCATATGTATACTTGAAAAGACAGACTCCTGGGAGCTCATTTCCCGCATGCCTAAGGACAGGATCAGGGATCTTTATTTTTCAGAAGCTCCCCAGGGGATTTGAATGTTTGCCCATGTCTGAGAGGAACCATTTTATATGAATCCATCAGGAATTAAGATGTTCCATATTCATGAACTCCAAAGATTAAAAAGAATTTACAAATTAAAAAATCCAAATTATTTACCTAGCTATTCATCCCTTCCACCCCATATTTTTTATAAAATTTATTAAATATAAGCAAAAGTTAGTGAACATAATTAGCCATTACATTTATGATGAATGACCTCTTGGATATTAAGCCCTACACTGTAGTCTAGTGATGTGCTCATTGTTTGCCCCTTTACTAAGTGGCCCCAGATATCTGGCTTTTCTTCTCAGTTTTATTTTCCGAAGGGCTGATGTTAAAAGAAGTAGGATCTCCAAGTTTGGTGGGGTGCAGGTGTGTAAATATGTATAGGCTGTCTTCAATGAGTTCTTTTTTGACACATCACTATGATGTGACTTCCACTAAAATACAGTGTTTGATGCATTTTTTAGGTTCTGATGGTATGTTTCCAGGGGTACACCTTAGTGATGAATGCAACCTGAGCCCCAAAGGATAATAATTGGCCTACAGGGGAAAAGTAAATGGCTGACATGGGAACAGAATCTTTTTTTTTTTTAAGATTTTATTTATTATTTATTTGACAGAGAGAGAGAGACCACAAGTAGGCAGAGAGGCAGGCAGGGGGGGGGGGGTAAAGAGGCTCCCTGCTGAGCAGAGAGCCCGACGATGTGGGGCTCGATCCCAGGACCCTGAGATCATGACCTGAGCAGAAGGCAGAGGCTCAACCCACTGAGCCACCCAGGCATCCAGGAATAGGATCTTTTAAAACTACATTCTAATCAACATAAGTAATTGCTAAATGCTTGTGGTGCTTCTCAAACTTGAGTATGAAACAGCAACCAGGTCACTTGTTTGAAATGCAGATTTTAATAAAATAAAATAAAATAAAAATTCACTTACAGCCCCACCCCCAGAGATTCTGACACATTAGATCATAGGGTATGGGTCCAGAATCTGCATTTTAAACTACTGTTCCAGGAATTCTGGTGTGAGTGGCTGATCATCCAATGCTTTTTGAACTACTTCTAGTGAACAACCCATTTTGGTTTTGTATGCTAATGTTCTACTGACCAATACCTGGAGATATACAATTTACTGTACAAGTTTGACTCTATTTAAACTGGCTTATATCTTTTTCCATGAGAAATATCCACTGAATATATTGGAGGTTGTGCCAAGGACAGTTTGGTATAAAAGTTTCTCGACACTTACTCTTAAGGGCTGGCAAGGGTCCAAGGGACCACACTTTTGAGTATCACCATCATTTAGGCATCAGGTAAGAAATACTTGATTAAATTGTGAATTGCTAGGTCCCTACCCTTGATAATCTTAGGAGTCCCAATAACAATGGTTTTGAGAGAAATGAATATGGTTGGTTAAACTGTAAGTTTGATGAGGAGGCAAGTTTTAGGGTATGCAGCCTAGCTCTAGGAGAACAGAATGGAAGAAGTCTCTTTTTTATTTTATTTTATTTATTTATTTGAGAGAGAGAGAGAGATCACAAGTAGGCAAAGAAAAGAAGCAGGCAGAGGGAGAGGAGGAAACAGGCTCCACGCTGTGCAGAGAGCCTGATGCAGGGCTCAATCCCAGGACTCTGAGACCATGACCTGAGCCGAAGGCAGAGGCTTCAACCATCTAAGCCACCCTGGCGCCCCAAGAAGTCTCTTTTGACACTGATTCCTTTCCTATCCCATGAAGGAGTGGATAGGAAGGGACTGTTATGAGAAGACAGTAGCACACATACCCCTCTGAAGTGTTCTGTGTTCTTAATCTAGAAAGACCTAGTTAGGATCCAAATCATGGCTGGAGTTGGGGGACCCTTAACTGATAGGTTGGCCAAACCCTGAATTTTGGAAATTGGGATGGACTGGAGATGAGACTGGAGATGAGACTGGAAGCTGGGCTTGGTGAAAGGAAAAGATACACCTTGTTACTCTACTGCCTCTTAGATCTCCTCTCTCACCAAGTGATTGCAAAAATACGGGGAATAGCTTTACAGATAGAAATGTCGAGAGCTATCATTACAGCAACTGTTTACTATGACTGCTTAATTAACATGCCATAAAATAATTATCATGTGGTTCATTAGGTGTATGCCAGAGTAACTTAGCCACACTAACTTAACCCGCTAGTCTGTTCATGTTGTACAACTGTCTGTCCACAACCTGAGAGGAATTACTGCCTCTGAACACAATGTGTTTCCAGAGGTGATGCTCACTCACTGGTTCTGAGAGATTTCTCCTCCTCCATTTCATCAACTAAAATAATCACCGGAAAAGCTGAATGGCACAGACATGAACCTCAGAATCCTAGTACTCACTATAGACTCCTTCCATAATATCATTTTCCCTATCTGTTTGACCTCTAAGTCCTATTACAACTTTCTTATGTCCCTTGTATTTGTTTCATCTTCTCTGTGTTTATAGCCACTTTCTCCGCGGAAGTTTCATCCTTCTTTCTGAAATATTGCTATAGCCGCCAAACCAATCTCACTCGTTGGCACTTATCTCCCTAACATCTACACACTCCCAGTTTAACTCCCATTAAACTCTTTGTTTAACGCCCTTCTGTAACATCTCCCCTACAGGCAAGAATCCAAATCTCTCAGAAGGGTGGGCTCTCTCATGACCTTGCCCTGTGCTGCCTCTCAAGCAGCACTCCCACCACTTTTCATCCTACTACACTCCAGCCATGCAGTACTATTTGGACAAATGGAGCAGACTTTCCTCAATCTTGCTGACCTTCTACCAGGAATCTCCTTCTCCTTTTATTCTGCCTGGTGAATTTCTACTCATCCTTTAAGGCTGAGTTCCAATGTCCCCTCCTAGGTACTCATTACATTGTTGTAGTGATTTGTCTAAATTTCTGGCTTCTCCAGGGGAACAAGAGCCCTCAGGCAAAGGGAGACTGGGATAAATCAAACTTTGCATCCCCAGAGTGTAACACTAGGTGGCACAACACCAGTTAATCCACACTTGTTCAACACCATCAGAAGCATCATGGAAGAAATATGAGGCAGACTTGTGGATCAAGAAGAAGAGAAAGACAGGAGGCTTGGAATTCCAAATATTACCAACACCTCTCAATCTAAAATCACTACTCATTTGGTATTTTTAAAATGTGCTAAATGAAACACTGGTGAAGGGAATAAAGCCAGGAAAATTAAGCACTTAAGTAACCTGCGATCTGATCCATCACTCCCTTCCCATGTTCTTTAAGTGAAAGGCTAAGTCATGTCCCTTTTGACTACCAAGCCTCAGCATTTAAATAGAAACCACTTAATCCACTGCTCATAAATGCTCCTGGGGTAGAAAATTGGTGCACAGAAAAATAGCATATCACTTTTGAGTTGTGACAAGGTAAGACTATCCATCCATTACTTTTCCTTTTCCAAGCCTGCTGGGCAAATTGCAAAATGGCAAAGAACATCTTGGCAGGTGTAGACAGGCTGGAAAGCAGCAGTTCTCTTTCCTTTTAACCTCAGGGGCATGTGAGCTTGGCGCTGCTTAATATAGACGTAACTGGAAAGACACGGTGTCCTTCTCTTCCCCCATTCATCACCCAACACACACACACACACACACACACACACACACACACACACACACACATCCCTTCTGACCTCTAGAGATCTGTTCTAAAGAGCACAAGAATAAATATATTTATTATTGCTACTTTTCTGATTATAGACATGGGGATGAGGTTGGGAATTTGCTATGAGGTATTAAAATATAAATTCTAATTTCAAAGTTACTGCTGGTTCTTTATGCAATGAAAAGTTGAAGCCCTTCATTCATATAAACATTTAGAGAATTTTCACTTTGAGCCAGGTACTTTTCTAGGCTCTGGAGACACATGAAGTAATAAAACCAATTCCCCACCCTTACAGACTAGGAGACATATAATAAATAAATAAACTGGAAAGTATACATGGAACGTCAGAAAGTGATAAACGCTACAAACAATGAAACTGGCTGATGGAATGGGGCTCAAGTATGGTGTATATATGTGTGTACATATGAGCACATGGGTTGAGGGGCTGCTTCACATGGGGTGGTTTTGGGACATCTCTCTGAGTACATGAAATTTGATCAGAGTCTGTTCTGGTTTCCTGTCACTGCTGTAGCAAATGACCACAAACTGGGAGACTTAAAACAACAGGAATTTATTCTCTCACAGTTCTAGAAGCCAGAAATTCAAAACCAAGGTTTTGGCAGAGCCATCATCCCTTCAAAGCTCTAGAAATCTGTACTTTTCCAGCTTCTGGTACCTATCACAGCTCTTTAGCTTGTGAATTGTACCGCTGCAATCATTGCCTCTGTGGTCATACTACCTCCTCTTTTGTGTACGTCTAATTTCCCTCTGCCTCTCTATTATAAGGAACTTGTGATGCATTTAGGGTCCATTCAGATAGTCCAGGATAACTCTTTAAGATCCTTAAGAAAAACACCCCCCCCTAAAAAGCAACATTCAAAGATTCCGTGGATTAGGCCATGGATATCTCTTTTGGGGAGAGCATGATTTATCCCACCATAGAAACCCAAATAATATAAGGAATAAATAGGAAATCTGGAGGAACAATGCTTCAGGCAGAAAGAACAGCATACATGAGGTCTCTGAGCCTATAGCAGGTCTATCCTGCTACAGGAAGGACAAGGAAGCCAATGTTTCTGGGTTAGAGATAGCGAGGGTTAAGAAGGTGCATGAGGAAGCTGAGGAATGTGTGGTGGCAAAGATCATGTGGGGCTGGAAAGGATTTCTGCCCTTCTGCTGAGATAACAAGCCAATGGAAAATTTTGAGCACAAGATTAATATGATCTGTCTTATGTTTCAATATGAGGACACTGCTTAGATGGGGTGGGTGGGTACAAGCTCAACTTAACAGACCATTGGTGGATTTTTAGAGATGCACAGATATGCCTATAACCAGTCTTACAGGATGTGACATACCAAAATTCTCTAGTAAGAAAGAAATAGGCATTTGGGAGGTTCTATGCTGGTGGCAGGGGAGGGAGCAGACAAAAGAAAAGTGCGGTAAGAGGAAGACAAGCTAGGATCTAAGGCTGGAATGGGGGGGGGGGGTGTGACCGGCAAGGAATTCTTCATGGTAGGTAAAGACCTATGGGTTTTTATGGCAGGGATGTCTCATTTTCAATTTTAAGGTTTCACTATACAGTTTCTATAACCCCCCACCCCCCCTTTCCATGATCCCAAACCTTCAGTAAAGTTCTGTAACCAAACATCCCAACCTCGGGTTAGGATCCTTTAGATGAAAGCAGTCCTGACCAAAGTACTTTGGGACTATTTGGAATCTGAACAAAAGTCAGGTCAATGTGACTTCAAAGTTCAGTTCCAGAACCATTTGGGGTGGGTGTAGGAGAGCAGAAGATACTAAGAAATGAGTTGGGCATAAGAGAATTGTAACCAACCATCTGGAGCATGGGACAATACAGTCCTAGTCACAGGGCAGAATCTTGCATCCCTCTCTTATCAGAGATGTGGGCATTGGTGGTTCAGTGGTAGAATTCTCGCCTGCCCTCTCTTATCAGAGGACCATATCCTACTTTCCAGCTGGCATGGGAAGAGCAGTGCCTGGTAGAAAAGCAGCTCATGGTAGTTGTGAGAAAGGGACAAAGGTAAGTCCATCTTTTGGGGGCCACTTAGTATGAGTAGGCCTTTCCATAAATTTCACTTAATTTAGAGCTAACTACAACCTCAGAAGCCAACTGTTATTATGGGCACTTTACAGGCAAGGGAATTCAGGCCTAGGGAAGTAATGCAAACTTTTCAAGGTCACATAGCTAACATACAGCATGGCAGGGATTTGCACTGGGCCTTCTGATTCCAAAAAGCCCATGTTCTTTCATTTACCTTAGGCTGCAATCATGAGGCCTGCTTAAGAAATTCTGGTCCAAGAATGTCTTACTTTCTCTGGGCATCTAGTGACTTATGTCAGACATTGCACAAAGCCAGCATTCCAGATTCTAACCTCCAACATAGACTCTCCTGTGGCTCAGACACAGGAGATGCCTGCCCATACCAGTGGCCTTCCCTGCTCTCACAAATGCAGCATCCTCTGCAATTAGGATATAGGTCCTTCCCTCATACACAAAGCCTGGTTTCATTTTCTCTGGCCTCCCTTCTCTCTAGGAGACCTGCAGAAAGTAAGGAATTCAACAACCAGCCTGATCACTGGACTTGCTCTGATATTAATTCATGAAGGAGTGTGGATACAGTGACACTTCTCTTGAAAGGCCCATTTTTCCCAAGTAACATTCTTTATCAAAATCCATATTTAAGTGTGGAGGAGACCCCTATATTTAGCACTTCTTTGTCTAGCTTAGTCCATGGATCTCTAAAATGGCCATTTCCATAGGTCTGTAACATAGTGCAGCATCACATTAAAAATTTTAGGTTGTATATTTGGAGCTTGGAGCACCATCTTACTTTACTGCCGTTGTTGAGAGTTGCACAATACTCGATTTTAGAACCAGACAGTCCAGTGATGAAAGTAATGATAGCTTGTCTTTTTTGGTGCTCATTCTGAACACTTCATATGCATGGTCTCATTTAGCTCCCATACAAATCACACAAAGACCCATTTAAAAGAAGAGAAGACTGATTCAGAATTTAAGTAAAGGCACTTACGCTACAATGCCACATGCAGTATATTGCACTGCTAAAAATCGCAATTTTCCTATACAAAATTGTACAATAAAAACCATGGGGGATGCCTGGGTGGCTCAGTGGATTAAAGTCTCTGCCTTCGGCTCTGGTCATGATCCCAGGGTCCTGGGATTGAGCCCCACATTGGGCTCTCTGCTTAGCGGGGAACCTGCTTCCTCCTCTCTCTCTCTCTTTCTGCCTGCCTCTCTGCCTACTTGTGATCTCTCTCTATCAAATAAATAAATAAGATCTTAAAAAAAAAATGGGGCTTATGAGAAAGTTTGGGGTGGGGCATGCATTAGTTTCCTAGTGCTTCCATAACAAAGTGCCACACACTGTGTCTCGCCGTTCTGGAGGTTAGGAGTCTGAAGGCAGGGTTGCTTCCTTCTGAGGGGTATAAGGTAGAATCTTCCATTCCTTTCTCCTAGCTGCTGGTGGTCTACTGGCAGTCCTTGGCATTTCTTGGCTTACTATAGATGCCTCACCTTGATCTCTCTGCCTTCATGTTCATGTGAACTCACACTGTGGGTCTTCACATAGTCTTCTTTAGTGCCTGTCTCTGTGTCCAAATTTCCCCTTTCTTCAAGGACACCAGTCATATTGGATTGGGGCCTACCCTAATGACTTCATTTTAACTGGATCACCTCTAAGAAGAACTTAATGCCAAATAAGGTCACATTCTGAGGTACTAGGGTTCAAGACAGTGGATACAATTGAACCCAGAACAGAGCATAGCACTCAAAAAAATCATCAGGGACACAATGATATGAAGGTTAGAAGTTAATGTTAATAGTAGCATAGTTTTATACACATTACATAGTTAAATATGGCACTTAGCCTTGGGAAGGACTTACTGTAAGTTTAAGTGGAAGTGAGTGTTGGAAGGATTGCAGCTCATGAACTGGTGGAAGGAGGGTCACCTGAAATCAGAGGGAAAATTGGAACATTTCCTGGATGCGTGTGGCTCATAACATACGCAGACGATTATGGCCATTGTTTGAAATGTGTGCATTCCTACATGGAAGTATGAATTCCTGGGCGCAGTTTTTTTGCATTCACCTGGTATTTCTTGAGAAGAAACTGTGTGTAAGCAAATGTGAAATTTGTGTTATGATCAAATTTCTCCCTAATACAGCAATGTCCTTAGAATAACGTGCATGTTTAAAACAAGCATCCTAGTAGAAAGGCATTTAACTTGCTCAAGGTCACAGCCACAGCTGGGTTTTCAGCCCAAGTAGACTGAAACCATAGCTCAAGTTCTTAGCCACTAACCTGCCCAGTTGTTTGTCTTGGAAACAAGTTAAGAAAAATAAATGACGCAATACCATGCCATCGTGATCACGCTCCCTGTAGTAGGCACAGTCCTGGGATGCCCCCAGCTCAAGACTGTCTGCTCTGACCCACAGGACAGTGCCTAGGATAGGAGCTCCTGCTGGGATTATGTCACGGTATGTGGTAACAGAGATTTTGCAGATGTGATCGAAGTGACTAACTGGTTAACTCTGAGGTAATCAAAACAGATGTCATCTAGGTATAACTGACTTAATCACACTGTAAAAGCATTGTACTGGTGGTGATGAGTATTATGGAGGGCATGTATTACATGGAGCACTGGGTGTGGTACATAAACAATGAATTTTGGAACCCTGAAAAAAATTTTAACTTAATTTTAAAGAAGAATAAAAAATAAAAATAAAAGCACTGTACTGTACAGTGACTAACATAATAAAAAGTAAATTAAAAATAAGAACTAAAATTTGTGTGGAACCAGAAGGGACCCTGAATTGCTAAGGAAATGTTGAAAAAGAAAAAACTGGGGGTATCATGTTGCCTGATTTCAAACTGATTACAAAGCTATGATCACCAAGACAGCACAAAAACTGACAAAAACAGACAAACAGATCAGTGGAACAGAGTAGAGAGCCCAGATATAGACCTGCAACTCTATGGTCAAATAATCTTTGACAAAGCAGGAAAAAATATACAGTGGAAAAAAAGTCTCTTCAATAAATGGTGCTGTCCAATGGAAAATTGGACAGCTATGTATAGAATAATAAAACTTGGCATACTCTTACACCATACACAAAGATAAACTCAAAATGAATAAAAGACCTCAACATGAGACAGGAATCTATCAAAATCCTAGAGAAGAACACAGGCAGTAACCTCTTCAACATTGGCCACAGCAACCTCTTTCAAGACATGTCTCCAAAGGCAAAGGAAACAACATCAAAAAATGAACTTTTGGGACTTCATCAAGATCAAAAACTTCTGCACAGCAAAGGAAACAGTCAACAAAACAAAGAGGCAACCCATGGAATGGGAGGAAATATTTGGAAATGACACTATAGAAAAAGGGCTCATATCCAAGATCTATAAAGAACTCCTCAAAGTCAACACTCAAAAACCAGATAATCATGTTAAAAAATGGGCAGAAGGCATGAACAGACACTTCTCCAAAGAAGACATACAAATGACTAACAGACACATGAAAAAATGCTCATCATCATTAGCCATCAGGGAGATTCAAATCAAAACCACACTGAGATACCAACTTATAACAGTAAGAATGGCCAAAATCAACAAGACAGTAAACAACATGTGTTGGAGAGGATGTGAAGAAAAGGGAACCCTCTTATACTGCTGGCAGGAATGCAAGCTGGTGCAGCCACTTTGGAAAACAGTGTGGAAATTCCTTAAGAAATTAAAAACAGAACTACCCTATGATCCTGCAATTGCACTACTGGGTGTTTACCCCAAAGATACAGATGTAGTGAAAAGAAGGGCCATATGCACCCCAATGTTCATAGTAGCAACAGCCACAATAGCTAAACTGTGGAAAGAGCCAAGATGCCCTTCAACAGATGAGTGGATAAAGAAGATACTGCCCATATATACAATGGAATATTATGCCTCCATCAGAAAGGATAAATACCCAACTCTTGTATCAACATGGATGGGACTGGAGGAGATTATGCTGAGTGAAATGAGCCAAGCAGAGAGAATCAATATCATATGGTTTCACTTACTTGTGGAGCATAAGGAATAACATGGAGGACATTAGGAGAAGGAAAGGAAAAGATAATTGGGAGAAATCGGAGGGGGAGAGGAACCATGAGACTGTAGACTCTGAGAAACAAACTGAGGGTTTTGGAGGGAAAAAGGGTGGGAGGTTAGGTGAGCCTGGAGGTGGGTACTAAGGAGGGCACATATTGCATGGAGCACTGGGTGTGGTGCATAAACCGTGAATCTTGGAACATTGAAAAAAAATAAAATAAAATCTTAAAAAATAAATAAACAAATAAGTAAACAAAAATACTGTTCTCCCTGGCTGGAGGCAGAGAGACTCTAAGCAGGAGAAGCCCTGAAGTACCTTTGCTGGATTTGAAAATAGCAAAGGGCCACACACAAGGACTGGAGGAGAGTGACCTCTAGGAGTTGAGAAGACAGCCCAGTCAACATCCAGCAAAGAAACAAGATCTTCAGATCTACAACCACACAGAACTGAATTCTACCATCAACGTGAATGAGCTGGGATGTGGATTCTTCCCTAGACCCTCCAAACAAGATGCTAGCTGCCCAATAAAACTTGACTTGTGCTTTCAGACCCTCTACAGAGAGCCCAGAGGACACTACCTGGCTTCTGTACTGAACTGTGAGATGATAAACGGTTGTTGCTTTAAGCTGCTGCATTCATGGTAATTTGTCATACAGTTTCGAAGACCAATGCACTACCTTGGACTGTGCCTACACTGGGATGCCGATAAGGAAAAGAAGAGAGAAAGAAGCCCTTACTGGCTCCTCCGGGCAGGCAGAGGAACAGCACAGACCACTTCCAATTTTTATCAGCCTTTTCTCAGCTAGGCTGGGGCATTTGTACAGAAAGGATGAATTATTTTTCTTCTGTAAACATATGCTTTACATTAGTGTTTTCTTTTGTCATCTTTTCTTCCTTTATGTATCTTGCTGCCAGTTTTAAAGGTAAGCACTATTTGAAAATGTCATCAAACAAGGTTGGTTGCCAGCCATCAATGACATATTTCAATTTTAGTTCCATAAATAATCTGAAATGGCAGGGATACTACCCCTCCATGTACCCACATGAAAATTACATATACACTGCAAGATGATTTACCAATTAAGGTGGTGAGTATGTTTATCTCTGAAGCTCTGGTTGGAGTCATAATAATCTGAAATAAGTGGTTTTCTTTTGAAAATTAACCACATATCCTCTTGGCTGCTTTGGCTTAGACCACTCCCGAACATCTTCCTCTTTGGCTGAAATAATTCAAGTCTGGATGTTATCAACATGGGAAAATGACCTTACTCCCAATTTGCTTTATAAGGAAGTCAGGTCTTTGAACTCAGTGTTCACTTTCCTTCAGAGAATGACATCTCTTGATAAGTGTAAATATTTTTTCAGCAAGAACCTGCTGCTCCAGATTTGTTAAAACTGGTTTAACAATCTATTTCTATCCCTGTGTCAAATGTTAGAGTAGAAAGAATTTTGGGTATTATGGGTAATTTGTGTTATTAGTGAAAAGTGTGTGTGTGTGTGTGTGTTTCACTTGTTTGGGAAAAAAAAGAGGTGTTTGAAAAATAAATTTTAATTCGCAAGTAAACCCTATTTATTTAAAATATATACTACAAAATCATTTGTGTAATTTTACTCAATAGCTTTGTTGTATCATACCAACAGTTACATTTTGTTTTGTGACTTCAATTAGTACATTTTTATTGGACGTGTGTCATTTTTTTTTAATCATGTGCCAACTTCTTTAATTGTATTTCCTCTTTTTGGTGCTACCATTATCTACAGGGTTGAGTACTGTATTTACTTCAAAAGACATGTTTTTGAACAGCTACTACAGTCAAGCTCTGAACCAGCTGTCAGGGAGGTAGGAATAAATAATACAGTCTGTACCCTGAAAATGCTCCTAATTAATAACAATGGTTCACCATGTGTCCCAGGGATAGAGGCCCAGAATTCCTCATGCTCATTGTAAATACCACAAAGTACTGGTATAGTATGCCAAAATAAAGCAAACACCATAATATTTTATGATAAACAAGAATGATTTTATGTCAGAGTCTAGTGTAGAGAGATCTTTGTGGGTCTCAAAAACTTGAAAGTTTTGAAAGAAAAAAAAAATTTTTTTTAAAAACTTAAGTACAAGGGACAATTCTACATCTGAATTTTTTTTTTTTTCTGTAAACTGGAAAAGAGCCACTACTATTTTAGTTTATAATGATTTGGGGGTCACTGTTTGGTTTTTTTTTTTAAGGATTTTATTTATTTATTTGACAGAGAGAAAAGAGATCACAAGTAGGCAGAGCAACAGGCAGAGAGAAAGGGGGAAGCAGGCTCCCTGCTAAGCAGAGAGCCTGCTGCGGGGCTTGATCCCAGGACCCTGAGATCATGACCTGAGCTAAAGGCAGAGGCTTAACCCACTGAGCCACCCAGGTGTCCCTGGGGGTCACTGTTTTATTAGGATAAGTTAATATGTAAATATATTGAAGATGGTGTGTTAGAAACCCTTATGAAGTCTACCTTTCAGGTGGAACACTGCTTTCTGCATGTTTTTCTCCTCCTCCAAAATTTTCAGTTCCTCTCTATTGCAGATAGGTCAGAAACTAAGCTTTCCACCTGGTATCCAGCCATCCAGAGACTGGCCCACACCCTCTATGGTCCCCCATTTCACTCCTCTGTGTTCTCTGCTTTAGCTGTGGAACTGTCTCTCTCTCTTTTTTAACATGGTTATTTTACTTTATTTCAGTTTATTTAACATATTTATACATGTTAATGATGTAGTATTTCTCATTTAGTCAGTCGTTTCTCATTTAGTCAACCCTAGTTCTATGATATTAGTTTTATGATTTACCATTATCAAGTATAAGTATGGCCTAGTATATTCCATAATATTCTTATTTTTTTTAATTTTTTATATTTTATAAACATATATTTTTATCCCCAGGGGTACAGGTCCGTGAATCGCCAGGTCCACACACCCCATAGCACTCACCAAAGCACACACACACACACACCCAATGTCCATAAGGTGGGGGGAACACCCTCTTATATTGGATTCGCACATGCTCAATGCTCTCTGCGATGCCTTTTTCAATGATGGGCCTTCCCTGGTGGCCCCATCTTACCCAACTCAAATCTATGAGTCTTCCCTGGATATCCTTCCCTTTCAACAACCAGAGTAAATCCTTTCACTCCTAATTTTACATTTCGTTGTTAACACTTATAAAATTATCTCCTGCAGTAGTGGTAGTAGCTGCCCATTATTAGCCAATATTTGCCAAGCACAACTCTATGATCTTACACGTATTGGGATGAGGAAACAGAGGCTCAGGGAGGTACTGCTGGAGGTACCCCAGATGGTAAGTAGCAAAGCCATAGTTGGATTCCCAATCTTTCTTCTTTCAAAGATAGTGCTGGCATTATACTCACAGACTCCTTTCATAGTCTACTCTTCATGAGGATGTAGGCAGCAATATGTCTTCTCCCTATCATTGTGCCTTATACCTAGCAGCTACTCAATATACATCTATTGAATTGAATTTACATTAAGGGAAAAAGGTAATTTATCATTTCCCCCAGCTCTTACTAGAAAAGTTTAAAATGACTGATATTATTTAATATTGGTAAGTGAAAGAAACATTTAAAACTCCTTAATTCATTGTTAACAGGAGTGTTAATTAACACACCCAGTTTAGGACTATCTATTAGGATAAAAATGTACATGTCCTGATAAGCATTCCACTTGTAGAAATCTCTCCCAGGGATATAATTCCAATCAAATGAAAGGATATGCACATGAGTCCATTTATTGCAACATCATTTATGGTAGTGAAAACTTACAGGCAATCTAAATTATCTATTAATAGGGAATAGAAAAACCTATTAGGGGATGGTTATGATGGAGTATTATTTAGACACTAACAAGATTAACATATACAAATATTGAATCATCATATTGTATACCTGAAACTAATTTAATGCCAGTTATACCTCAATAAAAATAAAAGATCAGTGTAGATATGCATGTGCAAAGATGGAAGGGTGTTTACAATCTATTGCTGAATTGACAAAAGCAAGTTTTAGCATAGTGACTACAGGATCGCCCAATTTTTCTCAAAAAGAAGAAAAAACCCCGTCTTTTTCTTACCATATACATGCATGCAGACATTTTTGGATTTCTCCACCTATCACAGGATGCAGGAGCCACCTAGATAATCCAGGATGATTTCATCTCAAAATCTCTATTTCAGTTATATCTGCAAAGACCTTCATTTTACAAAAAAGGTCACATTCACAGGTTCTGGGGATTAGGATATGGACACATATTTTGGGGGTCAACATTCAATCCACTTATAACAATGAAAGCTAAGACATAACTATGAAATACTGAATATCAGTCTAACCTCTAAACAGCCTGACACGTTAGGAGCTCAAAGAATATTTGTTGAAGGAACTTACAAGCACCTTTATTTTGCCAATTGGGAAACTGAGACAGAGAAATGATCTAGCCAAGATCATACATCTAGGTCATATCAAAGTTTGAACTGAACCTAGCTCTTTATCCTCATTCTGAGGTTCCTGAAACCACGGTAATCTCCTGCCTTATTACTACTGCATTACAATGAGGATAACTGAGATTCAGAGAGGCTTGTGCAAAGTCATTCATTAACTTGTATCACAACCAACCTAGTTCTTCTCCAGACTCCCAGGCCAAGCTATTTCCACTTCATTCTACAACCTTGAAGCCCTCCTGTTACCAAGCCTAGAAAAGAAGTCTGAGGAAGTAAAGTGAAGATCCAGAAGATAAAAGGAGAAGACAAAGGATAGTATGTGGTATATTTTATCAGAACTATAAAAGGTTGATGACAGGATATTCATTTCTCTACCTTTTCCTATATATTCCCCAAACACACACTGTTAACAGATCAGGAAGGGCCAGACCCTTGCTTCATGGAAAAACTTCTAGAATACTGATTGATTTATGCTCAGATACACAGCCCACCCACAGGTGGGGAACTAAAGTCACCTTGGGACCATGAGAATATCTCTTGAACTCTCCAAGTTACCCCAAAGCCGGAAAAGCAGTTTGGGAGAAGAACCAAACTTGTTCTACAGGTAAATTAAGGTTTTATTCACACAATACCATTCCTGGTTTTTCTCTAAATGCCAAACTTAAAAAATAAAAAAGGAAAGAAGGAAGTTTCACTCTCTTGGCATCTTCTGTACCCATACTTGGTTGCCATGACAATACCCGACTGCTTCACATTCTCTTCATCTATTCACCTACTCTTTTCCCTCTCGATCAGGGAAATGGTGACCATGGGGGCCATTTGCCTTCAGAAGTCTTCTACTGGTGAAACCCAACTAATACATGTCTCCAGGTGGTGCCTACTTTTTAAAAAAATTATTAAATTTTTGTTATTATATGAAATATTTTATATTTATATTTATAATCATATATTTATATATTATCTATTTATACTTATATATTTTGGATATATTTTAAATATATATATATTATATATACACATATAATATGTGTATATATAATATATATATATATCTCGAGGATTTCAACTGAAGTCAAGATTTCCTGATTTTCCTGAAACTTGACACCACAGGGCCTGAACTCCCACAAGGCTATAATGGTCTCCAATTTAGTATCTGATAATACCTTCTCTGGATCACAGGTACTCTAAGTTGCCACTGTTTCTACCTGACTGCTCTTCTCCTTCCTGGAACTTCCTAGCTGCACACCTTGGAATCTGAATCCTTCCCCTTTTTTTTTGGTTAAATAGCATCAGATCAGTGGGATTTCCACCCTAGTGTGCCACTGCTATTGCTGTCAGATGAGAATTTGAAAATAAGCAATGGTATTCATACCTAAGTACACTTAAACCTTCCAAGGTGACTTTTGCTAGCTATGGTCCCGTCTGATTTGTACTACAGTTGAGCCTGAATGTCAGACTAGATTTTCTTTCAGCAAGCCATTGTGCTCAGTTTCCATAATGCCAGAGGTTCCTGCTCCCTAGCTGCCTATCTTTTCTTAACTCCTGGACAGCTCTACTTTCAAGCTCTGCTCCAAGTCACAATATGGGAATCTAAAAATATCTCCATCATCACTGCACTGACATAATGCTTCTGTTGTTCCAAGAGCAGATTTTCTGTCAAAAGAGTAATTTCAAGAGCCAGTTAGGTTTAAGTTCAAAAACTGCATGTGAAATGACTTTGAGCTTTCACTGCTTCTCTCCCCCTCTTTCTCTCCCTCAGGTCATAGAAGCACTTTTTCGAAGGTCTGGTCATAGCAGGAGAGTATGAGGGAATGCAGGCTACAGTTGTGCTTGGAATGAGAAAGGAGGTTTTGACTTAATGTGTGCAAAGGCACCAGTGCCTGGCATAGTGTCTAATATGTAGCAGGTGCTGAAAACATGCTGGACAGAACACAGAGAGGCAGTATATTACACAGTATATGTGCTTTAGTTTCTCCATTTGTTTTATTTAGTGACTACTCTTAAGTGTCTAAAATGTATAAAGCATTTTTCTAGGCATAGTTGAGTTTCGTTCATTTGATTATTCATGATTTGATTTCCTGAATGCCTACATTGCTTTCGTGCAAATTCCCATTTACATGTGTTATTTCAGCTCTATGATTATGATCTTATAATCTCATCACCCCAAATAGTCTTCAATAGCAAAAGACTACTCCTACTATTAGCAATCATCACAATGTCATTCACATTGAAATTTGACAGAAAATCTCCTATTTGTTTCACATGGTGTAATATGGAATCTCTTAAGTCACTCAGGAAAAACAATTCTCCAATGGCTTTTCCTGTAGACTAGAGCAAGTCACATCCTCTCAAATCTACCTAAGTCCTAGGGAGCTCTCTGGGACAGGTGTCCTCCTTTGGACTAAGGTCACTGAACAGCACCTTCCCACATCCACAGAGTAACTCATCAATCAGTAAGTCACTGCTGTTTCATCAGATCATGACCAGGCCAATACACCTCCCGAGGGCATAATATGTGCCATGAAACAGGCATTCAATAAGCTTTTGATAAATGAATAAATAAATGAATGAATGCACAGAGAATGAATGAAAAAAACTGAGCCCCAATTTCATTGAAGTAAAATGTACCCCTGAAAATGGACTGGACTTCTGATCCAACTATTACACCAACCTTCTTTCCATCACCAAATCTTTGTCTCTTTCAAAGATCTAACTGCACAGCTCCTCTGTTTTCCTGTTATACAATAAATTTGGAACTCTGACAGGGTTCAGTGCCTTCCATTCTCTGTGGCAGGGATTTGAGAGAAAATGCAACCGGCTTCCTTCACCTTCTCACAGTGGAGCCCATGGAGACTAAAAAACACTAAATTTTCCAGATGAAATTTGGAGAAACAAGAGGAAAAATACATTTTGTTGTATCAGGAGAAAAAACCCAGGCACAGTGGAAAGAAAGGCATTTTTATTTTTCAGATGAACTCTGAAAAATAAATGAGACTCCTGCTATTTTCTTTCCTGGACACACATCTCTAAGCAGATTCTAAGGTCCCAATTTTGTTCTATGTTGCCTATAGAATTATGACTACACTTCTTAATTTTATGTAGTAGGCTCCTACTGGTCTTTTGGAAACTGAAACATGCAACATGTGTTCACTGAGCAAAATTCACACAAAATAGAAATATACATTAAATAGAAATCCCCTTCTCACCTCTCCCCACCACTCTCTACCTTCTAGCTTCCCAAGGAATAGACTGAGGTAGAGGTTAGCCTGCATAGCACTGAATAAAAGATGTCCTTGGTCACTGGAGCTGTGGATGAGTGAAGGAAGCAGGACAGGGCAGAGGGAGAAGCTGAACCTGTGATCTAGTCTCCCTAAAGTCTTCAGCTGATTTACAGTGAAACTGGTCCATCTGGGAGCTGAGATGGACCACCAGAATTGTCCTAAAAGGGGCCAGGGCCTCTGTACACCATCCTTGCCTTCCTTCACTGAGAGGAATTAACCTTCCTCCTCTGCAGAAGGGGATAGAGACTTGGTGGAGGTAGCTCCCTTTGGCAGAGGGCAATTCCTGGGGAGAGAATGAGTTATGAGCCATCAGTAGCTAACACTTTGGTCATGTGGGAGAATACATACCATGTTTTTCAAGGAAGAATGGGGTGGCACACTAAAGAAATACACTGTATCATTACTTTGTGAAATCCACATACTTTCTATGTCTCTATGAACACATAAAACACACACATGCACGCACACACGCGCACTTGCAAACGAAGAGCAATATAGCATTAACAGTTAAGGACATGTGTTGTGGAGCCAACCTTGGAAATTTACTTAGTCTTTCTGGATCTTGGTTGCTTCCTTGGCGAAATGGGGGATGGTGACAATAGTGCCAATCACAGAATCATTTAATTGCCAGATATTTAGATGTGTCAATTAATGTAAAGTTCTGAGAATAGAGTCTGAAAGGCAAGTTAGCTACTCACTGATGCCACTCAATAATTATCTGGGACAAGCTTCTTTGACCATCACCCAGTTACTCCATCCCTCTACACCCCTCCCTTTCAGCAACCCTATGGTTAAGAGCCTCTACGGTTTATCTCCCTCTCTGGTTTTGTCTTGTTTTAATTTTTCCTTCCTTCCCCTATAATCCTCTGTTTCATAAATTCCACATATGAGAAAATCATATAATAATATTCTTTCTCTGACTTATCTTGCTTAGCATAGTACTCTGTAGTTCCATCCACATCATTGCAAATGGAAAGATTTCATCTTACTGATGACTGAGTAGTGTTCCATTGTGTGTGTATCTGTACATCTTCTTCATCCATTCATCTGTTGATGGGATCTTTCCATAGTTTGGCTGTTGTAGACAATGATGCTATAAACACTGGGGTGCAGGTACCCCTTTGGATAACTACATCTTTATCTTTGGGGTAAATACCCAGTAATGTAATTGCTGGGTCAGAGGGTAGCTTTATTTTCAACTTTTTGAGAAACCTCCATACTGTTTTCTAGAGTGGCTACATCAGCTTGCATTCCCACCAACAGTATAGGAGAATTCCCCTTTCTCCACATCCTCACCAACATGTCATTTCCTGACTTGTTAATTTTAACCATTCAAGTTGGTGTGACATGATATCTCATTGTGGTTCTGATTTGTATTCCCTTGATGCCAAGTGACGTTAAGCATATTTTCACATGTCTGTTGGCTATTTGGATGCCGTCTTTGGAGAAATGTCTTCTGCCCATTTCTTGATTGGATTATTTGTTCTTTGGGTGTTGAGTTTGCTAAGTTCCTTATAGATTTTGGACACTAACCCCTTATCTGATATGTCATTTCTAAATAGCCTCTCCCATTCTGTCGGTTGTCTTTTGGTTTTGTCAACTGTTTCCTTTGCTGTGCAGAAGCTTTTTTCTTGATGAAGTCCCAATCACTCATTTTTGTCTTTGTTTCCCTTGCCTTTGGAGACCTGTCTAGCAAGAAGTTGCTGTGGCCAAGGTCAAAGAGGTTGCTGCCTGTGTTCTCCTCTAGGGTTTTGATGGACTCCTATCTCACCTTGAGGTCTTTTCATCTATTTTGAGCCTATTTTTGTGTGTGGTATAAGGAAGTGGTCCAGTTTCATTCTTCTGCACGTGGCTGTCCAATTTTCCCAACATCATTTGTTGAAGACACTGCCTTTTTCCCATTGGATATTCTTTTCTGCTTTGTTGAAGATTAGCTGACCATAGAGTTGAGGGTCCATTTCTGGGTTCTCTATTCTCTTCCATTGATCTATGTGTCTGTTTTTGTGCCAGCACTGTACTGTCTTGATGATTACAGCTTTGGAGTAGAGCTTAAAGTCCGGAATTGTGATGCTGCCAGCCTTGGTTTTCTTTTTCAACCTTCCTTTGGATATCTGGGGTCTTTTCTGGTTCCATACAAATTTTAGGATTACTTGTTCCAGCTCTGCAAAAAATGTTGATGAATGTGTAGATTGCTCTAGGTAGCGTAGACTTTTTAATAATGGTTGTTCTTCCTACCCAGAGCATGAACGTTTCCCCATTTCTTTGTGTCTTCCTCAGTTCCTTTCATGAGTGTTTTATAGTTTCCAGAGTACAGATCCTTTACATCTCTGGTTTGGTTTATTTCTATATATCTTATGGATTTTGGTGTAAATGGGATCGACTCCTTAATTTCTCTTTCTTTGGTCTCAGTGTCTAGAAAGGCAACTGATTTCTGTGCATTGCTTTTGTGTCCTGCCATTTTCCCAAATTCCTGTTCTAGCAGTTTTGGGGTGGAGTCTTTGGGACTTCCATGTAAAGTATCATGTCACCTCTTAGGGGTGAGAGTTTGACTTCCTCTTTGCCTAGTCAGATGTCTTTTCTTTCTTTTTGTTGTGTAATTGCTAAGGCTAGGACTTCTAGTAGTATGTGAAAAGCACACAGCATATATCATCCTTAACAGGGAAAGGTCAGGAACACAACAGGGAAGTCCACCCACCATTACTTTTGGTTTTTGTTTTAAGCATGCAGTAACTTGCTTACTCTCAAGTTGCACACTCTATCTTGATTGTGGTAGACAGCAGCTAACATCTCAGTTCAACTCTTTTATCTGGGTGGTTTGCAGTCTGCCTCACATATGTGTAGTTCAAGAATGAACCAGAGATTTGGGCAAAGTTGACACATAGAAACTAGAGCTCCTTTACTGTGTCATTCTCGTTTCTGGGCTTCCCTCTTTGCCTTCAGAGGCTGTGGCTACCTTGAGTTCTGTTTCTGATTTCTTAGACCAAGAAGATAATAGGTTTTCCCTTATTCCTTCAGCTAGCATATGTCTACAGTATGGCTTTGATTCACCCTTAGGACAAAGGTGCAACAAAATGAGAACTTCACCCTCTGTCAATTTCCTCCTTCAAATTTTAGCTCCTGTCTCAAATCCACCTGCCTTTGTGGACTCTCTAGAGCCCTTGGGTTTATTTTGGCTTTTTTCTATTTTGTCCAAAGTTTATAGCTGTTGTTTGTGGAGACTGGTCTGCTGCCACTTACTATATCACACCAAAAAGCAGAACTCTGGAAAATGTTCAACAACTACCATTAATAATTATTATCTTTACCACTATTCTCAGGATCAGTCTTCTTTTGCTAAGTCACAGAGTCACAGATATCCTGGGCAGGTGTTGTAGAGCTGATAGACAAAAGGGCCAAGGTAGATCTCTGGAATGTAAGATATGCACACTTCTGTAGAACTTTAGAACATTATGGGACATCACCCTCCCCAATCTCCATATATATGTGGAGAGAACAAGGAAGAGTTGTTTTCTTGAGTAACAGTTGGTGAGGTGTTAACCCACCCCCACCTCTCCCTCCAATGATACATAGCAAAGGGTTTTCACTTTGGAGACAGAGCTTACCAGAGTACCCCAAAGAGTGGGACATGATGGGACTGTGGCTCAGATTGAGTGAGGAGGCAGTAGCACCTTGTACGGGTTCCTTACAGTCCTTAAGGGGTCACAGAAAAGGGCCACCTCACTCTTCTAACACTGCTATTGGAGCTTGGAGTTTATCTATGGGACAGGAGTCATAAGTTATGTTTCCCATGAGCTGTGTGGCATTTGTCCCTGGCAAGGGCCAAAGGGAGATGTGGCTGCCACTGAGGAGGCCCTCCATGTCACAGGGCAGCAGAAACTGATGCTGCTTACCAATCAAGCACTCCTCAGTTGCATCCCTATCAGCAGAAACCACTCACAATTCACTGTGCCAGTCTGAACATACAAACACTTTCTTTCCACCTTCCTACTGCTTAGCTCCCAATACATAGCAATGTAACCATTATCATTAGTTCCTAGGAAAATGGGGATGACACCAGCAGTGGAAGCTGTCAGGGGAATGTCCACAAGACAGATGATGGCACAAGGGACTGTCACTTCTGGGGGCTGACCGCTGCCAAGATGGGCATAGTCAAAAGTGAAAAAGAGGAAGTAGAATTAGATAGAAGAGAAGGGGAAAAGATCATGAGAAAGATGCTTTGAGATGGGATTGTGGACCAGACCTTAGCCTAAGATTTTAGTAACCAGGGCTGGGTTAAGAAAAGAAAAACAGGAATGATACAAAAAGAAGCTGACTGCTCCAGGCAGATGGAGAGTTCAGGGCCAATAAAGGAGCTTACGCTTCTGAGAATAAAATAAATCTGACCGAGTAGTGGCTCTCCTTTCACACCTCCTACAGGCACAGAACTCCAAATCTATGTGCTCAAAAGAAGACTGGAAGATTTGAGCACATGGAATTTTAACCCTTGTAAGTTGAAAGGTACCTCAAAAGGCAAAAAGACAAGTGAAAGAGCCAGGTAAACTATTTACAATATATAGATTAAAAAATACGTCAACAAAGATAACCCAGATATATGCATGGCTAAAAAATATAAGAAAAAAGGTTTATTACTCAAGAATTGATTGAAATGCAAATTAAAACAAAGAAATACATTTTTTCACCTATTAGACTGGCAAAAGAATAAATGATTTTTAATATCCAGTGTTGCTGTCTGGTAGATGAGGCAGGTGTTGGGGGCAGGGGAAGGACATGCTCATCTCCAGATGCTAATGTCCAAGTCAGAATTATACAGGCTTGTTAGAGGGCAATTAACAGTGCCTCTCAAATTTTGAATGTGCTTACCCTTTGACAAATCATTTCACTCTCAGACATCTGTCTTATAGCAGTTTCCAAGTAAATAACATCATCATACAAGGATGTTCATACCAAGTGACTTGTGGGGAAAAATCAGAGATTAGTCTAAATACCAACAATAAGGGGACTATTAAAGAAATTATGGCAAATACAAACCATTCAGTATCCAGGATTCAAGAATAACATTCAGCTACTAAAAAAAAGAATGAATTGAGTTTCTTCAAAGATGGTAGAGCAGTAGGAGACTTTAATTTCATCTGGTCCCAGGAGTTCAGCTAGATAGCTATCAGATTATTCTGAACACCAGACTCAACCAGAGATCTAAGAAAAGAATAGCTGCAACTCTACAAAAGGAAAAGTGACCACTTTTTGCAAGGTAGGGGGTGAGGAGAAGTGAATCCAAGGCAATATATGGGAAGAAAGATCAAGGCAGGGAGGTAGCCTCTCTCAGCTGGCTATCTGCAAGTGATACAACAGCAGAGCACAAAAATTGGAACTTTTAGAAGTCTACTCCAGTGAGGGATGCCACTTAGGTGGCTAAGCAGGAGGTGGAACTCTCGTTGGACAGTGTGGTCTCAGGATCCTAAGGGTCATAGGAAGACCAGGGGTGCCTGAGCTCAGCAGAGTACTCAAGTATCGGAGTGGGGATGCCGACTGCAAAGAGTTAGCCCAGGAGTGGGCTCTCAGCTCGGGGTTGCCATAAACTGTGATCCACAGTGCAGTCGGGTGACTGCTCTCTGAGCAGGAGCCCAACAAGTGTCAGAACCAATGAAACCCCCACTCTCTCCCCTGGAAGAATGGCATGGGAGTGCACCACAGGAGTCTGCAGGGTTTAGAGACTCAAACTGGAGCTGTGAGAATGAGACTGGAACACTAAGTCACAGGCCAGGAAAGCACAGAGTGTGGCCAGAGATCAGGGAGACAGGAATTATTGAATTCTTTTCTCTGAGGGCACGCTCAGGAGTGGTGGCCCACCCTACCTTTCAGCTCCAGAGAGTGAGATTGGCTGCTGTTTTCATTGTCATCCTCTAAAATTGTTCAGAAAGCCTTCAGGTAACAAAAGCCACATAGAGCAAACCAGAACAGATTACTTAGCCTGGCCACTGGCAAGAGTGGTACAATCTGCCTGGGGCAAAAGCATTTGAGAATGTCTTTGGGAGAGGCCCCTCCCACCAGATGATGAGCAAGAACATCCAACTGTTCAAGTGATACAGCAGGATCAAGTTTACCCATAAATGAGAACTGCAAAACTCCAGTGCTAGGGGAATATAGCACATAGATGTCATGGCTTTCCCCCCATGATTCTTTAGTCTCTCAACTTTAGGTTGTTTTTGTTGTTGTTTTGATTTTTTTCTTTCCCTTTTCTACCATTTTCTTATTTTATCAACTTTCTAAAATTTTCATTTTATAGTTACATTCTATCCCTTCATTGTATTTAATCTTATTTTTGTGTGTATGTGTATATATATAATTTTTTTTCTTTCTTTACATATATATATATATATATATAAATGTATATATATATATTTTTTTTTTCTTTCTTTACAACTACAGGATGCAGTTTCCTCTAACAGACCCAAATACACCCAAAATCTAGTGCATGGCTATGTTCTGTCTACTTGTCTGATATATTCTTTTTTGTTGTTTTTTTTTTTTTCCTTTTTGGTTTTGTTTCTATTTTCTTAAAGTCTTTTTTAATTTTCATCTTTACAGTTATAGTCTGTTCTTTCAATGTATTTAATTTTATTCTTGTATATATAAGTTTTTCTTTCTTTACAATTTTTGAGATGTAGTTCCTTCTAACAAACTGACCAAAATACACTCAGGAGATAGTGTATTGCTCTGTTCTGTTCACCTGTGTCTATATCTCTTCCTTTTTTTGTTGATTCGTTTTTCTCTTTTTTTGTTGTTTTTTAATTTCCATTTTTACAGTTACATTCTATTTTTCCATTGTATTTAATTTTTATTTTTTACATATATGTTTTTCTTTTTTTTACAATTTTGGGATCTAGTTTTCCAAAAAACAGACCAAAATATTCACAGAATCCAGTGTATTGCTCTATTTTGTCACTTGTCTAATTATATTCTTTTTTTTTCTTTTATAATTTTTTTTCTGGTTTCCGGGCTATTCTGATTTGTTTAGTGTATATTTCTCTGGGGTCCCTGTTGCCACTTCAGTGTTTTGTTCTCTTGTTCATCTGTTCTTCTCTGGACAGAATGACAAAATGGAAAAACTCACCTCAAAAAAAGAGAACAAGAGGCAGTGCTGACTGCCAGGGACCCAATCAGTATGGACATAAGTACGATGTTGGAACTGGAGTTTAGAATAATGATTATAAAAATACATGCGGGGCTTGAAAAAAGCATAGAAGACTTTAGAGAATCCCTTTCTGGGGAAAAAGAAGAACTAAAACCTAACCAACTCAAAAGACGATTAATGAGCTGCAATTTAAAAAATGGAGGCTCTAACTGCTAGAATAAATGAGGCAGAAGAGAGAATTAGTAATATAGAAAAACAAATGATGGAGAATAAAGAAAGTTGAGAAAAGGAGAGATGAACAATTACTGGATCATGAGGGAAGAATTCAGGAGATAAGTGATACCATAAAGTGAAACAATATTAGAATAATTGGGATCCCAGAAGAAGAGGAAAGAGATTGGGGCAGAAGGTAATCAGGGAAAATTATAGTGAAGAACTTCCCTAATCTAGGGAGTAAAACAGGCATCAAAATCCAGGAGTCACAGGGAGCCTGCCTCAAAATCAATAGAAATAGGTCAACATCCCGACATATAATAGTGAAACTTGCAAATCTCAGAGACAAAGAAAAAGTCCTGAAAGCAGCTTGGGACATGAGGTCTGTAACCTACAAGGGTAGAAATATTAGATTCGCAGCAGAACTATCCACAGAGACCTGGCAGCCTAGAAAGGACTGGCGTGATGTATTCAGGATGCTAGATGAGAAAAATATGCAGCCAAGAATACTTTATCCAGGAAGGATGTCATTCAAAATAGGAGTGACAAAAAGCTTTTAGGACAAATAGAAAGTAAAAGAATTTGTGAACACCAAACCAGCCCTACAAGAAACATTAAAAAGGATCATCTAAGCAAAGAGAGAGCCCAAAGGTAATATAGACCAGAAAGGAATGGAGACAATATACAGTCACTTTACAGGTACACTAAATTCATATCTCTCAGTAGTTACTTTGAATGTAAATGGGCTAAATGCCTCAAACAAAAGACACAGGGTAGCAAATTGGATAAAAAAGCAAGACCCATTGATATGCTGTCTGCAAGAGACTCATTTTAGACCCAAAGACACTTCCAGACTTAAGGAACAGGTGGAGCCATTTATCATGCTAATGGATATCAAAAGAAAGCTAGTGTGGCAATCATTTTATCAGAAAAATCATATTTTTAAACCAAAGAGTATAATAAGAGATGAGGAAGGACACTTTATCATAATTAAAGGGTCTATACAACAAGAACATTTAACAATCATAAATATTTATGCCCCTAGCATGAGAACAGCCAAGAGTATAAGCCAGTTAATAACAAAATTAAAGAAGCACATTGATAATACAATAATAGTCGGGGAATTTAACAACCCTCTCACTGCTGTGACAGATCATCTAAGCAGAGTATCAATAAGGAAAAAGGGTTGTGAGAGACACACTGAACCAAGTGGACTTCGTGGATATATTCAGAGCATTTTGTCCTAAAGTAACAGAATACACATTCCTCTCGAATGCACATGGAACATTCTCCAGACTGGGTCAGATACTGGGTCACAAATCAGGTCTCAGCTGGTACCAAAAGATTTGGATCATTTCCTGCATATGTTCAGACCAGAACGCTTTGAAATTTGAAGTCAGTCACACGAGGAAATTTGGAAAGAACTCAAATTTATAGATGCTAAATAGCATCCTACTAAAGAATGAATGGGTCAACCAGGGAATTAAAGAAGAATTGAAAAAGTTCATGGAAAAAAATGGAAATGAAAACACAACTGTTCAGAATCTTTGGGATGCAGGAAACGCAGTCCTAAGAGGGAAGTATATACAAGCCTTTCTCAAGAAATAAGAAAGGTCTCAAATATACAAGCTCACTTTACACCTAAAGGAGCTGGATAAAGAACAGCAAATAAAACCTAAACCAAGCAGAAGAAGAGCAATAATAAAGATTACAGCATAAGTCAATGAAATAGAAATGAACAGGACAGTAGAAAAGGTCAACAGAACTAGTGCTGGTTCTTTGAAAGAATTATTAAGATTGATAAATCCCTGTCCAGACTCATCAAAAAGAAAAGAAAAAGGACCCAAATAAATTTTAAAAATGAAGGAAAGAGGAGAGATCACAGTCAACACTGAAGAAATACAAAGAATTAAAAGAAAATATTATGAGCATCTATATGCCAACAAACTAGGCAATTTGGAAGAAATTCATGCATTCCTAGAGACACATAAACTATCAAAACTGAAACAGGAAGAGACAGAAAATCCGAGCACATCAATAACCAGCAAAGAAAATAAGGCAGTAATCAAAAATTTCCCAACAAAGAGCCCAGCACCAGATGGTTTCCCAGGGGAATTCTACCAACCATTTAAAGAAGAATTAAAACCTATTATTCTGAAGCTATTAAAAAAAATAGTAATGGAAAACACACTTCCAAACTCTACGAGACCAGCATTACCTTGATCCCAAAACCAGACAAAGATCCCCACCAAAAAGGAGAATTATAGACGAATATTCCTGATGAACATGGATCCAAAAATTCTCACCAAAATAGTAGCCAATAGGCTCCAACAGTACATTAAAAGAATTATTTCACCATGACCAAGTGGGATTTATTCCTAGGTGGTGGGGGTGGTTCAACATCCACAAATCAATCAGTGTGATATACCACATAAATAAAAGAAAGACAAGAACCATATGATATTCTTAATAGATGCAGAAAAAAACATTTTTTAAAATTTATTTTCAGTGTAACAGTATTCATTGTTTTTGCACCACACCCAGTGCTCCATGCAATCCGTGCCCTCTCCAATACCCACCACCACCTGGTTCCCCCAACCTCCTACCCCCCGCCCCTTCAAAATTCTCAGATTGTTTTTCAGAGTCCATAGTCTCTCATGGTTCACCTCCTTTTCCAATTTCCCTCAACTCCCTTCTCCTCTCTAACTCCCCTTGTCCTCCATGCTATTTGTTATGCTCCACAAATAAGTGAAACCATATGATAATTGACTCCCTCTGCTTGATTTATTTCACTCAGCATAATCTCTTCCAGTCCCATCCATGTCGCTATAAAAGTCGGGTATTCATCCTTTCTGATGGAGGCATAATATTCCATAGTGTATATGGATCACATTTTCCTTATCCATTCATCCGTTGAAGGGCATCTTGGTTCTTTCCACAGTTTGGCAATCGTGGCCATTGCTGCTATATACATTGGGGTAGAGATGGCCCTTCTTTTCACTACATCGTATCTTTGGGGTAAATACCCAGTAGTGCAATGGCAGGGTCATAGGGAAGTTCTATTTTTAATTTCTTGAGGAATCTCCACACTGTTCTCCAAAGAGGCTGCACCAACTTGCATTCCCACCAACAGTGGAAGAGGGTTCCCCTTTCTCCACATCCTCTCCAACACATGTTGTTTCCTGTCTTGCTAATTTTGGCCATTCTAACTGGTGTAAGGTGGTATCTCAATGTGGTTTTAATTTGAATCTCCTTGATGGCTAGTGATGATGAACATTTTTTCATGTGTTTGATAGCCATTTGTATGTCTTCATTGGAGAAGTGTCTGTTCATATCTTCTGCCCATTTTTTATATGGTTGTCTCTTTTGTGTGTGCTGAGTTTGAGGAGTTCTTTATAGATTCTGGATATCAACCTTTTGTCTGTACTGTCATTTGCAAATATCTTCTCCCATTCCATGGGTTGCCTCTTTGTTTTATTGACTGTTTCCTTTGTTGTGCAGAAGCTTTTGATTTCGATGAAGTCCCAAAAGTTCATCTTCGCTTTTGTTTCCTTTGCCTTTGGAGACATATCTTGAAAGAAGTGGCTGTGGCTGATAGCGAAGAGATTACTGCCTATGTTCTCCTCTAGGATTCTGATGGATTCCTGTCTCACATTGAGGTCTTTTATCCATTTTGAGTTTATCTTTGTGTACAGTGTAAGAAAATGGTCAAGTTTCATTCTTCTACATATAGCTGCCCAGTTTTCCCAGTACCATTTATTGAAGAGCAGATTCTCAGATCACAATGCTTTGAAACTGGAGCTCAATCACAAGGAGAAGTTCTGAAGGAACTCAAACACCTGGAAGCTAAAGGCCACCTTGCTTAAGAACGCTTGGATCAACCAGGAGATCAAAGAAGAACTGAAACAATTCATGGAAACCAATGAGAATGAAGACACTTTGGTCCAAAACCTATGGGACACAGCAAAGGCGGTCCTAAGGGGAAAATACATAGCCATCCAAGCATCCCTCAAAAAAATTGAAAAATCCAGAACACACCAGCTGTCTCTACACCTTAAAGAACTGGAGAATCAACAACAAATCAAACCAACTCCACACATAAGAAGGGAAATAATCAAGATTAGAGCTGAGATCAATGAGGTAGAAACCAGAGATACAGTAGAATGTATCAATGAAACTAGAAGCTGGTTTTATGAAAGAATCAATAAGATTGATAAACCATTGGCCATACTTATCCAAAAGAAAAAAGAGAGAAAGCCAAAATTATGAATGAAAAGGGAGAGATCACAACTAACACCAAGGAAGTAGAAACAATCAGAAGTTATTATCAACAGTTATATGCCAATAATCTAAGCAACCTAGATGAAATGGATGCATTCCTGGAAAACTATAAACTCCCAAAACTGAACCAGGAAGAAATGGACAACCGGAATAGACCAATATCTAGTAACGAGATTGAAGCAGTGATCAAAAGCCTCCCAAAAAACAAGAGCCCAGGACCTGATGGATTCCCTGGGGAATTCTACCAAACTTTCAAAGAAGAAATAACACCTATTCTCCTGAAGCTGTTTCAAAAAATTGAAGCAGAAGGAAAACTTCCAGACTCTTTCTATGAAGCCGGCATTACCCTGATCCCCAAACCAGGCAAAGACCCTACCAGAAAGGAGAATTTCAGACCAATATCACTGATGAATATGGGTGCTAAGATTCTCAACAAGATCCTAGCAAACATTGTTTGGGGGGGGGGGGGGACAAGATGGCGGGAAAGTAGGAGGAGGCGCCCTTTCAACCTATACCCTAAAGTGAGCTGATTACCTTCCAAAGAACTCCGATCACCCACGAAGTCAGCCCGAGATCAGAATTATACATGTCTGGATCTCTACCACAGCAGAAGACGCCAGTGGGCAGGTAAAGCAGAGTGGGAAAGTCGGACTGATATTGGAAGATAAACAAAAGGGGAAGGGAGCCACCAGAGGCGACCCATTGGAAAGTAATATCCCAATACAAGAGTGCCCTGCATCTGGGGACCAGCATTAACTCGGGAGTCTGGTAGAAAGCATTCAAAAAGAGCAAAGGATCACCGGTGGGGAACTGTGGGAATTGGGGTGTTAGGGACAGGGGGTTAAGTCCCCAGACCGAGGACAGCCACCCCTGGTGCAGAGCCAGAGAGAGTGAAGCAGAGAAACCAGGTCTTGGTCCCAGAACCACCAGCGCGCCTGAGAGTACGTGGCGCCTGGCTCCCGTGAGGGACTGGGAGCCTTGCCAGCCAACAGAAGCACAGCCTTTTTGCAGTCCCCACGCGAGTGCCCTGCCATGCCATTAGAGTCTGAGTCGTGCCCTACACCCTTCTCTGAGAGAGGTGCACAAAGGCACCAGCCTGGTGCTCTCGGACCCGGAAAGACCAGGCACTCCCAGCCCAGGCCAGCGGGAAAATCTCAGTGTGCGATCACTGCTTGGAACCTCTCTGGCATTCTGGAGCTACCCAGACAGCCGCTGCTGCCATGGTTTTGGGTACAAGAAAAAAATCCGGAGTCTCCAGGGACCGCGACTGGGAACCTGCTCTGCCAGCGGCCAAGGGGGGATTTATTTGGGCTCTGCAGTCAGACTGAGGCTTCTCTCTGAGAGGGAGGTCACGGTGCAGTTTGCTTTCCTCTAAACCTACAAAAACCATCAAAAGCAGTCAAGGCGAGAGAGAAAAACAAAAGTGAACAAATATAAAAACCTCCAGAGAACAAAAGCCTGAAAATACCAATTTCCTCAGAGCTCACCCCCTTGAGGGGGGCGGGAGGACTTAACTCAGAGAACATCATTGACTGAAAACCCACGTGGCAGGCCCCTACCCCAGAAAACCAACCAGAAAGGAAAAAAAAAAAAAAAAAAAAAGACGACAAGAGAACAACCACCACTACTTCATAGGACTTCATAGGACAATTTTTATTAATTCATTCCCACTATTCTGGCTCATTTTTTTATTATTATATAGATAATTTTTCAACCTATTTACCGTCACAGTGAGATGTCCAGTACATCAAATTCCATAATAACCTTCTAACCTGAACTTTTTGATACATACACCTGTGTTTTTCTTTTGCATTTCTATTTTTTAAATTTCTCTTTTTTTATTTTAGTTTAGTTTAGTCTAATTTATTCCTTTTTTAAATTTTTATTTTCTAATATTCATATAGAGTTAAACTTCAAGGTAATCCCCTTTCCCCAATCAATGCTACCCATATAGGGTCTTTTTGTTTGTCTGTTTTTGTTTGTATACTTCATAAATCTTACCTTGGGGCCCATTTGGGCTGAACCTTCTCTTTTATCTCACCTTTCGTTCCTGTCTCTCTCTCTTTCTCTCTCTCTCTCTCTCTTTTTTCTTTTCCTTTTCTTTTTTCTCTCATTTGGGTGGGGAACCCTGATTGCTCAGAAGCGTTCAGGGTGCACCTTGACTGCACCACAGTCGATACATTCAGCTACACCTGTTCAGCCATCTCTCACCAAAATGATTAGGAGGAGGAATGCCCAACAGAAGAAAAATACAGAGGATTGGCCTTCTGCAACAGAGCTAATGGCTATCAACATACACAATATGTCGGAAAGAGAATTCAGGCTAATAATTATCCAAGCAATAGCTAGGTTGGAGAAAGCCATGGGTGACCAAACAGAATTGATTAGGACTGAACTGAAAACAACCAGAGATCATGTTTCCAATGTTAGGGAACAGCTGAAAGCTACCAGGGATGAGCTTCACAATGCTTTCAATGAGTTCCAATCTAATCTAAATTCTCTCAAAGCTAGAGTAACTGAGACAGAAGATAGAATTAGTGATCTGGAGGATAAACAGATAGAAAGAAAGGATCAGGAGGAAGCCTGGAACAGCTTAGAAGCCACAAAAGCAGAATCAGGGAAATAAATGGTGCCCTGAAACGTTCCAACGTCAGAATTATTGGAATCCCTGAAGGGGAGGAGAAAGAAAGAAGTCTAGAAGATATAATGGAACAAGTTCTTCATGAAAATTTTCCAAATCTCGTGAATGGAACCAGCATTCATGTACTAGAGGCCGAACAGTTTCCCCTCAAGATTACAGATTCTCAAAAGTCCTCAAGACAACTAATAGTAAGAATGAAGAATTATAATTGTAGGCATAACCTCTTGAAAGCAGCTAGGAAAAAGAAGTTCCTTACGTACAGAGGAAAGCCCATCAGAATAACGTCAGACTGTCCACAGAGACCTGGCAAGCCAGAAAGGGCTGGCAAGATATATTCAGGGCAATCAATGAGAAGAGCATGCAGCCAAGAATACTTTATCCAGCAAGACTGACATTCAAAATGGATGGAGAGTTAAAGAGTTTCCAAGACCGGCAAGGCTTGAAAGACTGCGCAACCACCAAGCCTATACTGCAGGAAATATTAAGGGGGGTTCTATAAAAGAGGAAAAAGCCTAAGAATAGTATTGAACAGAAATATAGAGACAATCTACAGAAAGAAAGACTTCAAAGGTAACACGATGTCAATAAAAACGTATCTATCAATAATTACTCTCAATGTGAATGGCCTAAATGCGCCCATAAAATGGCACAGGGTTGCAGATTGGATAAAATGACAGGACCCATCCATATGTTGTCTACAAGAGACCCATTTTGAACCTAAAGATACACCCAGACTGAAAGTGAAGGGATGGAGAAGCATCTTTCATGCCAATGGGCCTCAAAAGAAGGCTAGGGTAGCGATTCTCATATCAGACAAATTAGATTTTAAACTAAAGACTGTAGTCAGAGATATAGAAGGACACTACCTCATTCTTAAAGGGACTATCCACCAAGATGATCTAACAATTGTAAATATCTATGCCCTCAATATGGGAGCAGCCAATTACATAAGAAAACTGTTAATCAACATAAAGAGTCATATTGATATGAATACACTAACTGTAGGAGATCTTAACGTGCCTCTCTCAGAAATAGACAGATCATCGAAGCAGAAAATCAATAAAGAAACAAGAGCATTGAATGACACATTGGACCAGATGGACCTCATAGATATATACACAGAACATTCCACCCTAAAACAACAGAATACTCATTCTTCTCAAGTGCACATGGAACCTTCTCCAGAATAGACCACATACTGGGTCACAAATCAGGACTCAACGTATACCAAAAGACTGAGATTATTCCCTGCACATTCTCAGATCACAATGCTTTGAAACTGGAGCTCAATCACAAGGAAAATTTCCGAAGGAAATCAAACACCTGGAAGCTAAAGACCACCTTGCTTAAGAATGCTTGGATCAGGGACGCCTGGGTGGCTCAGTTGGTTAAGCAGCTGCCTTCGGCTCAGGTCATGATCCCAGCATCCTGGGATCGAGTCCCACATCGGCTCCTTGCTCAGCAGGGAGCCTGCTTCTCCCTCTGACTCTGCCTTCCACTCTGTCTGCCTGTGCTCACTTTCGCTCGCGCTCTCTCTCTGACAAATAAATAAAATCTTAAAAAAAAAAAAAAAAGAATGCTTGGATCAACAAGGAGATCAAAGAAGAACTGAAACAATTCTTGGAAACCAATGAGAATGAAGACACTTTGGTCCAACCTATGGGACACAGCAAAGGCGGTCCTAAGGGGAAAATACATAGCCATCCAAGCATCCCTCAAAAAAATTGAAAAATCCAGAACACACCAGCTGTCTCTACACCTTAAAGAACTGGAGAATCAACAACAAATCAAACCAACTCCACACATAAGAAGGGAAATAATCAAGATTAGAGCTGAGATCAATGAGGTAGAAACCAGAGATACAGTAGAATGTATCAATGAAACTAGAAGCTGGTTTTATGAAAGAATCAATAAGATTGATAAACCATTGGCCATACTTATCCAAAAGAAAAAAGAGAGAAAGCCAAAATTATGAATGAAAAGGGAGAGATCACAACTAACACCAAGGAAGTAGAAACAATCAGAAGTTATTATCAACAGTTATATGCCAATAATCTAAGCAACCTAGATGAAATGGATGCATTCCTGGAAAACTATAAACTCCCAAAACTGAACCAGGAAGAAATGGACAACCGGAATAGACCAATATCTAGTAATGAGATTGAAGCAGTGATCAAAAGCCTCCCAAAAAACAAGAGCCCAGGACCTGATGGATTCCCTGGGGAATTCTACCAAACTTTCAAAGAAGAAATAACACCTATTCTCCTGAAGCTGTTTCAAAAAATTGATGCAGAAGGAAAACTTCCAGACTCTTTCTATGAAGCCAGCATTACCCTGATCCCCAAACCAGGCAAAGACCCTACCAGAAAGGAGAATTTCAGACCAATATCACTGATGAATATGGATGCTAAGATTCTCAACAAGATCCTAGCAAACAGGATCTTAAAAAGATCCTGTTAAAAAACAGCACATTAAAAAGATTATCCACCATGACCAGGTGGGATTCATTCCTGGGCTACAAGGATGGTTCAACATTTGCAAATCAATCAATGTGATAGAAAAAATTAATAAGAAGAGAGAAGGACCACATGGTCCTCTCAATTGATTCAGAAAAAGCATTTGACAAAATCCAGCATCCGTTCCTGATTAAAACGCTTCAAAGTACAGAGATAGAGGGCACATTCCTGAACTTCATAAAATCTATCTATGAAAGACCCACAGCAAATATCATCCTCAATGCAAAAAAGCTTTCAGCCTTCCTGTTGAGATCAGGAACACGACAAGGATGCCCACTCTCATCACTCTTGTTCAACATAGTATTAGAAGTCCTGGAAACAGCAATCAGACAACAAAGAGAAATAAAAGGTATCCAAATTGGCAATGAAGAAGTCAAACTCTCTCTCTTCGCAGATGACAAGATTCTTTATATGGAAAACCCAAAAGACTCCACCCCCAAACTACTAGAACTCATATAACAATTCAGCAACGTGGCAGGATACAAAGTCAATGAACAGAAATCAGTGGCTTTCTTATACACTAACAATGAAAATACAGAAAGGGTAATTAGAGAATCGATACCATTTACTATAGCACCAAGAACCATAAGATACCTGGGAATAAACCTAACCAAAGAGGTAAAAGATCTATACTCGAGGAACTACAGAACACTCATGAAAGAAATTGAAGAAGACACAAAAAGATGGAAGACCATTCCATGCTCTTGGATTGGAAGAATAAACATTGTTAAAATGTCTATACTGCCTAGAGCAATCTATACCTATAATTCCATTCTGATCAAAATTCCACCCGGTATTTTTCAAAGAGCTCTAGCAAATAATCCAAAAATTTGTATGGAATCAGAAGAGACCCTGAATCACTAAGGAAATGTTGAAAAACAAAAATAAAACTGGGGACATCACGTTACCTGATTTCAAGCTTTACTACAAAGCTGTGATCACCAAGACAGCATGGTACTGGCATAAAAACAGACACATAGACCAGTGGAACAGAGTAGAAAGCCCAGAAATGGACCCTCAACTCTATGGTCAAATAATCTTCGACAAAACAGGAAAAAATATACAGCAGAAAAAAAACATTTAACAAAGTACAGCATTCTTTCTTGATTAAAACTCTTCACAATGTAGGGATGGGAGGACACATACTTCAATATCATAAGAGCCAGATATGGAAAGACCACAGTGAATATCCTTCTCAATTGGTTAAAACTGAAGAGCTTTTCTCCTAAGGTCAGGAACATGGCAGGGATGTCCACTATCACCACTGCTGTTCAACATACTACTAGAAGTCCTAGCCTTAGCAATTACACAACAAAAAGAATGAAAAGACATCTGACTAGGCAAAGAGGAAGTCAAACTCTCACCCCTAAGAGGCGACATGATACTTTACATGGAAGTCCCAAAGACTCCACCCCAAAACTGCTAGAACAGGAATTTGGGAAAATGGCAGGATACAAAAGCAATGCACAGAAATCAGTTGCCTTTCTAGACACTGAGACCAAAGAAAGAGAAATTAAGGAGTCGATCCCATTTACACCAAAATCCATAAGATATATAGAAATAAACCAAACCAGAGATGTAAAGGATCTGTACTCTGGAAACTATAAAACACTCATGAAAGGAACTGAGGAAGACACAAAGAAATGGGGAAACGTTCATGCTCTGGGTAGGAAGAACAACCATTATTAAAAAGTCTACGCTACCTAGAGCAATCTACACATTCATCAACATTTTTTGCAGAGCTGGAACAAGTAATCCTAAAATTTGTATGGAACCAGAAAAGACCCCAGATATCCAAAGGAAGGTTGAAAAAGAAAACCAAGGCTGGCAGCATCACAATTCCGGACTTTAAGCTCTACTCCAAAGCTGTAATCATCAAGACAGTACAGTGCTGGCACAAAAACAGACACATAGATCAATGGAAGAGAATAGAGAACCCAGAAATGGACCCTCAACTCTATGGTCAGCTAATCTTCAACAAAGCAGAAAAGAATATCCAATGGGAAAAAGGCAGTGTCTTCAACAATGATGTTGGGAAAATTGAACAGCCACGTGCAGAAGAATGAAACTGGACGACTTCCTTACACCACACACAAAAGAAAAGACCTCAAGGTGAGATAGGAGTCCATCAAAACCCTAGAGGAGAACACAGGCAGCAACCTCTTTGACCTTGGCCACAGCAACTTCTTGCTAGACAGGTCTCCAAAGGCAAGGGAAACAAAGGCAAAAATGAGTTATTGGGACTTCATCAAGCCTTTGGCTCAGATCATGATCACAAGGTCCTGGGATCGAGCCCTGCATCTGTCTCTCTGTTCAGCGGGGATTCTGTTTCTCCCTCTCCTTCTGCCCCTCCACCTGATTGTGGTCTCTCTCTCTCTCTCTCAAATAAATAATAAAATCTTAAAAAAAAATTGTTTTCTGTCCTTTTCTGCCTGACTCACTGGCAACCTTGATAGATAACTTAAATGATGATCTCCTTATCAATTTATACCTCTTCTCTAGCCATTGTGTTGTAGAGATTCCGGATTCTGTTATACTTCTCAAAAGTGCTTTTTTGTTGTTCTTTTCTTTAAAGATTTTATTTATTTATATGACAGACAGAGATCACAGGCAGGCAGAGAGGCAGGCAGACAGAGAGAGGAGGAAGCAGGCTCCCTACTGGACCCTGCAGAGACCCACTCCCCCTGGACCCTGCGATCATGACCTGAGCCGGAGGCAGAGGCTCTAACCCATTGGGCCACCCAGGTGCCCTTGCTGTTCCTTCTTTATTTTTGTTTTGTTTATTTAAAGTAAATTAATTAACACAGTGTATTAATAGTTTCAGAAGTAGAGTTTAACCTCTTTCCAATATGAACTACCCTATATTCTGTCAAATAACAAATATACTGACATAATTTGATCTGGGTGGATGAAACTCCTTGTCTTATTACTTCCTACCAGTGTTAGACTAATGTTTTACTTTCATGTTGAGAAGAAAGAGATACCATAAGAATGCAAAATCTTAGCAAAGATATTTTTGTCTTCATGACTGCAATATCACAATCCTAGAGATATCCCAAAATCAAATCTCTCATTTGGGACTAATGAAATTCTTAGTATTATAATCATAAGTTGGTGACAGACTGAAGAGAAATGTTACCTGATGATGTTTACTCAACAGGATTTCAGTTTCTTCCTGTCTCCGTGCTTTCGCCTACCAAACTACCTATCTAGTTTAACTGAGCAGGGATAGAACTTCAATATGTGGCACTGACTCAAATATTTCCCAAGAGATCCCCATTGTTATAAGACTAAAGAGAAAATTCTCCATTGGATTAACTCTCACTGGACTCAAACGCTAGAAATTCCTTGTATAAACCAAGGGGACCTTGCCTGTCTGCAGCCTTGCCTAGCCCCTTTTAAACAAGCAAACCTCCAGGCACCAAAGGCAACTGGACATGCCTCTTCTCAGCAGTAAGCTCAGCCTGTCTGGAGCTGCCACCTCACCCCGCCCCATGCTTCGCTCTCTGAGCCCATTTTTTCCAGCTCAGTTTGACCTACCTTCCGTTCTACTCCCTCGCTCTTCTGAATGGGTACTTTATACTGCTTCTTAGCTTGATTGCTGGTTCCCTCTTTGACTGTATTTCTCCTCACCACATTGACTGTCCTTGCTTTGGTGATGCAAATTTAAAACTCTCATCTTTTCCAGTCTAGCCTGGCTCTGAGGATCTACCATAGTCCACAGACCCTCAAAGCCATGTTACTTCCATGATGACTGTAGAGTGACACCTGGAGAGACTGATCTTTCAGAACAATCTCTGAGGTTCAATTTCTCTCTTTAGAGCAGTAACTGAAGAAGTACATTAAATATGGAATCTCTTTGTCAGAGTCCTTGCAGATTTAGGCAGAAGCTGTTCTTTTGGAAATGGTAACTCTCTCCAGCTACAGGAAGGATGGGATGGCATCAATATTATAGAAATGTGCTTTTCTGTAACATTCTCTATAACTAAAATGCACGGGAAGGCTCTGCCTTATTACTACAATATAGGTCCTCCAGGGTTAGCATTCTATGTTCACTACCAGGATACAGCTGGCTTTGTGGAAGGAGAATTTACTTGGAGTAAGACCAATCTGAGTTTCAAGTTTATCCTGCTCCTGTGGCTTTGGGACTCAGATTCCTCGTGTGTAAAGTGAATACAATGCCCAGTAGATTTTGTGTGTGTGTGTGTGTGTGTGTGTGCGTGCGCGCGCACGCCCGTGCACGCATCCCCATGAACATACAGATATGTTAGCATTACTGTTATTGTGACATTGCACCAAGTACTGTTCCAATCATGTTATAAATGTTACTTCATTAAGTCTCTATAATTATAAAGCAGGTACCATTGTTACCACCTCACTCTACAGATGAAGAAACTGAACCACAAAGAAATCGAACGCTTTTGAAGGATACACAGCTAACAAGTACCGGTCTGGATTTGAAAACAGCAATGTGGCTTCACAGTTGGTGCTCTTAACCACTGCCCTCCACTGTCCCCACGTGGTATCCCCTGTCATAGTTGGTACTCAGCAATGAGGGCAATTAGAACAATCACTGCAATTATATCCTCACCACATACTAAAGGCAATTCCACAATGCATTGTCTGTTCATTCAACTAGCAGATTATGTAAATGTGCTGAGTGCTTGTATAATGCAAATTTCTTACAAAATGTGAAATATAAATTAAATCATTACATCTCTCCATGCACTTCTACAGTATCTATCCCCATTGTAGCAGCAGCACCTGGTGCCCCGTGGGTGTTGAGGGAATGCTTATTCATTTGTGGCTCACACTGTCTGGCTGTAGAACATAATGATATAAATATTATCATTAATATTACAATTGTCAAAAATAAGAATTCCATATTAAAGAGCAAGTATCATCAGAACACAACTGTACAAAGGCCCAGACTTAATGACCTTTTCAAAGTCTGGCAAGTTCTAAATTCTGAAACAGTCACAGGATCATCAGTTTTTTCCTGCCCTATAAGGTTTGTTTCTGTTGTTGGGAACTCATATTTTCTAAGAAATTTGACATTTCTGTCTCTCAGTCTTGATCTCAATTTTGGCCACTTTTGCATGACAAGGGCATGCAAAATCATCACTTGCCCATACCTGCCATTAACACTTGGTTCACCTTCAGCATCTGGGTTAAACTCTGTTAGAGAAAGCTTGCAGAACTAGGACCCTAATAACCACTAATGCACAATGTACCAGGCCGCAATGTACTAGCTTGCCCTTCCCTTTCATGTTACATTCACCACCCTAGATAAGTGGTGGTGGTGAAAGCCAGCCTTGTGACTAATGGGCCTTTGATCAGTTTGCTTCCTGACAGCTGTACATATAAATGAATGTTTATCCCAATTAAGTAATGAACATTGATTCTTCCTACCCTCTGACTGCGAAGTGCCCCTTCATCTCAAAGAACCCTCATCATTCTTATGTCAAGGATAATATCTTCTCATTTGAAAAGCATTATTTAGGGGACAGAGCATGTACAGTCTAGGACACTTTGGAGAAAAAGAGCAAGGGTTGAAAAAGTAGTGGGACAGATTTTCTAAAATCTGCTAGCATGATCTAGTGTGGTCAAGGAAGCTACAATTTTCTGAGCACCTGTAATTGCTAGTATGTAAAGTATTACACATATGTTATTTCATTTTATCTTCCCATTAATCTTATAACTATCATCAGATCCATTGAACAGACAAGGAAAATGAAGAAAATGAAGCTGGGGGTTGGGAGGATTAACTAAATGACTCGCTTGTGGTTATGTGGTTGGTCAGTGACTAACATTCAAACGGCCTGATTCTAGGTTCTACATGACTCCAGAGTTTTATTTCCCCAACATCTTGGATAATCATTATGTTTCTTATACACTCGAAATAGTACTGAGTTTGAGATCTGGCTCCATTCCTGCTAGCTCTATGGCCATGAATAAGCTGCATATCCTTTCTGATCTAGAGCTCTTCATCCACAAATCAAAATCCATTAGAACCCACTCTGGTTACCTGACCAAATGGTTGTTAATGGGATCTGCACATAATCATGAGCTATCCCAATTCGATGGATTACTGGCAAGTTTATAAATAGACTTTGTTAATCTGTTGTAGTCTCTGGGCTACTCTGACATTTTGTTGCTTCCCCTTCCTGACTCCAAAAGCAACACTAGGGTTGACTTTGCCAGTATCAGATTTGTTTTCATTATTAGGGATGATTCTGTCTTGAAGTTGGAACAGAAGTGGCAATTGAATGTGCTTTCATGGGAATTTCAAAGATTCCCTTTTTCTTGGGGAAAGAGGAAATAGGAGCCAAAGGAACAGCAATTAAATCTGTAGTTTCAAGACAAATGTTACTAAGGCACAGATGATATCATGCAATAGTTGGAATTTCTCCTGTTTTCTCAGGCTAACAGAGCAGTGGCAGCCGTCTGAAATCTCACACCAGCTGTCAGCATCTGTTCCAGAGGTTGCCACTCCCATGCATCTCTTTGTCAAATTCCTCTCCAGCCCAAATCTGTTGTATTTAACTCCTAGGAAAACCTCGGAAATCATGAGGGAGTCTGGAGTTGGTCTGGTCATCTGAGGCTCAGGAGGCATCAGAGGGCTCTTACTCTATGTGGCAGTTTTCTAGAATGGAGACTCACTGATGACATAACAGTAACCATTAACTGAGGAGTCTATGTCTTGACAGATTATCCACCCAGCCCCTCCAGTGCCAGGTAAGTGGACACACCCTATAGGAAATGAGAGGAAATTGTAACCTGTGCAACCAGTGCCTCCTCTCAAGTGTACTGAAATCCCTACATATTTTATCCAGAAAGTAGACTAATCAAGGAACATAAGGCTCAATCTAATGCCCATTTTGAGCAAGATATTCCTGAGGTTTAAAAGTCAGTAAGACAGCTTGATGGTTCCACAAAAAGTTAAACAAAGAATGACCACGGGACCCAGCAATTCCATTCCTGGATAGATACCCTCAAACTGACAACAAATACTGAAACAAATCCTTATACACAAATGTCCAGATACACAATAGCAGAAAGGTGAATGAAGCCAGACACAAAAGGTCACATGCTGAATGATTCCATTTACATGGAATATCCGGAATAGGTAAATCCATAGACACAGAGAGAAGACTGCTCATCACTAGCAACTGAAAGAAAGAGGGAACAGTGACTAAGTGCTTAACTGGTAAGGGGCTTTATTCTGGGGTAGGCTGATGTAGAAATGTTTTGGAACTAGATAGGTGTGGCTGTACAACATTATGGATGTATAAAATGCCACAGAATTATGCATTTTACAAATGTTAATTTTATGTTACATGAATTTCACCTCAATTAAAAAAACCTACTACTAAAGCTTGTGACTTCCTCTGAAATGCATAGAAATAAACATGAATTGGTGAATGGACAGACATAAATATGTGACAAAGCACAAAGAACAAAATATTAATTGTAGAATCCAGGTGGTGGGTCCATGGGTGTTTACTTCAAAATTCAGTATTTCGATGTATTTGAAAAATTTTATAATAAAATATTAGGAAAATAATAAAACCTGGCACTTACCATTTCATCAGGAAAGTTGGAAAGGAGGTACTAAATTTCTGCTCTCCAATATAGGTCTTACCATATTGGTCCTGGCCAGGACATGTTTGGGAATCTGTCAGGATAAATTAGCTGGGCTTTTTCCACTAGATGCATTCTTCACTTCCCCTATTCACCCCTACTTTATCCATCTGCAGATAAAGCCATCATTTCATGATAATAACTGCTATTTACACACATCTGCTACAGCCAGACCCTCTGCAGAGGCTTCTATTCATTGTCTCCAATGCTTTTATCACTCAAAGTGGGTTACAGATGAGAAGCCTTCCCTAATGAGTAATAGCAGACACAATAAAAATGCACACATTCTGTATAAGTACACTGTATAGGAAGTAGAAAACAGACAAAATTACTTTATTAGAGGAGGATGATGCTACCCTTAGTTGGTAGTTGACTGGAGGGCTCATCAGCGGGGCAGGGACACTCATGGCACCATTTTATTTCTTGATGCAATGTTGATTACAAGAGTACATTCACTTTGTAAAGATCTGTTGAAATGAAAATATGTTTTGCCTTTTGTGTATATACTATATATTAATAAAAGTTTAATAAAAATGAATCAATAAAATGTAAGTAAAACAAATTAGTAAAACCTAAAGCTGGCCTGTTGAAAGAATTTTAAAAAATCAAGAGGTGTGCCTGGGTGGCTCAGTCAGTTGAGCATCCAACTCTTGATTTCAGCTCAGGTCATTTTCACGGGGTTGTGAGGCTAAGTCCTGTGTTGGGCTCTGTACTGGATGTAGAGCCTGCTTGAGATTCTCTCTCTTCCCCTCTCCCTCTGCCCCTCCCTGGCTTGTTTTCTCAAAAACAAAAACAAAATGATTAGGAGTAAGAGGAGGCATTAACTGCCAATATGTAGGGAGTTGAAATTTTACAGTAGAATACTGCATAGCACGTTTATTCTAACAGCCTTCAAAATCTTGATGAAATAGATGCTTTTCTAAGAAAACAACTAAAACTAGGATTGTAAGTGAGAGCAGCCAATCACATACTTTGTTGCTGTGTGGAGTCCAAATGAAGGCTGAATTCACAAATCCCTCTTCTCCTGCCAACCCCTGAAGGGGCCACAGCAGTACACACACAGATTGACCAACTAGTGAGCAGCTAGGGGCCACTAGGAATTGCAGGTCCCTTATTCTGCAGAAGCCATAAAGCCCTGCCAGAGAGAGAAGGTGGTAGGAGTCACTGTGGTCAGAGTCTAACTCTATTTCTTATGAAGCCGGAGCACTGGGCTGTGTCCTTATTGTCTTCTTGAGGCCAGGTGATGACCAAGTAAAAGTAGATGGCTCAAAACTATCGAACAGACTCAATGCTAGATCAGGGATGGGGATAGTACTTTTGATGTAATAAGTATCCTTTTGTTTAAAAATAGAAAACTCTCTTTTGATTATTTGGTAGATGGCTAAAAATGTTACTTCTGCTTTAAGTAGATTTTCAAAGAAAAGTCAACCCATGGGGCACCTGGGTGGCTCGGTTAGTTAAGCATCTTCCTTCAGCTCAGGTCATGATCTCAGGGTTCTGGGATGGAGCCCACGTTGGGCTCCCTGCTCAGCGGGAAGTCTGCTTCTCTCCTTCTCTCTCTCTCTCTCTCTCTCAAATAAATAAATAGTGTCTTTAAAAAAATAAAATAAAAGTCAACCCATGTGGCATGGAGGGAAAGGAATAAAACAAATGTTAAGTTTAGGCAATAATCCATTAGCAGCTGGGTAGGACATAGTTGAGGAAACATTTTCTCTGCAAACTCTAACTTGACACCTTGAGATAACAAAATTCAAGCAGGAAGAGATGGTCAAATAAATGAGATGTTGCAGAAAGAATCAGAAGGGCCAAAGCTTGGACATTGGGGAGGGTATGTGCTTTGGTGAGTGCTGTGAAGTGTGTAAACCTGGTGATTCACAGACCTGTACCCCTGGGGATAAAAATATATGTTTATAAAAAATAAAAAATTTTAAAAAAAGAAAAAAAAAAAGAAGGGCCAAAGGGAACCAGATTTTATGACACTAGACAACCCGAAACTCCTGTCACTTCAGAAAGGCAGCTTTTGTAATGAAAGCAAAAGTTAGCACAGAAACTGAAACATGAGCAGAGAAGGGGTCCTTTCTTGGAAGGGTGGGTGGGGATTGAGTTGTGAGGCACAGTGTTGTTAAAGAGGTTTCATTTTTGTAAATGTATACACTTGTATCAAAAAATTTTACCATACCATAGAGAGGTTTCAGTTTTGAAGGTAGAATCACAGAGGAGATAGTTTGTTTGTGATTAGGAAGGAACTAAACATATTTGTAGGCTAAAGGGAAGGACCAAGCTGCAAAAGTTAAAGATAAAAGAGAGAAAGTGGAAAAATGGATGAAGCAAGATTCTAGATTCAGAAGAAGGAGAGTATATAGACGCAAGGGAAAGGTTTGGCTTTCAAGAGGAGGCTGGCTAACAACTAGCATAATTTCTCTAGTAATTGAATATTGGCCCCTTAAAAAGTCATATCCATTTCTGAATCACGGTACTTATGGATGTGACCTTACTTGGAAACAAGGTCTTTGCAGATAATAATTAAGGATTACCAAATGAGATCAATCAAGTAACTGGTGTCTTTATAAGAGAAAAGAGAGGGTGCTTTGAAACACACACAGAGGAGACCCACAGGGAAAATAGCCAGGTGAATATGGAGACAGACACTGGAATCACTGGAATTGTAAGCCCCAAACCAATGAAAGGTTAGAGCCACCAGGAGCTGAAAGCAGCAAGGAAAGGTTTTCCCCTAGAGCCTTCAAGAGGGAGGACAGCCCTGCCAATACCTTCGCTTCAGGATTCTGGCTTCCAAGACACTATAAGAGAATGAATTTCTGTTGTTTTAATCCACTTGGTCTGTGAGCATTTGTTATGGCACCTCTGGGAAACTAATATAACCACCAAACTCCAGGCTAAAAAAGCACACAAAGAATGAGCAAACCCAAGATGCAAGGTCAGAGTTCAGAGATGTGTTCTGACTCACTGGTTGGGTTAGAAGGCCAGTCAGCTTAGTAAATCTTTGTTCCTGGAACAACCATGGCTATGTAAATCTCGGCCTTGAATGCATCCTTCCTAGGTGACTTCCAGTCTCCATACAGCCTTGCGCTTTCCACTGCCCTGGATGGTATTTCTCACAGTGTCCCTGATACTCATCCTGCTTGCTTTTGGCTCAAAGCATTCAATCTTCCAGTCTTTCTCTGCAAACCATACAGATTTGTATGAAAAATCCAATTAAGGAGGCCATGAAGAAAAGGCATGTGATATTCTCTGTGTTTGAGAGTTCTCTGATTTTAATTCAGGCAGCTGCTTAGTTTCTCCTGGGCACCTACATAAACACTTATCTTCATGGTTGGTCTAGCTTAGTGCTGATTCCTACCCTTTAGGTTCAAGTTCTTCAATTCTTCATGACTTAATGTGCCACCAATTCCAGCAAAACAAAACACTGGGAATCATTTACTTGAACCATTTTAGCTCGCCAGCTGGGGTTCAAAGAAAGAGGATCTTAATTCTATATATTCAACTCATTGAGAAATTCCCAATCTAGAATCAATATAGGTCATCCAGATTCCAAAGGGGGCTTTAGAAAAAAAAAGTGTGATAGAGGAACACATTCATTGGATCCACATTTATTTGGTACCTACTCACCACCACGTAGCTTGCTAGGTATTAGAAATATATGTATGATTAAGGGGAATAAGTATGACCTTCAAAGAACTCACTGTCTCCATGTGTAATTTGTTAAAAGACATTTGACTGAAAAATATGAGTACAATAGAATATGCATAATCTTCTGGTATAAATGGTATAACTGCTTAGGAATCTTAGAAAGGGGTGTTTTCTGGAGATGAGGTAGGGGTTCAGACTAGATCTGAACTAGATCCATATGCCCTTCCAGATCTACCTTCCACTTTTTCCCACCTGTTCTGTGCTCTTGAGGTGATCTCTATGAACTGCATCATCTGGGCACTGGTGCCTTCTGGCTTCCAGATGGGTTCAGTCAATGGAAAGACATGAGAGGATAGGGGAGAGAGAGCTACCTTCCATTCACAGTACACACTGTCAGGACTGCACTGTTCTAGGAGAGGCCACAGTTTCTGTCTATAGGTTGCTCTTATGACCTGGCCGTGTTCTGGTAACTGTTTCCTCCTTCCTGCTTCCAGCAGCTGCTAGCCTTGGTCTGTTTCCCCATTCCATCTTGGTTTCCCTTAACATTGCCTGCACCACTGTAAAGAGTGAGTCCCATCATGCACCTCTCTGCAACTACTCACTGCGATGTGCCACCTGTTTCCCCTGTTCAAGGCTGGGGTTAAGAGGTAATTCCCAGTGAGCATGACCTTTGAACTATCTTCTGAAGAACCAGTGAGGTTTTGCAGGTGCATACAGGAATATTCCTCTTGAGAAATGTCATAGTTTCATTCAATTATAGAAAACTTTGCTTAACGTGACAATTTCTCACTGATCCTTATAGAAAGGAGTGATTGATCAGGGCTAAGATTCTTGGTTCAGTCTTAGGGAGGGGAGAAGAGAAAGGCCAAAGTAACTTCTGGTAAAGGCTAGCAGAGGCTTTGTGTGTTGGGGGTAGGAAGGCGGAAGCAGAAAGGAAGAGAGAGAAGTTCAGAGCAGTGAGGTCTAATAGAAATACAATACAAACAAGGTAAATCACATATGCACTTTTAAATGTTGTAGAAGTCACATTCTAAAAAAGTAAAAAGAGGTGGAAGTTAGTCAAGGGTCCACTGATGGATGAATGGATGAACAAAATGTTGCATATCTACCTAATGGAATATTACCCAGCTTTAAAAAGGAAAGAAATTCTGACACATACTATAATATGGACGAATGTTAAGGCCATTATGAGGTATTCAGAGTAGTGAGAATCATAGAGACAAAAAGTAAAAAAGGTGGTAGCCAGGGGTTGGAGGAAGGAAAAAATGGGAGTTGCTGAATGGGTACAGATGATCAGTTTTGCAAGATAAAAAGAATTCCAGAGCTAGATTGAAGAACAATGAGAATATACTTAACACTATGGAAGTGTATACTTAAAATGTTTCATGACATGGGGTGCCTGGGTGGCTCAGTCAGTTAAGCATCTGCCTTTGGCTCAGGTCATGATCCCAGAATCCTGGGATCAAGCCCCATGTTGGGCCCTCTGCTCACCAGGGATCCTGCTTCTCCCTCTCTCTCTGCTTGTGCTGTTTCTCACTTTCTCTCTCTCAAATAAACAAATAAAATCTTTAAAAACAATGGTTGATGACTTTATACTTAATACATATTTTACCACAATTTTGAATACATATTTTACCACAATTTTGATGACTTTATACTTAATACATATTTTACCACAATTTTGAAACCATTAAAAAGAAATGGTAAAATTAATTTTTAGTACATATTTTATTTAGGGGCACCTGGATAGCTCAGTCAGTTAAGCGTCCAACTCTAGATTTTAGCTCAGGTCATGATCCCAGGGTCTTAAGATCAAGCCCTGAGTTGGGCTCCATGCTGGATGTAGAGCCTGCTTAAGATTCTCTCCCTCTACCCCCCATACCCACTCATGTGTACGCTCTTTCTCTCTCTCTCTCTCTCTCTCTCTCTGTGTGTGTATACATATATATATATATATTATTTAAACCATTATATCCACAATATTATCATTTCAATCTGTAATCTATATACATTTAGTAAGAAAATATGTATTTTTTCATACTGAGCTGTTGAGGTATGGTGTATTTTTTTATTTACACTTATGGAACTCAATTTGAACTTGCCACATTTCAAACATTCAATAGTCATATGCAGCTAACTGCTACCACATTGGGACAGTGCAGGTCTAGAGCTCTGAACATCAGTGACTTGCTCAGTAATGACTTTTTTTCCTGAGGTAGTACCCAGCAAGGCCTGAGACCTACGTTTTTTGTGCAGCATCATAGAAGGTGATCTATAAGTTATCCCAGCACCCCCAAGTCAAAAGAGATCCGAAAAAGCACTGAGCTCACCTCCACTGTCCCAGGCAAACCATTTGCTGCAATTGTTCTGGCCCTTGATCAGAGAGCTAAGTTTGTACATCTGTGAGGAGCAATTAGTAAATACCAGAATGAGAGTCACTAGCTCCGTGACCTTGGACAATCTGCATACCATCTCAAAGCTTGAATTTTTTCATTGGTGAAAGAGAGGTAAGAATGATGGAATCTTATAAGGGTATTGTGAAAATTACATCAATGCACGCACAAGGCTTCCGGGAAAGGTAGCTGGTACATAGCAAACAGTGTTAGTCACAACTATTATAAGATCACCATCACCATCGTCATTATTTTCACCACTAGTATATCTTAGACATAAACGGTGTTTGACATTTTTCCATATCTTCGATCAGTCCCTCAGCCAATGCTAAACAAGGTGATGGTGCAGTGAAGAAGAACAGAGACTTTCGGGCTGGGTGGCTTCGGTTCAAACTGTGGTACTGGCATTTTCAAGTGGAGAGAAATTCATTTTCCCCCTTAGCGTCTCCTCCTCCCCTCCAGGATCCCCACACACAAGGCCCCATCTACCCTCCAGCATAACCTCCTTGTCTGTCAATTTTTAAATCTGCACAATGGGAATAATACTAGGAAACACTGCATAGGACTACCGTGAGTACTGTGGGCGGTACTGTAGATGCAGCACTTTACACATGTCCTGGCACACAGCAAGCCTCAGAGAGGCCGAAGCTGCTGCCACTGGGTGAACAACAGGAGAGGCTGCAGGGAATAAAGCAGACACCATACTCACCCCTCAGAGTATGAACTTGCAGGAAGCTGGCCCTTAACCAATAACAGAAATAAAGATTGAGGAGTGTCCTGTGGGAAGTGCAGAGTGTTAGCATATGGAAAGTGCTTCCTAATGTCTTTCTTGTACTATAATTTAAAAGCCTATTGTCCTCCTTAGTGGACAAAAGCTTTCCTTTCACTGGTAGATTATGAGTACACCATTTCTCTTGGTTTGTCCATCATCTGAAGCAGCAAGACCTCCATTCTGCCTCAGAATATTGCCTCAACACTTCCACTGGAATTCAGATACACCAGACGCCCACCAGTTGCGTGAAGCAGTGCTCCTTCCATTGAACCCTTGCAGACTGAGTCAGTAACACCCTCCAAAAACTTACATTTCTCAAATTAACTCATGGGTTGTAAGAAAATCTTGTTCCCAAGACACAAGTCAGTTCCCATCCGTGTAGGTTAGGGTGGGCAAATGCACAACGAGTTTCTGTGTGGCTCCCACTGGGTACTCTTGGCCTTTGCACAAATAATTATAGAATGAACAAGAGATTAGCACTGAAGCAATGTATGGTGAGCTACACTGGAGGTCAGAAGAATACAGATTAATCTCCAAATTGACAAGGTACAGAGAAGAGGAAATAAAAGAAGTAATAAATTGTTGATAAAACTGTCTTTACAGGAGGTAGGAACTGAAAAAGAAGTATTCTACAGTTCTTATTTGCTAAGTGTTGGCATTCAGCTCTGTCTGACTGTCATGATTAAAACCCATGCATTTGGGAGGACACGTGGCAGTGAGACTCTACAGTATGTTCCCTTTATCCCCAATAAACTTAGCTAGTCCTCACCTTCCGTAGGATCCCACTCCCTTCTACTCTGTCAGGCCTCAGCCTCAAATCCTGCCCAGGAAGTGAGTATACCTATATGATGGCTCTGTCAAGGAGGAAGACAGCAGGGCCAAGGAGCCTGTCAGGATTATACTCCAGGGCTTGGAAATAACTCTAAGCTGGCTTCCCATCCTGTGATCCCTGCTCATCTTTCTCAGATGGTCTGGTACAGGACCGAGAGCTTCTGCCCCTCCCTTCTTTACTCCTTACAGGGAGGGAAAGGGGAGCCTGCTGGACTTGGATTCCTATTGGGAATTCTTGACAAAGCGAGGGAACCTGAGGAGTAACAGCCTTGTTCTGGGGAGGATGATACTGCCTGGCTTAAATGGACTCCAAGTCAGCTTTTTTTATAGCTACTAACTGAGAGAGAGAGAGAGAGAACAAGAATGTAATGTGCATAAGTCTCTAAATAAATCTACATTTATCCAGACTACATTACTGATGGTTTTGGACAATGAAAATATGTTACAGAGAACAGGTGTAGTAATAGGCATGAAAAGTCATAAAAATGTTCATTTTTTTACCTCATTATTAGCAATATTGAGAATTCATCCCCCCCAATGTTTTTATAGAGGAAGAGAAATAAAACTCCTTTATGCACAGAAATATTCATAGTGGCATAACAATCATGGGAAAAGTAGAAATAATTTAAATAGCCAATAATTGCTAAACAGATTATGGCATGTCCACTTAAGGAATTAATCCATTTAATCCAGCCATCATTAACCATCTATGTGAAAATTGGCTGGAAGTTGGGAAAACGCTTATGGAACAATACTGGGAAAAGAAAGAACAAATAAACATATCTAGACTGTGGTTATAATGTGTCAAAAAGATGTGCTTGGACAAAGGCTGGAAGAGAGCACAGAGAAGAACAAAGATACTAAACCGGCAATATTAGGAGAAAGTCTTTGAAAAAAATTAAAAAAAAAAAAAAAAAGCAGTTGACAATGGGTCCATAATGCATCCCTACCAGTAATGGCAAAAATAAATCATTTTTGATTTATCAAATCTTGCCTCATTTCTTTGGCTTTCCTTGGGCTGCTTATGTTAGATTCTTTCAACCTGTATGGCAAGACCCCCCACGTGCAATGGATGGAGCCCAGACAATGTGATGCTGCAAATATTGCACCCTTTCCACTGGGCTAGCCGCTCATCCCCAACTTTGAACGGACTCATCTGTTGACCCTGGAGTGCTGTGGTATGAAAAAGCTTCGAAAGCACTCCCTCGGTGAGAGGATTCCCTGTGAAGCCAATCCCCTGGTTCCCATGTCATGCACACTGCATAACGACTTGGAGCGGAGCCCTGACCCTCCAGCATAACAGCATTCAGTTCTGCACCCATGTACGAGTTGGCTTCTCTCCTCCCAGCCAAGTCCCAGGGGGAAGTGTCTCTGACTCTTCCATCTTCATTACGTACAGCTGCTCAAAGGCTGCTCTTAGGACAAGGGAAGTATCCTTCCTTGGCCCCCTCCTTTTCTCCTTTTTCCTCTTCTCCTGGAGAAGATCAACTTGTGGCATCTTTACTGCAAATGCTCATGCAGGTAAACAGTCAGCCTGACATGATCAGCCACATCAAAGCTTCTAAAAAGAGAAGGAAGGAAGCAAGGGCAGGAAAACAACAAAAAAGCAACCATGTCTTCAGAAAACCAGAATCCAAGCAAGTAGATGACTGGGTGTACTTTAGCTCAGCTCATTATTTAGCATCAGTAACAATAACCCAAAGATGTTAACCAACTCCTTATGCTAAGAAAACCTGCTGCTAGGCTGCACTGGTGGCTCAACAAAAGCATTGTCTCCTGCCCCTTTGCAGCTTCAACCTACCCCATGTTCACAGTAAATTCCACAGTTTGATTAAAAACAACAACAACATTAACAAAAAACTTTCTCCAAGTTCAAAAAGGCATCAATTCTGTCAACCCTGAGAGACCTACTTATTTCGTCCTGAGCTGAGCAAATGCATGAAATACAGCCCAGGGTTTTTCCATGCCCAGGAGGTGCCCACTGAGCTCTTTCAACAGTGAGAACAGAGAGGTTAAACTGTGTTGGATTTGGTGCTGTTTACTACAGACAACTTGAGCTGAGAACCAGAAGCACAAAAGTCACCCTCGGCCCTTTGTGGCTAGCTGGATTGTAAACACCCCTGCAGACGAGCAGCCCTGTGGCAAAGAATCTCCCTGCGAGCTACACATCTGCAAAAGAAACTTGGGAAAAGAAACCCTCGGAAAGAGTCCTTCTACTCAGGAAAGCTCTCTCAAGCTCAGGTGTCTTTCTGCCATGCAGCCCACTCTCAAAAATGAAGGAGAGAAAGAAGAAAAGAAAAGAAAAAAAGAAAAAAAAATTTCCCACCTGCTGCTTACACAGCAGAGAAAATGCAAGTGCGTGTGGGCACAGTCTTGCACCTCCTTTGAAAGAGGAGGGCAGATCCCCAATGCACTAGTTAATTGTGTAAACCATCCCTCCCACCCCCAGCCGCACGGAAAGCTCCAACCCACACACGCACGCCCACCTCACAGCCAAGCCCCCTCCCCAGCATTCCTTTTTCAGCTTTAGAGAAATCACAAGATTCTACTCACATGTGGCAGCTTCAGCCTCCGTCTACCTCTCCCCAGCCTGTGCACGGGCTCCAGTCGCGGCGGCGGCTGCTGCTGCTGCTGCTGCTTTTTCTGTTGCAAGTGAAACAAACCTTCATCGACAGAGATGGTTTTCCTCTGGGCTGCTTTGTCTGAGATTCCCCAGATGAACACCGTCTCGTTTATGTCATTATCCGAGTTCGATAGCTCCCCTAACACAGGCAAGGCTTTGGGGCTGTCATCTTCCACCGGCTGGGCTTCTGGTGAGAGAAACAACAGATCTGAAACTGACAACTGATCACATCAAAACACTCCAGGGGATGGCAACCCAAGACTACAGAAGTAACACATTAGCTTGCAATGATACCATGCACAGGCGCAGCTCATCTGTCTTCTCCTGGCACTGTGAGCCTGACCAAGTTGAAGAGACATTATTTATGAACTTACAGCTTCCAGAATGACTCCAGGTGAAGCCATATGGGCATCATAAAGCATCGTGTCACAGAAGGCTTCTGCCACCCTCGGACACATCCAACGTCAATAAAGGGGGTAATACCATTTGGTGGTGACAAGTTAAAGGCTTTCAGACAGAACAAGGTATATATACACCGAGGTAGACTTCAAAATGTGAGCTCCAGCACTTAGTAGCTGTGTAAATTTGGGCAAAGTCCTTATTTTCTCTTAGTCTCTCTCTTAATCTGCACATTACAGATAATAAAACTTATCCTCAGAAGTGCTGCAGGAAGTAAATGCAACGGTGTATACAAACTATCATATTCAATGCATGTCTCACAGTAGGCACCCCATAAGAGAAATTAAAGATCCCTTATCCCTGCAGTAGCATTTGCTTACTATGGGGACTCTTCATCTCTTAATGAAGAACCTTGTGGTTGTATCATAAAACATCAGGATCATTCCAGTGGTCTATGTAATTAATCGCTTCCTTAGAGGAAACAAATAATGATACTTTACACATATCTGGATAAGCACAGATTTTTAGCTCTTAAGCATGTAAAAAATGCTGGGATGGCCATTTCTCAGATATGGAAAAGAGAGCCACTGGTTTATCAAAATTGCTCAACAAGGAGAAGGTGAAACTGATTGCAACTGCTTTCCCTTAGAAACAGACTCGTAAGAACAGAATGTAAATCCACTTTCACAGAAGATCTTTGTTTAGGAAGGCTGTATTTCTCATGACTGACAGATTTTGGTAAGGGAATCCTCAGTAGGAAAATCTATACTCATTTCACAGAGTAAAAGAGTCCACGTGATCACAAAAAATCCAAAATATTATGCCAGGTAGACCTCTGAGGCACTCTACCTAACTTCACTTTTCTCAATTGAGAACATCGATGTTCAGGAGCTGGTCATTATTGACCCATCTCTCATTTCTCATTAGCTCTAAAACAGAAGAAGAAATCTTGAACAAGTGCCCATTATTTGGGGGATTTCTATCATGTTGAGGTAGTTTCAGTGGAGCCAACACAAACTAGACCCAGGATTGGCAAATGGCTTAACCCAGTCTACCATGTCCCATCCTACCCCACAAAGGACGTTAGATGGAAAATATGCTTCTGAGTCCCATCCATAAGCCACTGCCCTCCAGGTGAATTGGGGTGAATGAACAAATGTTAAAAACCTGGACCAGTGGAGCTGCTCATAAAGGGAAAACTGAGGACAAAGGGAAAACCAAATAGTCAGCCAAATTCCAAATAGGCTCCTTGTAAGAGTTCAGAAAGCCTCAGTAAGAACCCACAAACATGGAAGGAACATTCTCCGAGGAATGTGTGCCCATTATGTGGCACAGTGTCTACCACACTGCAAATGTTCATTGAATGTTAGTAATTGATAATAAAAAAAATTAAAAATAATCAGTAAAGAGGGAGATGAAGGAATTTCTAATAAGTAATTTGAGCTCATAAGTTATACAGGGCATGACACTAACATTTTACCATGTTGTCTCATTCAATTCTCACAGCAACTTGAGATATAAACCCCCAGTTCGTGGATAAGGAAACTGAGGCACAGGTACTTAATGAGGGAGTGTTATAAAGTCCCACCACCATATTTGCCCAACTACCAACACTGCGACCCGTGTTCTTGGCTCTACTTCACCAACAATTTTCCCTTCTATACCACATTGTTCTCAACACCTGTATTTGTTATCCTGTGTGTAAAAGATACCTTCAAGTTGATCCCATGTCTCCCTCCAGCAACTGCCCGCTTACATGCTCCCCTGTGCAACAAAAATCCTCTCAAGAATGGTCAAAACTCACTATCTAAACTCCCTTTCTCTCTTTCTCTCTTGAACTCACTCCAATCTGGATTTTACTGCTACCACTCTACCTGCCCTTGCCATTCTAAACAGCTCCTGTCAGAGGCACTGACAGCCTCTAACTTGCTATGTCAGTCCTCACCTTCATTTGGCCTGCCAGCAACACTCGACACAAGTAAGCAATCCTTACCTTCCTGAAGCCTTCTTCAGTTGGCTTGCAGAGCCTCACACTGCCCAGGCTTTCCTTCTATCTCACCAGTTGTCCCTTCTCAGTCATCCCTATTGGTAGCACCTCTCTTCTAGTTATTGGAGAGACAGTGTTAGGGGGTAGTTAGAAGCCCAGACTCTGAAGCCAGACAGCCCAGGTTGGAATTCTGGCTACATAACGCAGCAGGTACATGACCTTGGGCAAATTACTTAACCTCTTTCTCCCAGTTTCCTAATCTATAAAATAAGGGTAATAACAGGAGCCATGTTATAAGGCTGTCAGGAAAATCAAACATTCAGAACATGGCCTGGTACTCAGTAAGTATTACATGAGCCTTAACTATTTTTATTACCCACTTCTTAACATCAAGTGCCTAAGGGCTCAGCCCTTGGAGAATGTCCTCTGGGTGATATTACTTCTCATTGCTTTAAATAACATCTAGAGGCATATTTAAATCTACAGTCTAGACCTTTCCTCTACAAGGTACAGTGGTCTAATTATCTCCTCTTACATATTTAGTAAGCATCTCAAACCTGATATATCCAAAACCAAACACCTGGTTTTCTCAACTAACGTTTTCCTCCTCTTGTTTTCTTCAAGCTGGTTGATAACTCCATATTTCCAACTGCTCAGGTCAAAAACCCTATAGCTATTCTTGACTTCTCTTTCCGTAACACCCGACATACAGTCTGTCAGCAAATCCTGGTAACATCACCTTTATTTATTTTTTTTAAGATTTTATTTTTGTCCGAGAGGAAGACAGAAAGAGCACAAGGAGGGGGAGTGGCAGACAGAGCAGCCAAGGGAGAAGCAGGCTCCCAGCTGACTAAGGAGCCCAATGTGGGACTCTATCCCAGGACCCTGGGGTCATGGCCTGAGCCAAAGGCAGACGTTTAGCCAACTGAGCCACCCAGGTGTCCCAACACTAGCTTTAAATATATGCACAATTTGACCACCTCTCACTTTCTCTATGGCTGCTCACCTGGTCCAAGACACCATAATCTCTTGCATGGATCATTTTAATAGCCTTATAACCATTCTGCATGCTTCTACCCCTTTCCTCCTATAGTCTATTGTCAACACAGCACAGCCTTTTAAAATTTTGAGCCAGATCATACCATTCCCCTGCTCAAAACTCTCCATAAACCTCCCTTCTAACTTAGGAAAAAAGGCCATGTCTTTATTGGCCTACAAGGTCTGACCCTCTGCCTCTCCCTTCTTCTATCTCTTTAAGCTCATCTCCTATTACTCTCCCATTTGCCCTAGACATAAATATCTGTTCCTGCAATTTACGAACACCATGAGACCCACCCCAGGACTTCTGAAGTTGCCGTTTTCTGTGCCTGCAACACTCTACACCCAAATACCTGATTCATTTCTTTTTTCCTTCAACCCTCTTTCCAGTGTCACTTTCTTGATGACACCTTCTCTGATCACCCTATTTAAATTGCTCTCCTATCAGCATTCCCCTTCCCCTACCTGTACTTTTTTTCCATAATACTAATCACCAAATAACATACTGTATATTTCCTATTTTTGTGTGTGTTGTCTCCCAAAGTCTTCCCCTGTGAAATGTAAGCCTCAGGAGAGTTAGACCTTTTAAAAAACTTTTTGTTGGGGCACCTGGGTGGCTCAGTGGGTTAAGCCTCTGCCTTCAGCTCAGGTCATGGTCTCAGGGTGTTGGGATCGAGCCCTGTATCGGGCTCTCTGCTCAGCAGGGAGCCTGCTTCCCTTCCTCTCTCTCTCTCTGCCTGCCTCTCTGCCTACTTGTGATCTCTGTCTGTCAAATAAATAAATAAATAATCTTAAAAAAAAAACAAAACTTTTTGTCACTGTTATTCACAGTGCTTAGAGTAGAGCCTGCACCAAGTAAATGTTCATTAAATATTTCTTAAACTGATAGATGAAATTAAGAGGATTCAATCTCTTATCAAAGGGCACAGAGTTAGTACATGATCAAGTTAAAAGATATGTCTGCTTCCATAGCCCATGCTATTTCCAGTGCCCAGGCAATGTCTCTATCAACATGTTGTATAAATCATTCTAGATGTACTGCATACAAAAGCAATGTTTTAATTTCTAGTGACTGGTAGGGTTTATGCTACATTTCAGTGGCTTTAGGCTGCATGTCTGTCATTGCCTGCTAACATTTCTATCAACAAAATACTTCGTGAGCTACGAGTGTATTTTACCAAAGGGAAGAATAGCCACTTTATTCCTTTGAATAGATTTACTGAAATCAACATTCTGGCTGAAATGAGAATTTTCCTTATGGCAGATGTCCTTGACTGTCCATTCAGAGATAAGAAACAATCTCTAACACCTTTTAAATTTCTTTCGTGCACCAAATTATTTGAGAAAAAATAAACGATGCCCTGGAATAATTGAATTCTTGAAACATGTTTCAGAAGTGGTAGTTGAGCGCTTTAAAGGACCAGGGACTCGGTGAGTTGTTTTCAACAATAGGTAGGAAATTAAATTTGTTTTTCTTTTGTAGCTTTTTATTTGTTACTTTGAGGATCTCTTTTTTTATGTTTTATTTTTTATTTTTTTCAGAGTCCCAAGATTCATTGTTTGTTTATGCACCACACCCAGTGCTCCATGCAATACCTAGTTGAATCTATGTATCAGGAAAAACATGCTGTTCACATGGGGCAGAATACTAAGAGACCCTCCATTGTGGGAGAACACTGGTGAAGCAGCAAAGATCTTTGGTTTAGGAGTCAGAAATTTAGATTCCATTCCCAGTTCTGTCCCTTAAATCTGGGTGACCTTGGGAAAGCTCTTTAGTCCACTTGGATTCTAAGTTTTTATCTATATAAAGAAGGGTTTGGACTAGCTAATCTGTTTTCCCATTTGATGCTGAAATTTCTGTTACACCATTTATATGAATGTTATACCATTTATGCCAGTTCTGTTTCTAGTTGGGAGGCTAGCCATATTCCACAATTCAACCAAGTGACAGATAACTACGTTTAAACAGGCAGACTCTGATTATAAGCAGACCAAATCTACCTGGTCTATGTCAGAATGTATTATTTTATTCATTTAAAAAGTATTTATCATATATTTACCACTCTTTTACATGTTGAGTATACAAAGAGAAGTAAAACACAGTCTTTGTATTAAAGGGGTTCATAGCCTAATAAAGAACAGAACAAAGCACAAAGAAAATATGATGGTGTAATGATGGGGGAAACAGGAGAGGGTCACCTGTTTAAGTCTGGGATATAGAATGGCTTTTTGGAGGGAACGATCCTTGAGTAGAATCCTGAAGAATGAGAAGAAGTTCTTCAGAAGGAGAAAGTTAGAAAGGGATGAAATGGATGATCGAGATGGAGAAACATCACCCCAAAAAGTGAGAAAGCTGCCAGAACTGAACTGTATTTAACTAATTGAGATTTTGGGGTGAAAATATGACTTTCTGTGTTATTTCTCCTGGTAGTCTCCAAAAATTTAAAAGACCTTATATTTGTTCATCATAAAGGATACGAAATGACATTTGGGTCTCAAAGTCTGTTCTATAACACTGTATGACTAGGAAGGCAAAGGAATTGAGCAAGGTAAGATCTGGAAGTTATCTTTACATCTCTTTGCTAATGCTGTCCTTATGTCCAGCCATCTGTTCTCTCCCATCCCCCTGACCTTCACTGTTCCGCTGAATAATTTGTGTAGGTGTACACAACCATTCAGAATGTGCTAGCATCCATCAAGTAAAGATGTGATATGGCTGAATCAATCTTGAATGAGAAAATGTATTATCCCGGGAAGCAGGGTGAGACACAGGTGCCAGACATTCTGGTCTTGAGTCTTGACTCAAAACTCACTTCATCTGAAAATGGGAGATAATAATAGTCCTTACTTCAGAGGTTTGTGAATTAAATGAGATAATGCAGGGGCACCTTGTGGCTCAGTCAATTAAGCATCTGACTTGTGATTTCAGCTCAGGTGGTGATCTCAGGATCATGAGACTGAGCCCTGAGTTGGGCTCCACACTCAGCAAGGAGTCTGCTTGAGATTCTCTCTCTCCCTCTACCCCTCCCCCTACTCGTTCTCTCTCTCTCTCTCTCTCAAATATTTTTTTAAAGAAAATTTTATTTATTTGACAGAGAGAGATCACAAGTAGGCAGAGAGGCAGGCAGAGAGAGAGGAGGAAGTGGACTCCCTGCTGAGCAGAGAACCCCATGCGGGGCTCAATCCCAAGACCCCAGGATCATGACCTGAGCCAAAGGCAGAGGCTTTAACCCACTGAGCCACCCAGGCACCCCTCAAATAAATATTTTTTAAAAATAAATGAGATAACCCATATAAAGCTCTCAGCACAGTGTGTAGGACAGGATAGAGAGCTTGTAAGTTCCAGTTGGTTAAATCGGGCATCTGCATTCAGAAATCCTACACTAAGTTTTGGGTCACTTAAGGGACTTCCCATATTCAACTATGAAAATTAGAATTAAACAGTTAAGTCTTTAACTATAATGCATAAATCACTGCTCAAGCAATTGTTAAAGAAATCCCATCAGATCTTAACTTGCCAATTTTTAGTTTGTGGGTGACCAGCAGTCAAAACTGAGATGTTTAGCCAGGAGATTCATGAGTCAAGACTAGGGCTAGATCTGCCAAAGGCTGCTTCTTAAAGTTGCTTGACTTTGCAAACCGTTTCCCATTCGAGCTTCTTAAGGGCAGGGATATGTCTTCAGCTTTATATCCCCAATGCTTAGCATGGTGTACCACGATCATAGGTACTTTTTGTAGTTTTGCACTGGCCTGCCACAACTGGTCCCACTTAGACCTTGCAGATAACCAACTGCATGTCCATAGACTATCTATCATTGTAGAGCTGTAGCACAACTGTGCATCTATGCTGTTAAGTTACCATTATAGAATGCATGGTCAGTATTGCAAGATGGCACTCAGATGCATCCTAAGACACTGAACCCTGAATCCAGATGTACATCATAAAGGTAAGGCTTGCAAAGGCCGTTTTTGCAACCAGGGAATTTTACTGAGGTTTCAGAATCCACATTGGGGGTTTAAGAAGCTTGGTAAGGCTTACTCAGGGGTCTTAAAGATTTGGCAGAAGCTCATGATGGGCAAGGCAAAATTCCATGGCCACATATCTGAGCACATTCTTCATAAGGAACAGGAGATACTTAAAGCGACACTTAACTAAACTGTCCCCAGACCATATCCCCCAATATTCTTCCCAGGGAAAATATCCTTTCAGTTAATTCCTGGTAATTATGACTTCCATAAGATACATAGGTCTGATGATTCATTTGAATCAAACTTTTATCTCAGCACTCTACTGGACAACTTCAGACACTTAATACTTGTCTGTGGAATCAGTAAAAGCACGCATGAAAGAGCATTTTCATCCCCATGATTAAAAAGAGGCTATTTTCTCTCTGTCTCCCCAAGAAAACAAAGGAGAAGCCACTTGCTGATGCCTTTTGGGCAGGAGGAGCCGCTGGCTCTCAGATTTCAGGGCTGCTATGTGGTGCCTCTGGTTTCATTAAGATGTAACGTTCATGGTAACAGCATCTGCTGTGCTTCTAATGAACACCCAGTGACAAACACAGAGCCTCTGCCTCTCCCCAGGCCCTGCAGAGGACAGAGGGGCCGCAGCTGGAGACACGGAACAACCCCATATTTCATAACAATTACTCTGGATTATCACAAAAGGTGGCAAAAAAAAACTATTAGCAAGTTGGTGGAAAGAAGATGTATGGCTTGGCAGCTCAAAGGTGTGACAGATTTCTCTTCTGATGAAAAATCACTTCTTTGGAGGTGAGAAAAGGGCAGGCACCCTGCTCATAAAGTTAGCTTCACTTTTGAGCAACTCTAAGTGTCATCTAAAAATGTCCCTTGGAGGGTGCCTGGGTGGCTCAGTTGTTAAGCGTCTGCCTTCAGCTCAGGTCATGATCCCAGGGTCCTGGAATCGAGCCCCGCATTGGGCTCCCTGCTCCTGGGAAGGCCTGCTTCTCCCTCTCCCACCCTCCCTGCTTGTGTTCTCTCTCTCCCTGTCTCTCTCTTGTCAAATAAATAAATAACATCTTTAAAAAAAATAAAAATATAAAAAAAGTAAAAATGTCCTTTGGATTTTCTACGGCAAATAATTTCTTAATTTCTCCCAGGGAACATTATAGGATTCACAAAGTTTAACTACCACACTGTTGACATCCCACAGTCAATTCTCAGTCTTCATTTGACTTACCAATAGCTTTGGACATTGCTGAATTACTTCTTCCTTCTTGAACCATTTCCTTCATTTTCAGGACTTCACTGTTTTGTCCTTATTCCCCGCAAATCACTCTGTTTCCTTTGTTAATTCCTTATATCTGCCCAACCCTTCAAAACCACTCCCTTACATAGCTCATCCAACTCTGGGCTGTCAGCACCATCTGAACCCTGTGGCATATCCTCTTGACTTTAGTGTAGACCTCTTCCCTGAACTACAGACTAATCTATCAAATTGTCTACTCACTCTCTCCATTTGATGCATTTCTTCAGGTTAACATGGCTTAAACCGAATGTCTGATCCAGCCCGGCTCCCAATGCCAAGCCCGCTGTCTCTTGCATCATCCTCATTTTAGATTTTCAGATTCTGAATCTTGCAGTCATCTTGATCTCCTTGTTTCTTTCATATCCCACATCTAACCCATCATTTAAAATGTGCCTGGTTCTACCTTTAAAATGTATATGGTACCTTGCTATAATCCTCCCACCCTACCTCCTGCACTGCTGCCCCTGGTGTGAGTCTTGCTGGGGCTATTGAACAAGCCTCCTAACTATGTTCTCTACTTCTCTGCCTTGGCCCCTACACAGCAAGAGGGAGGGCTTAGAAAGGTGATTCTGATTCTTCAAAGTCAGAGTAAGCCTTTTAAAATTTAAATTCCAATTCCCAAATCACTCAGAATAAAAGCCTCAGTCTTGAGCTTGACCTTGAGGACATGCCAGCTCTGGTCCCTCTGACCTGACTGCCCATCAGTCTTCTGCCTCTTTACTTCACCCAGCCATAATGACCTTTCCCTTCCATAAAACTCAAAAGAAGCTCCCACCTCGGGCCTAAGCACTTGCTCTTTCACAGGCTTATCTTCATGTTTACATTCATGACTCATTCCCTTGCTCTCTTCAGATTTATCTTCTAATATTCCCCACTCAAAGGAACCTTCCTTGATCACTCTATATAAAATTGACTTCCTTCTCCTATAACAGAAGACCCAAAGTTCTGCTTTTCTTCCTATGTAAAGAACTGAATATTAGTTGGGAAAGGGGGAAGGGAAAGAAAAAGTGAAAAAAGAGGGGGGAAGGGTGCACATTAATATTTCAAAATATCATCCAATCACAAAAGCAACCAGGAAATGAGGAGGGAGAGGAGCCAATATCATAATTAGCTTTGGGTACATTGAGAGCCAGGGGCTGGTAGGGCTCCAAAGTGGAAATGTCCAATGGTCAGTTATTTCACAAGGTAGAATTCCTCAGATCCCTGTGGCATGAATGACAGCTGGACAGGCAGCAAGTCAAGACTGAACTTAAAAAGGACAAAGAGGGAGGCACTGTGATCACAGTGCTAAGGACAGTGTGAGTGTGGAAGGTAGCCCCTTAAAGCTAACAATGCATCACCATGATCCTCTGGGTATGCATAGCACTTCAGAGTTTGCAATTTGCTTTTGTACACAGGACCTTACATGACCTTCAGCACCCTGTGCGTTTATCTAGGTGAGCATACATATCCTTAACACAGAGGCCGAACTACACTTCATGCCAGCCCACCAGGAAGGGAAAGGGGAGGTGAGAGCTGTCAGGAGTGTAGAACTCAAATGCTCCTATCTAATGTTCTCACACACTTTCTCTTTCATCCATTATTTTAGGATGGTTCTTAACCTGGGGTTCTCAACAATGGGCACAGAGAATCCAGAACTCTCTCCAGTTGTAGGAAATACTGGATATATATAGTATCCAATACTGGATTCTGTATACATACATTGTATGTTTTCCCTTGACCAAGTTTCCATTGCTTTTAGAAGATTCTCACATGGTTTGCAACCACAGAATGATTCAGATCACAGCATTAGGCACCCTTTCTTAAGATGTTCTACCCAGGTCGCCAACATAAGTAACAAAACCAGTAATACTTGTTAAAAAAATACAACAGTGCTTCCTGGACCTCATTCCAAGTTATTCAGTTGGGACTCTCTAGGTACACCCAGGAATCTGTATTATTAGCAGGTATGCCAGGGAATTCTTAGGCACCCTAATAATGGTCCATTACTTCCACCTTTGTCATCTACAGCTGACATAAAGTAAACCTCTAAGTACATTTTAATTTATTTGAGAGTGAGTGAATGAACAAGAAAGGAGGAGGGGGCCAGTGAAGAGGGGTAGAATCTTAAGCAGACTCCATGCCCTGCCTGACACGGGGCTTGATCTCATGACCTTGAGATCATGACCTGAGCCAAAACCAAGAAAGAATCAAATGCTCAACCAACTGAGCCACCCAGGTGCCCCTCCAACTACATTTTTAAATGTAGGCCCTAAGACTGTTGAGTTAGAGAACTCTAGGCACAGTCATCCAGGAGAATATCCACCACATAGCTGTTTTCACATGATAAAGATTGGATCTGCTCTAAGGCAACCTCCCAGAACATGCAGGACCCAGCAGGTCTTCCCTGGGCTTCTACACCTTGAAAGCAATGAGCACAGGGAAATCCAGGAAGGTCATGTACAGGCCTTGACCTTCTAGGTGTCTTCAGCATCTGCCAGATGATTTCATGAGCCCAAGCACCCACTCTTGTGCAATCCAAACTACCTGCTGAACTTGGAGGGAGGCAGGTGTTGGTTTTCAGTGTTGGGTGGAGGAAGACCTTTCTTGGGCTATTCTGAAGGCTGTCTTGCTTTCAGATACATTGGAAGAGGGGTCAGCAAACTCTAGCTACAAAGAGCCAGATAGAAGATATTTTAAGCTTTATGGGCCATCTGGTCTTTTCTACCATTGTAATGTAAGTGAATGGGTGTGGCTAGATCCTAATGAAGTGACACACAAAAAAACGAGCAGTGAGCAGGGTTGGGCAAGCCAGCCCTAATTTACCAAATCCTACACTGGAACCTAAATAAATGTCCAATCGTCTTGACTTTTATAGTCAAGATACACAGAGAGAAGCAGTGATGTGAATAATTTAAAACAAACAAAAATGTCAAGGAAAGAAGCACAAACACCAACATTCCATTCCCCTATATACAGCTTCAGAAAGCATTACACTCTTCTTGTGGCTGCTGATTTAGTTTTCTAATTATGTTTTGCTCAGGCTGATATTAATACAGACTTACACTCTCTGAGTAGATCTCACCTGGGGCTCAGGAGGAGGCTGAGGGTGAATACAGAGAGCAAAGTGAGCAAAGCTGGCCTTGTATTAAAATTAGCCACAGGTAATTGAGAAATGGCTGTCTAAAACCTGCCAGTGGGAATGAGACATATCCCTGTAAGTGGCTGTGTGTTTATTAAATTTGAAAACGGCATCTCTTACCTTCATTTACCTGGATCCCGAAGGCCTGTGCTCAAGCAGGTTTAAGTCATGAGGTCAGGGAGGCCTCCACTTTTTTTTTTTTTTTTAAATGATGTCCTGTTATTTTTTTTTTAAGATTTTTTATTTATCTATTTGATAGAGATCACAAGTAGGCAGAGAGGCAGGCAGAGAGAGAGGAAGGGAAACAGGCTTCCCACTGAGCAGAGAGCCCGATGCGGGGCTCGATCCCAGGACCCTGGGATCATGACCTGAGCCGAAGGCAGAGGCTGTTTGTGAGGGAGGATGTTTGTGTTCCTGACTTGCACATTTTAGAGCAGAGGAACACATATGGTGGAGAGGATTAACATTTACTGCCTACTACGTGTTAGGCACATTGTGAGTTGTTTTACAGATACTAACAGCTAATATTTTGGAGCACTTCCTCTTAACTAATTGTTTTTACATGAATTATATCATTTAAACTTCCCAGGGCCCCCCCAAATTAAGTACTTTTATTATGTTCTTTTTATACAGACTTAGGTTAAGTAACTTTCTCAAAGTCACAGACTCATTTAAAACGTGTAGACTCAGGAGTACACATTTTAAAACTCTTCTTAAGGCAGGTTTCATTAGCTGCATTTTATAGGTGAACCCTAAGAATGTAAGCAACTTCTCCACAGCTACACACAGTCAGAGAAAGCTCTAGGTCCAAGTCTGTCTGAGTCCAAAGTCCATATCCCCTTCATTGCTGGGTGCTACCTAGTGGCCCATTCACCTACCTAAATCTCCACATCCTCTCCTGCCAAGTTCAGATAGCAGTGTCTGTCCTGTCTCACTCATAGGACTGATAGTAATCTCAAATAATAATCCTAGATTTTCAAAATGATGTACACTAAAAATAGTAAAGCACTGAATAATTGTAGCTTATTGATTAGAGATAGAAGCTTTGGAACCTGATCAATCTGCATTCAAGCTCTGAATCTGCCACTAACCAGCCAGGAGTCCCTGAACAAGTTCCCGAGTTCTCTAGTTTTAAATGTTTTTTATCTGTAGAATTGGTATAATAATAATAACACCTATCCCACAAGATAGTTGTGAAGATAAAATGAGACACTATTATAGCTTGACACCTAAAGACCCAAACTGTGTCATCCCTTTTTAATTTTACATCGGTTAGAAAAACTGAAGAATCCACAGGTATTAGAAAAAGGGATCAAAGACTCTGGAAGTAAAAATGCAACAGAGAAAGATACTGAACAGAGGCCATGTCACAACCTTGTGATTGGATGGATCCTTTCTTCCCGTTCCAGATGCGTCCATAGCTGTGGCCATATGAATATGTTGGCAGGCTCTGCCACACTCTGTAAAAAGAACTCCCCTGGACTCTACTGAATGATCCACTTGCATTATTTTGGAAAAGTATATAGCCATAAAGACCAGGTATACAATATCTGCAGCAAGCCATGCTGTGAATGGGGAAGCCTAAGCTTAGTTTCCCACTACTGGGGGAAAAAAAAAAAAGAGGCAATAGACCCAAGTCCCCTGCCTCCTAGTCAGCTGGCAGCCCACCCAAATGTGAAAAGAAGAGTACTGGGATTCCTGTTGACTTCTGCAGTCTTTATCAAAGGTGAAGTAATCAGTCTGAAGACAGAGACCCTGACCTGCAGAGTGTGTTCCAAAGTCTCCTTGCACTGTAATTTATAACATACTCACACCTATAGAAACAAGAAGGTGGTTTGCTTCCCAGGCCAGCTCTTATATGACTGACCTGAGAAATGGTGGCCCTAGAGGAGTAAGCACATCATTAGGACTAACAGTAGAGTTTCAGTCTTTGTTTCTGTGGGGAAATGCATTTCATATCACATAGCAAGATGGAGACATGAAGGTTCAGAGAGGAACTGAATCACCAAGTGCAGCAATTATCAGCTACTCAGTGCTATGCTTTAGGGAGACAGGGAAATTAGAGAGCCTGAGATAATATTTGAGAAAGCACTAAATAGATGTAAGGCACTTTTATTATTGCTGTTGTAATGGGGATGATGCTGGAGGCTCTTGGTGATAAGGACTATGATACACCTTCTACTGCAAACACTGAACCTACGCTGCATGCTTTGAGAGCAGGAGAGGAGAATAGTAATGTGGCATATCCTTCTCCCTCTTGAGGACTTGGGGGAAGACTTCCCATGTATAAACCATCTGGTAGCACTGCTGCTGGGAGCTGAGCACTTTTCTCAAATGAGACCACTATAATGGCCACCTTCACTGCGTACTGACTATGTGCCGGGCACTGTGATTTGTACTTACTGTTTTGAGCACTTAGAACTCTGGAAAGCAAATGTCACCACTCCCATTTTATGGATTAGGAAATTTAGACTACATTAAGTTTACTAACTGTGGCCCAAAGCCACATAAATTATAAGTGACTGGTTTGATATTAGAGCCCAGGACATTTGACTCCAAAAGAAGACTTCTTCCACTACATCGTAACTCTCTTTCACTAGCCTTTCCCCATTATGCTTTTTGTTTCTATGGTTCAGTTAGAAGAGCCATTTGTCCTGTGCTGAATTTAGAGACTGCTGAGTTGTGCTGAAACCTGGTTCTCTTTGACTGATATTCAAGTGTCATCATATGGCCCCTCACATATTCTATTCTGTCAAAGAACTTGAGGAAAGGATTGCAACATGAGTGTGTTTTATGATAGTCCCTGGTGAAATTAGTGGCCTTGGATAGTGTTTCAGGATAATCCTTTAGGTCATTGTTCTATACCCACTTCCTTTACCAGCTGTTAAGGTAGTTCATATCAAATTCTTCTTAATGGAAGGATTCATTTCTATGTCCACTCTGCCACCTCCACTCTGCCCCCACCAACACATATACATGCATACTTTCATACTGCTTTCAAATGATTCCTTATCAATTAGCCCTTTTCGTTCCCCTTATAATGAAGCAGAAATAGATCCACATGTGGAAAGTGACAGAAATGTAGTTTATCATTTATCATGCATGGATTATGTTGCTTCTGCCTCTGACTGCAATGTACTCCCTCTGGTTTTGAAAATTCACAGAAAAAAATTAATGAATCAATAAATCAAGAAAATGGACAACTCATTTCCTTCTATCCCAGAATCCTGCAGTTGCTAAAATTATTTTCCTGAATGCAATGGAAAGCAGACATGTCTCTCTATAAGAGCATTTGCATAACCAGTGCTAGTTTATGTACCTGTTAGTCTAGCAGTGTGCCTATTTATCCCATTTTCTTTTCCTTTTTTTTAAGATTTTATTTATTTATTTGACAGACGGAGATCACAAGTAGGCAGAGAGGCAGGCAGAGAGAGAGGAGGAAGCAGGCTCCCTGCTGAGCAGAGAACCCCATGTGGGGCTGTATCCCAGGACCCTGGGATCATGACCTGAGCCAAAGGCAGAGGCTTTAATCCACTGAGCCACCCAGGCGCCCCTAACCCATTTTCTATAGAGAAAACATGTTCTGTTCAGAGTCCGGTTTCTGGTCTGCCCAGAGGCACACAACATCAACTTCTCCCAGTAGGACTGCCATTTTAGCCTCAATTGATGTAGTTCTCTGTTTCTTGTATTCTTCTGTTCTTAGGCAACCTGTCTTATACTGAAATATTTTTGTTGTTGTTTGTTTTAGTGTGGTTCATTTGTTAAAACTGATGAGCCAATAAGGATACATCACTATTAACTAAATCCATAGTTTGCATTAGGGTTCACTTTTTGTGTTGTCCATCTTATGGGTTTTGACACATGTATTAGAGTATGATACATTAGAGTATGATACAGAATAATTTCATTGTTCTAAAAATCCCCTGTGTGCCACCTGTTCATCCCTCCTTCCCTTATCCCTGAGACCAGACAACCACTAATCTTTATATTATCTCCATCTTTTTGCCTTTTCCAGAGTTTTATATAGTTGGAATCTAACATTTGTAGCCCTTTCAGACTGCCTTTGAAACAGTATCTCTACTTTTAAAAACGAGTAAAACTAGCTCTCAAATTCACTAGGAGTAGTTTACCAATTTGTACTAATTTTGCAAGCTTTCTGAACAAGGCAGAATGGAGGGTACAGATTTTGCTGCTGCTCCCAATTTCTGGGCTATCACAGGAATGTTTTGGAAGGTAAAGCGGTTTGGTATGGAGAGCTGAGTTAATAACTTTCTCCAGTTCTATGGTCGTTGACTCTCATTCTTGTTTGACTGATTTTCAAATTATCTATCCATCCACCCATCCACTCAGTTACCCACCCACCCACTTGGCATTTCATTCTCGTCCTATTGTATTGTCCAACCCCACCATCCAATGTGTTGAGTATGAATCTTTGAATTTTACGTATTCTTATAAAATATAAGAATATAATATATTCTTATAAAATATAGTGTTCTTATTGTGTGAATGTTTTACATTTACTTAAACGGCACTGTGCTAATGGCCTCATTCTGTTTTTATATTCTCTAACTGTAACTGGTAAACAACCTAGTTTGTTGCCTCTTCCTGCTAAATAGCATCCAGATGAACATCCTCCCCACTGGTTTACTGGTTCCTCAGTGATGGGCACCTACGCTCTTTCCAATCCAAACCCCCACCAGCAATGTGATGAATAATTCAAAAACTCTAACATTTTTTGAGTACAGAAACCCATGAATAGTCATTGTTCCTACCTCAAAACCAACTTTTGGGGGAAGGACCCAGAACTTTCCTTTAATAAATTAAAGAAATAGGTTCAAGTCTACAAAGGCTTAAGAAAAAACTGAATATTTTACTGAGGAGTCCATGGAAAGACAAAGGTAGGGATGAGTCACTAATTCCTTGCCTGTCCCCTTCAGGGCAGCTCTCTATCTTGGCCTCTTCCCTCTCCTATAAGCCCCCAAATTTACATGCTTTTTCACATGTAAAGTGATTTAGGCACTGGACTCTAATAAACCTCTTCACATTCCTCCCCTGATCTGCAAACAAAAGATTCACTTAGGGAATATCTCATTTCTGGAGTGTATGTGTTGAGGAATGGAATTACACGTGAAATCACAGTTATGATTCTTACATGCTTTATGCTTTAGCTTCTTTCTTGCAATAATAGAAATACACTAAAACACTGAAATGTAATGAGCACACAATTAAAAAGCATCAGCATGCTGAGTACTTGTAATTGCTTTTATGTTACTTTTGTCATGCTTTACATAAATTAGCATAGATTCTTCTCTAATCAACCCAACGAGGAAAATGATATTAATTTCATCTTTTACATGTATTCTGTTTATAAGTATTTATTATGTGCCAAGCACCTCTATGTTCTGGTGATTTGCATGCAATGTTTTATTTAATCCTTAGGTGAGCCCTTTGAAATTTTTTAAAATCCAGTTCTGTAAATGAAGAGCCTTAGTCCCAGACTGGAGACATACTTTCCCAATCATGGAGGCACTGTGCCAGAAAGAAGTTGGCCTTCAGACTTGCCTGGGTCTTCCTTACTGCATACTGGTTAAAAAGTTTAAAGTGGAATAATCCATTCAAGCAGGGAAGGAAAGTAATCCACCCCCTTTTGACACTTGGTAGAATTTAGAATCAAGTGGGCACAGATTTTGAGAGCCAAAGGGCATCTCTACCTTATACCAGTGAGATGTTATTATTAATTTGGGCAAGAAAATTCTTCTTCGGGGTGGAGTGGGGGAGAAAAAGAAAGAAAATTCTTCCCTGGGCAGTCACTAACATCATTTGACATTTAGCATCCCTGGAAGCTGCCCACAAAATGCTATTAAGACTCTTAATTTACTGTGACATCTCAATATACCCTCACAGTTTCAAACCCCACTCTCCTGTATTCCTGGAGAAAACTCAGGATCAGAAGCTGGAATCACTGTGTCACACAGGTCTTCAACTCTGGTTGCGCTTTAGATTCACTTTGGTGCTTCAAAAAATACCAGTGTCCTGACCTTATCTTGTACCACACACATCAGAATATCTATGGGTGAGAGCCAGGCACTGGCATCTTTTAAGAGCTTCCAGGTGGTTGAAATGACTTGGGCTTTGGTACCATCCTTTCTAGGTTCAAATTCCTAGCTCTTCCATGTATTAGCTGTGCAACTTTGAGCAAGTTGCATCATATCTGGCTGCCTCAGTTTTAAAATATTAATAGTACTGACTTCACAGAATTGTTTTCAGGATTATATAAATTAATATATGGAAAAGTGATTAGTAAACAGTAACAGGAAATATCAGTTCTTATTATCATAATCCAATCCCCAGCCTCCTCATCTTTTTCCTGATGCTCCCTCACTTGAGATTTCACGCTTCTGGTGACTTATTGCCAGTACAACCCCTGAATGTGCAAACTGAGCCCTAGGGAGGCACAAAGTATGAGAAGGTCTCCATTAGATGCAAAGGACAGAGTATGCAATTCCTTCAGGTAACTGAATTTCTCTGGCGAATACCAACCTTCCCCAGTGGGACAGCAGGTTCAGTGAACTGCTCTATGAGGAAGAAGGGGTTACTGATACCCATGTGGATGTTGTTCTGTGAAGGACACAGCCCAAGAGCATGGAAAAAAAAAGGAACTTGGAAGTCAGACCAGCCTTCAAATTCTGGCTCTCTACAGCTTCCTAGCTGTATGTGCCTAGAAAGAATTATCTAAATTCTTGAAATCCCATTTCTTTGGTGTAAATGAAATAGCCTGTAATGCAGTATTATCATGCGGATAAAATAATGGGGTGTATGTAATGCTCTTGGCACGGAGAAACTACTTGTCGACATTAGTTCCTTTCCTTCGAATGCTACTCGGAAGCTGTTCCCACCTGCTCCTCACTCCTTTCCTAGCCATCCTGGAGGCTTGTAAACAGAGTAGAGTTAAAATATGCCATGTTGGACTAAGAAATGTATAAGGATTGAAGTGGCTTCGGAGAACTATTTAAGAGATAATGAGACTCTCGAGATACCAAGAGGGAAAAAAGCAAGAAGAAAAAAGTTTGCATAATTCATAAAAGCAATTTTGCTTCATTTACTTGTTCAACTCAATTATTCATTCCACTGCCAGTTTATAACTAGGCCCACTCTGTGCAATATTATGGGCTATAGTTTGGAGAGAATAGAAAAGAACAATTTTTGACTTCAGCTCTGGAGCCCAAGCAAAAAGTCCTGGAAGAGGCCATCACTTTAGACATAGACCTTGGAACTTAGGGTGTGCCAATGCCTAGGCCTTTGTGGGTGGGTAAACATTTTATGTTGAAGAACAGCCTGAACCTGGATCTAAAGAGGCAAAAGGCATAAAAGCAAATAGTATCAGCTTGAATCCTTGATGTTTCCAAATACCTTTGTCCTCTAATATCCTATTTGATCCTGAAAGAGTTCTAAGGACACAGAGATGATCATCTTCATGTTATAGAAGTGATACTGACACTCCAAGAAGTTCAACCTGTTTGCCCTGGGACATGGAAGACGACCGAGTAACTTCAGATTCAACATTCAAATATAAGATATCTGTTTTTTTAAACCCTATTGTTGGTATTCCCATTTATGCCAAGCTTTATAAAGCTGCCTGGGTAATGTGCAGATGTTAACACCACTCCTAAATATCTTCCTATTTTTCCTCTGAAAACATGGGGAAATTGTACTTTCCTGGCTCTTGAAGGCATGCATGGCCATGTGAATTGTTTTAGCAAATAAAATGTTACATGTCATATCCAGGCACAGCATTTAATTGCCAGTGAGAAATTCTAGACCAGGAGTGAGCAAACTATAGTCTACAGACCAAATCTGACCCACCACTTGTTTTTGTAAATTAAATTTTACTGAACATAGTCTTACTCATTTGTTTATGTATTATCTATGGCTGTTTTCATGCTACATCAGGAAGAGTTGTATAGTTTTACAGGTATTTCATGATCTGAAAGGGCAACAAATATTTATTTTCTGGCTCTTTAAGAAGAAGTTCACCAACCTCTGTTCTAGACAGTTCTTCCTTGCCAGGTCAACTGAGGAGTCTGAGTATTATAACAAGACAGGTAGAAGGTGGCAGGGACTCCTTCAAACTAGGTTGTTTAGCTGCTGCATGAAGAACAGTAGCTCTAGAGAGTTGTCCAGATTCATTATAGACTTTTCACGTAAGTTAAAAAGAAGCCTCTATTGTGTTAAGCAACTGAAATTATGGACTTTTTTTTTTTTTTTTTTAGCTTGGTATTATCTGGTTTCATTTGACTGATATACAAGTTAGTGAATGCGGAGGATAAAGGAAAAATACACCGATTAAAGTCTGTTAGGGTCAGGATGTATTGAAATAGTTGGATACTGGGTGATGGCAATGGACATGGTAAGGGTGGATGGGTGTTCCTGCTTTTGGGACTGGCGCATCCTGTGATTCTGAAATAGAAACTACTGGGCCAGAGACTGTAGGTTAAGTCTGCATTGTTGATAACTCTGCCTACCAGGTTTAAGGTCAAGGGAGTGTCCAGGTGAACCTCGTCACTTAGAAATAGTCATGTTTTCCTAGAAAGTTTTATGAGCAAATTTTCTGCTTTTTGACTGTTGATACATTCAAGACAAAATGGGCTCCCAGTTATGGGCTATTATATACGGTAACCCTTCTTCAGGAATGTTCTGTTTCTCAAGATCAACTATTTAACCTCTTACAATGGCTGATGCTCAACGCTGGCAGGGTAACCCACGTTGAGGCTAACATGTCTTTGTTGGAAGACTGGCCCCTCTATACCAGGTTTAGTTGGTATTTACATGTAATTCTCAGTTCCAGGAAAACAAAACAGATAAGGGCTGCGTTAGTGGGTTTAGAATTCTTGGAATTGAATAAAAAGACTCATTCAACAAAGAAATGAGCATCTCTTTGACTTCTAAGTTCAGCAAATCTCCAACTCAAAGGAATTTCTGCTAGGACACCAGAACTGGAGTTCTGTACAGTTTGAAGAAAACTCATCAGTTTTCTAGGGACTCGGAGTACCTACATGCAGGAATGATTTTCATAATAATGTATCCTGTCCTATTGCATATAACATACTTAGGCCTAAAAGGCTGAGGCAAGGTGACTTAGACTTAAGATCCTGAATGAAGCCTGACTAATGAAAGACTTCAGATATGTTCAATGACAGTAGGAATAGGCACCAAGTTTTCTAGGTTACTCAGTGGGTAAAACAACAAATATGTCTGACACAACTCATAGTGGCCCTCCTGGGGGCTTTCAATTTACTATATTCAAAATATCTACCTTTTTAAACATATACCCCAGTCTTTTTCCCACAAAAAGGAGGGAGAGGATGTGACTACATTCATTGCATAATGCTTAGATGGGGAGATATAAACAGTAGGAGGAATAAAATCGGCTTTGAGTTGATCCTTAAGAAGGGTTATTCTTAATCAGTAGAAATAGTGGTGACAGAGACCTGAACAACACAGTTAGAAACCCTACAGATAACATCCATTCTCTACCTCCACTGGTTTGTAAAGAAAGAAACTGCTCCTTACTACCTACAATCCTAGAAACAAGAAAGAAAATGGCTCACTAAGTAATTTGTTTAATATTATAATCTTATCCTAGTCTTAACTGAGAACAGCAAAGAATCAAGTAACTGTCTTGAGTCTTAAAAAAGTCTTTACAGAAAAAAAAATTAATAAACATTTCAGAAGAGAGGGAGGAAAAGGATTCAGGATACAAGTAGAAACACAAATTCTTGTCAAGAAAACTGAGGTATCTTGTAAATACAGTGGTCTTGTTAACACTCTATTAAACACAATTTGATACCAACAAAGGGCTGCTTTTATTTTCTCCTATTAGGGTCATCTTCCTAATTATTATAGAACATCACAGATACCCACTCTGGGTCAACAGAATGTTCTTCCTACTTTCTTATATTTTATTAATCTACTTTATTCTCCTGTGCTTGATCTGAGAATCTAAAATTAGCTCATGTGTTTGAACTTGTAAATTGCTCATTTCAGACCATAACTGCTGAAGCCAAGTGGAGAGCAGCCTCAGGATGGCGGAATGAGGAGGCTAATGGCTTCCCATAGCATCTACTGGTTTCATGATGCACAAGACAATTCTTAAACTGCTTTGATTTGGGAGGGGCAGGTTCATGTGGGAAAAAGTGTGCACACCTCACTGCACACCTAATTTCATTAAAAAAATGGGAAACCAAACACAGAGCAAAGGGGATGGGAGTCAGGAGGAAAGATCCAGTTTCTATGGCAACTGGAGGAGCACAGGCATCCTCACAGTGAGAGGTCTGAACTGGGGCAGGAGTGTTGACAGCTTCACCTAAGGCCTATTACCAGGTTTTCTCTTACTCGGTGGAACCTTTACCAGCTGCCATTTCCCCAAAGTCTTAAGAGTGAACGGGGACCATGTACCTTCCTGCTAACAGATAGGGATCACCTGCCAATATCATTTGGCTTTTACTACTGCAGGAGACAGAAGATAAAAGAATTTTCTTCAGATTATTTACTCACTCAAGCATCTGGATCCAAGTCCCAGGCTGTCACTTCTGTGACTCTGTGATCCCTTTCCTCATTCTCATCTCTTAAATATTTATACACACACACAATGGGTCTCCACTGCATGTACATCTATAAACAGCTGCAGCCAAATGCACCACACTGACCTGCATACCTTCTGGTGTCCCTCAGAGGAAGTACACAATTCCTCACAGGGAAACCTTTTCAGGTCTCAGCCCATTATGCCATAAAATGACCATTCTGAATCAGATTATTTAAGTCTGCAACCTCAACACAGGTTGTACATTAGAATCATCTATGGGCATTTTAAAAACTGTTCTGATGCTCAGATCCCACCTCTATATTTGATTTGGTATGGTGCTTAAGTATCAGTATTTCCCAAAACATGCCACCGCCCCACCCATAGTGACTCTAATGTGTAACCAGAGTTGAGTACGTTATAGTAACTCACTCAGCATCAATGTACTTATCACTACCTGTGTGCTAGGCACTGGACTGGATCTTAGAGACCTGAATATGAATAAGGCTTGGGAGTTCCCAGTCCACTGGTGGAAGATAGACAAGTAAGTGCATGAAGTGTTATGTGGGTCCTAGGCTGGTCTGTACAAGTTAAGTGGGGGAAATGTGAGTGGTTCGTTCTCTAGGGAGGGTCAAGAAAAACATTATGGAAGAGAGGATGATGCTAGACACCAATATGAAAAGATGGACAGAAGAGCAGTGTCACAAAAGGCACAGAGGACATGATATGAGAACTAAAATAAGTTAATACCACAGGCATACTTGCTTGAGGGGTGTTCTGTGGGGAAAGATGAAATCTGGATTAGTGAAATGTACAGATCAGAAGAAAAGATACAGACTGAAGTATGGACAGAGAAACAAATTTTAAAAATACACAAAGAAAACAAAAGAAACCCAGCACAAGAGATAAAGGGACATAGTATAAAGGTCTAACATAAGTGTAACTGGAATCCCAAAAAGAAGGAAAAGAGAGAGAAAAAAAAAAATCAAGCCACAGATTCAAATACTACAAATCCCAACCAGAATACATACAAAGAAAATAGATCTATGTGAGTAAAACCACTGAGAGCCAAAAGTGGGGAAAAAAATATTACAAACTAGCCAGGGAAAAAATAAATACCTTCTTCAAATGAGTAAAATTAAAACCAGCAGCTGACTCAACAGAAAACAAAACAAAACAAAAAACAGAATCCAGAAGATTATGGAGTGAGATGTGCCATGAGTTAAAGGAAAATCACAGGTCTAACAGACAGCCCCCCCAGACCAAAGATAATAATAAAGTTCCTCAGAGAGAAGAAAAATGATTCCAGACAGAATCACAGAAATGCAAAATGTATGAAGAATAACAGAAAAGACAAATATGTGAGTGAAAACCAATAGTGTAAAAAATAATAATATATACTATAGAATTTCATACATGAATCAAAACACATCAATAAAAGCACATATGGTGGAAGAGGCTAAGGTTTAAATGGTGCTAATGTATTTAAAACTCCTGCACTGTTTGGAAAGTAGTACTAATTTATATTGGATATTTATTTATCTTTAAAATAAATGTCTGTGTGTGTGTGTGTGTGTGTGTGTGTGTGTGTGTTTAGAGGGAGCAAGCCAGGAGAGGGGCACAGGGAGACAGAGAATCCTCAGCAGACTCCAGGCCAAGTGCAGAGTCCCACGTGGGGTTCAATCCCATGATCCTGAGATCATGACCTGAGCCAATATCAAGAGTTGGATACTTAATCCACTGAGCCATCCAGGCACCCCATCTATATTGGATATTTAAAAATCAAGGCTTTATGCTTCAAATGAAAGTAAACACTAAAAAAATGGTAAAAGAAAAGAGTAGCTTGCAAGCTGAAGAGCAGATGAAATAAAAATTAGAAAATGAATCCATGATTAGGCAAGGAAAAAAAAGAAAATAGATGACATGCAACAGATAGATGATAAATTTAAACTGAAATCTATCTGTAGTTATATTAATTCTGAACTAAATTTTTCAATTAAAAGACAAATTCAGTTTGGCGACCGTGGCCATTGCTGCTATAAACACTGGGATACAGATGGCCCTTCTTTTCACTACATCTGTATCTTTGGGGTAAATACCCAGTAGTGAAATTGCAGGGTCATAGAGAAGTTCTATTTTTAATTTCTTGAGGAATCTCCACACTGTTCTCCAAAGAGGCTGCACCAACTTGCATTCCCACCAACAGTGGAAGAGGGTTCCCCTTTCTCCACATCCTCTCCAACACATGTTGTTTCCTGTCTTGCTAATTTTGGCCATTCTAACTGGTGTAAGGTAGTATCTCAATGTGGTTTTAATTTGAATCTCCCTGATGTCTAGTGATGATGAACATTTTTTCAGGTGTCTGATAGCCATTTGTATGTCTTCATTGGAGAAGTGTCTGTTCATATCTTCTGCCCATTTTTTGATATGATTGTCTGTTTTGTGTGTGTTGAGTTTGAGGAGTTCTTTATAGATTCTGGATATCAACCTTTTGTCTGTACTGTCATTTGCAAATATCTTCTCCCATTCCATGGGTTGCCTCTTTGTTTTATTGACTGTTTCCTTTGTTGTGCAGAAGCTTTTGATTTTGATGAAGTCCCAAAAGTTCATCTTCGCTTTTGTTTCCTTTGCCTTTGGAGACATATCTTGAAAGAAGTGGCTGTGGCTGATAGCGAAGAGATTACTGCCTATGTTCTCCTCTAGGATTCTGATGGATTCCTGTCTCACATTGAGGTCTTTTATCCATTTTGAGTTTATCTTTGTGTATGGTGTAAGAGAATGGTCGAGTTTCATTCTTCTACATATAGCTGCCCAGTTTTCCCAGCACCATTTATTGAAGAGACTGTCTTTTTTCCACTGTATATTTTTTTCCTGTTTTGTCGAAGATTATTTGACCATAGAGTTGAGGGTCCATATCTGGGCTCTCTACTCTGTTCCACTGGTCTATGTATCTGTTTTTATGCCAGTACCATGCTGTCTTGGTGATCACAGCTTTGCAGTAAAGCTTGAAATCAGGTAACGTGATGACCCCCGTTTTATTTTTGTTTTTCAACATTTCCTTAGCGATTCGGGGTCTCTTCTGATGCCATACAAATTTTTGGATTATTTTCTCCAGCTCTTTGAAGAATACCAGTGGAATTTTGATCGGAATGGCATCAAAAGTATAGATTGCTCTAGGCAGTATAGACATTTTAACAATGTTTATTCTTCCAATCCAAGAGCATGGAATGGTCTTCCATCTTTTTGTGTCTTCTTCAATTTCTTTCATGAGTGTTCTGTAGTTCCTCGAGTACAGATCCTTTACCTCTTTGGTTAGGTTTATTCCCAGGTATCTTATGGTTCTTGGTGCTATAGTAAATGGAATCGATTCTCTAATTACCCTTTTTGTATTTTCATTATTAGTGTATAAGAAAGCCACTGATTTCTGTACATTGACTTTGTATCCTGCCACGTTGCTGAATTGTATGAGTTCTAGTAGTTTGGGGGTGGAGTCTTTTGGGTTTTCCATATTAAGAATCATGTTATCTGCAAAAAAAGAGAGTTTGACTTCTTCATTACCTATTTGGATACCTTTTATTTCTCTTTGTTGTCTGATTGCTGTTGCTAGAATTTCTAATACTATGTTGAACAAGAGTGGTGAGAGTGGGCATCCTTGTCGTGTTCCTGATCTCAATGGGAAGGCTGCAAGCTTTTTCCCATTGAGGATAATATTTGCTGTGGAAGAGCCAAGATGCCCTTCAATGGACGAATGGATAAGGAAGATGTAGTCCATATACACTATGGAGTATTATGTCTCCATCAGAAAGGACCAATACCCAACTTTCGTAGCAACATGGACAGGACTGGAAGAGATTATGCTGAGTGAAATAAGTCAAGCAGAGAGAGTCAGTTATCATATGGTTTCACTTATTTGTGGAGCATACCAAAGAGCATGGAGGACATGGGGAGATAGAGAGGAGAAGGAAGTTGGGGGAAATTGGAAGGGGAGGTGAACCATGAGAGACTATGGACTCTGAAAAACAATCTGAGGGTTTTGAAGGGGCAGGGGGTGGGAGGTCGGGGTACCAGGTGGTGGGTATTATAGAGGGCACGGATTGCATGGAGCACTGGGTGTGGTGCAAAAATAATCAATACTGTTACGCTGAAAATAAATAAAAAATAAATTTTAAAAAAAGACAAATACAATCAGACTGAATGAGAAAAACAGAAAGGCTTTTATGTGGCTTACAAGAGAAACATCTTAAATATATGGATTAAAAAGTCTGAGAGTAAAAGGGAAAAAATCCACTACTAGATGTTGATCTAAGAAAAAGGAAAACATATAGTCACAAAATGCCTTGCATGAGAATGTCCATAATACTTTATTCGTAATAGCCCCAAACTAGAAAATGATTCAGATGTCTACCAATAGGAGAATCAATAAAGAACTATGCATGCATAATGGTACTTCTCAGCAATAAAAAGAAAAAACAATGGATACATGTATAAAAAAGAATGAATTGCTAAAACATTTTCTTAAAGAAACCAGACATAAAAGAATAAAAGAAAAATAAATATATAATTCCAGTAGATGCAAAAGCACTAAATAAAATTCAACAACCATTCATGATAAAAACTTATAGTGGACTAGGAATAAAGGGAAGTACCTTTAATCTGACAAAGAATATCTATAATACCCTACCACATACTTAAAAGACATATAATGAAAGCTTGTCCTCAGATGTTGAGCAGGACAAAGGTATTTATTCTTCTGGAAGTCCCAGACATCTTTAAAAAAAAAAAAAAAAGGAGAGAATAAGAGTATTATACGCAGAGAATGACAAATTAAATAGTCATTATTTGTGGATGGCTTGATTATATATGTAGTACATACAAAAGAATGACCAACAATTAGATTAAATGAATGATTTTATACAAGCAGTCAGAAAATGAAGTCCAAAATGTCATTATTCATGACATTGTTAACAAGATCAAATAAGAGTGATAAATCTAACCAAAGACAAGAATTCTATACAAATGCCTTACATTTTAGGGGCACCTGGGTGGCTCAGTTGGTTAAGCGTCTTCCTTTGGCTCAGGTCGCTGTCTTACGGTCCTGGGATTGAGCCCGATGTCAAGCCCCAAGTCGAGCCTGCTTCTCTCTCTGCACCTCACCCTGTTTGTGCTTGCTCTGTCTTTCTCTCTCTAATAAATAAGTAAATACATAATCCTTTAAAAGAAAGAATGCTATTCATTTTTGCTAAGAGAAAATAAAGAGACATAAAGGAAGACTAGACTATTTTCATGGAATAGAATATTTAATATGGTAATGACATCAATTCTTCATGAATAGATCTATACATTCAGTGAAATCTTGATTGACATCTCAAAAGGTTTGTTGTTTGTTTGTTTCGGACAAGCTGATCCTAAAAATTCTCTTGGAAATTAAAAGGCCCAAGAATATCCAAGAAAATCTTTTTTGGTGCCAAATGACAAAGTAACTCTAATTTTCATATAAAAACCAATGGGCCATGAGTAGCCAAGACAACATTAAAGAGGAAGGAGAAAGTGTTAAGAGTTACACTTTATCAGATTAATTGCAAAACCACAGCAATTACAACAGTACATGTAAATACAAGGACTAAAAATTAAGCCAGTGGAACAATAAAGAGATTTTACAAAGAGAACCACCACTATAAATACTTGATTTATGATGAAAATGGCACTTCAGAGCAATGGGGATAAGGAGAGGCTGTTCAATAAATGAAGTGCTGTCAACTGAATATTCATAGGAGAAAAAAGTAGAACTTAACCCCTTTCTCAGACTATGCATAAGAACAGATTTTGGATGAACTGCAGATCTAAATGTGCAAAGTAACATAATACAGTTTCTAGAAGAGAAAGAATATTTTCATGACCTTGAGATAGGATGGGTTTCTAAAGACTGACAAACTTTGTTAAAAGTATGAATTTTGGAGTGTTACTGAAAATTTTAGTTATGATAATAGAGGAACATGATGGAGGAACCAAATAAAACAGTATCTACCACATTCTATTAATGTTTTCAATTGGAATTTTTAAAATGTATTTTGGTTTTATAGTGATATGAGCTGTAGATAAGCACAATCAATGACTATAGTATGTCTATGGTACAGCTCAAGAATTTACATTTCTGGGGCACCTGTGTGGCTCAGTTGGTTAAACATCTGACTCTTGATTTTGGCTCAGGTCATGATCTCAGGGTCTTGGCAATGAGGCTCCATCAGGCTCTGCACTGAGCAGGGAGTCTGAAGATTCTCTCCCTCTGCTCCTCCTCACCCCTACCCCACTTGCCCTTTCTCTCTCAAAGAAAGAGAGAAGGAGAAAAAGAAAAAGAATGAATGAATGAATTTACATTTCTAAAAAGTTCCCAAGTGATGCTGTTTTGAGAACCACTGCTCAAAATGAACCACCAAGTTATCTTTGATTTATTCATCCCAGGTTGGTGTGGGCAGCCTATAAAAGGACTTCTTTCTAAACTCCCATATATTAAATGGGGCTATGTTCTCTCCACCCTTGTCCCTCCTCCCTGGTCTCCCTTCTTTCCACAATCTCTTAGGGATGGATAGGCTGGGCTTGATTAATAGTGATGGTTTTGCTCTTTTTTCCCCCTTTTTCTTAATTTTAATTGTGGCTTCTGTGAGTGTTGCTGAAGTCAGAAGAGACTTGGGTCTTGGGTGGTCCTTCTTGTTCTCTACATCATTTCTCCTTCCCACTCCAACTTATAAGAGAGCACTAGTGACAGATGACATTCAAGGGAGAGAGATTAACTTACGATAAGGAACATAAATTAGAATTTTAAAACCTCATGCTCACCTTAATAATGCAAATCACTTAAGGTCACATTGAGGGCCAATGAAAATTCTTTTCCATTGGATCTAAACAATTCCCAAGTTTGAAAAACATGAAAGAATAAAAGAAAGACAAACTTAGAATGAGGTAAGAGCTAGGAGGAATATGGAGAAGCAGGAACAAAAGCTCTACCCTGCCTCTCCAGGGGAAGGGCTAGTAATTCAAGACCAAATCTGAATGGTGGCAGAGCAGATTCTGTTCTGGGTCAATGAGCACTAGGGAATCTGGGGAATCTCTGGGAATCTGTCCTAGCAGAGATACACAGACCCAGGCCAGTTCCAGGCATTTAATTGAACGGCTCCATATGTTCCCCAGTGCTTAGGAACCAAGAACAGGAGAAAAAACCCTCACCCCAGAGACCACAAGACTATCATTAGCCAAGCATGGAGTAAACCCCATGGACGTGCTGAAGATATTATATAGGATTCCCTTTGAGGGCCAGTGCCCAGGAAGGGTATGGAGAATGCACGGTGCCTAATAACCCTGAGAAAAGGCATTAGGTAGAAGCTGAGCTGTCTTGAAGAGTATTCAGATAGGGCTGTCCCTCTGTTGTGGTGAGGGATATACCCTGACACCACCAACCCATTCTGACTCCCATCATCTCTGGGAAGGACTGAACATATTCTAGCCATAGGAGAGGAACACAGCAGACAGGTACAATGGGGATTAGATGAGGATTAAGATTGCTGCGGGAAGCGGAGAGCCAAGATGGATATCAACTCTTCCCTCTGATATCCAAGACCAGGAAGGGGAGTATCACTGAAATGAGAAATGGGAAGTCACCCTCCTCCTCTATTGCCCTGGGAAAGTGGCAGCTTCTCACTCCGGCCATGGTCATTGTTTAATGTGGCTACTAGTACCTTCTCCCTCTATTTCACAGGACTGCCATTCGAATCCAAGTGCGATGACACAGGTGAGAACACTCATTCATCTACTATACAAATGTAAGACAGGAGATGCTGGAAATGATCAAGTTTATACTGTAAGCCAACCTTATCTTTTGGTTCAAATAAATTCTAGAACAGAAAAATCAGAGCTCCTGGGGCTTTTCAGTTGAATCCCACATCAGCGCCTCCAGTGAGGCTGCCTACACTTCTGTATTCAGCTTCCTCTTGAGTCAGATCCATCTCAAATCATTTCCTCTTTTCAAATGAGAGATCAGGATAATAACAGTGTTTTGGATTGAAGCATGGAAACCTCATATTTTTTTGTTTGGTGAGGGGTGGGGGTAATATAACCTCCTGGGTTTTTGGTTTAACACTGTGTGTGACTATTCCTGTAGGGTTAGATGCTGAAACTGGGTGGTTAGCTACTAGAGGAAAACATTTGTGGGGAGACAGTGTACTTGAGGCAGCTCCAGCATCACTCTTGGAGCTGGTACTGCACAAGGAGGAGGGTGTAGACATGTGACACAGCGCATGCTGTTTGGCCCTGGCTTCCAGTCTTAAACCGGGCAGACTCCCCATCCACCACATCCCCTAGGGCTCAACAAAAGTGACTTCTTGCTATTCTCTGAAAATGTTTTGGACTTTATCCCTTCATTTCAGTCTCTGCTGCTTATCCTTCTTCCCGCTTATGGTCAGCTCTTGACCTTTTGGCTTTGTTACCTGTCTTATTTCTGCACATAGTCTTTGAGCTTAATGGCAGATGGGCTTCCCTGGTGATTTTAGTCTTTCCTACTCCCCTTCCAGCCATGTACTCTTTCTAGCTCTGACATGGAATTATCCAGCTTTGCTAATGCAACAGGAGGCATGTCTCAGTCTCCTACAGTGGAACTGAGTAATAAGCTGCAGGACCATTCAATCTAAAGTCAAAATGAACAGATCCAGGCCATAAGATGAATGATGCCAACTTATGATATACCAAATGAGAACTGTGGTATAGACAGTTCTGTATATTCATTTCACCACTGTTTAAATCCCACCCCTGTCCAACCACACAGTTACTCAATACTCATAAACCATGGAGAGCTGGTCCCACTCAGGGACCTCGAAGGAACTGAAGGAGTTCCAAGAAGCATCAATATTCAAGGTTTCAAAAATCCTAACAGGAACTGAATATCTATCCAAGATAAGTTTGCCCAGGCAAATAGGAACTCAAATTTATTTGCTTTCTATAGGGGAGATGTTAGTTATCACTAATGAGTACTTATATGGTTAATACATAGAATGGAAAAATGAATGACATATATTTAGTTAATACTATTTGAGACCCAAAATATTTCAAAATATGAGAACATAACAATTATGGTGAGAAGTCCTTGGGAATGAAAAGACAGTACTCAGCTGGCTAAATATCAATAACAATATAGACAGTTGGGTTTCTTGTGTGCAGTGCCAGAGTTCTTTGTACTTTCATGTGAGCAATGGCTAAAGAAATCTTTGGGGAACCTCTGACCTAGTGGTCATAATGAGATATGAGCACTTTGGGTGAACATGTAAGAAATCCTCTAAAACTCCCTTTCCATTCCAAGGAAGTACCAAAAAACCATCTCTCAAGAAGCAGGGCTGATTGATTTTTTAAAAATAGTTGATGAATTTATATCTAATTTATGTCATTTCTTCCCAAGTTTTAAGAAAGAGCAGGTCTGCCGATGTATAATTTCTTACTAATTTACTAATTTGCAAGCACTGTTCACATAAATGGTTTTGTTTGAAATCACTACCACTTGGTAGGTAGCTTTATTACTTCTATTCTGGAGATGAGAATATTGAAGTTGCAAGCAACAAAGTGTCTCTTTAGCCCAAGAGGGGCACATAACTGTTTCCTATTAAGTGTGAGATATTTTTAGCTTAAGGGCACTGTGGAATCTTGCTCCTGATAGTAAATTTGGGTATTTCACAATGATTTAAAGTTCTAATGATTTTGTTGAGGAAAGTAGGAGGATAGTTACTAAATATGACTCAAACCAATAAACAAAGCAAGGGGGAAAAAAGCATTTAAGCACCTAAGGCTTTTCAAAAGGCAGGAGGCAAGATTTTGTTCTAGCATTTTCTAAACTGTGCCTCAGGAACATTAGCGTCCCAAGTTATATGAACAGTAGTCTCGAGAAAAGAATGATTTTGAGGTAGAATATGTTTTGAAACCACTACTTACTATATCTTTTCATTAAAGGTTAATAAATTAAAAGCCCTGAGCATATCTGCAGTAAAGAAATCCATTCAATTTTGTCAGTACTTCCCAAACTTACCAAACTGTGGTATTCATGTGTTCCAGCACAAAGGCTAAGCATATTGATTTAGCCAGATAAAAAGTAGAAACTTGCCTTGCATTTACTATAGAACAGAAAGTAGTAGCCATTATATTTTGTTATGGCAGTCCCAGAAAACCAAGAGAATTCAGATCTCTAGATCACACTGATTTCCAATTATCAGATGGGGTACAACCTCTTTGAATTAAGTATATTGGGGGATTTTCTCCAGCATAATTGTGATGAAGGTCTTCAAGACCATCCCTACATTTGATGATTAACTAGAAAGACTTACAGGATTCAGCATATGGTCTTACTCACAGCTAACATCTATTATCATAAAACGTATGAAGTAAAATTAGGAAAGGGGAAGATGTATGGGGTGAAGTCCAGGGAAATCCAGGAATAAGCTTCCAAGAGTCCCTTCCCAGTGGAATTACACAGGATGCACTTACTTCCCCCAACAATGAGTTATGACAACATCTGTGGAATGTTGTCTACCAGGGGAGCTCATTACAGACTCAGTGCCCAGAGTTTTTATTGGAGACTGATCATGTAGAGTCTTCTCTGCCTAGAATGAACCAAAATTCCAAACTCCCAGAAGGAAAGAAGGTGTTCAGCATAAACTACATTGCTTATGCAAACAGTTTTAGGTATAGAGAACCCCACTGAGTTCTAGGAATGGTGTGGTAGCCAACGGACATCAGTCAAAGGTCAATCTTGCAAAGAGGTCTTTAGAAGGGCAGGCTGAGGCTTGCTGTATTAACTCTTCTGCACAACAGCAGATGATTAAAACAACTGAAATACTGGATAAATTATAAAAACACCTTTTAAATTATAGTCTGAAACCATAAGGAGAAATTTACAGAGACCCAAAATCAAGTGAAAGTAGTAACCTGAAAGGTAAGGAAGAGACAAAAAACAGCTTTTGTGCTTAATGTTTCTTCTGGACCTAGAGAATGAGCACCTTCACTCTGACAAATCTACACAGTGCAGGGAACAGGAGATAAAATCCAGGAGCCACTCCAGATGGATTGCCAAATAGAATATTGCTACAAAAAGGTAGCACCTAAAAAGACTACATCTACTCTTTGAAAGATAAATGGGGAAAAAAAACCTGCTGACCATAAGGAACTTCCAGAAAAGTTGCTGGTCTCTACTTCAACATTGGATTTTTCCGAAAAGAAAAAAAAATCCTCTTGGAATTATAAAATACAAGCACAACTCAAGCATGTTTGTGGTCCAAATTAAAGCTATCTATGTGATATACAAAATCTCAAGTATATAATTGTATTTAGAGTTGGTACAGGTTGATAGTGCTGCCAGGCAAGCTGCTAAAATATACATAAATTATCTCTAGAGAAACATAGTTTTAGTCTAATCTTTAAAGTTAAATATCCCCACATAAGTTCCAAGGAAAATGAGCAAATTCCAGTCAAATATCATAAAAGGCACAATAGAAACAAAGTGTTATGTGAATGTCAGAGGATGCAGTAGCTGAATCAGACCCACCACCAGTTTAGACATTGGAATTATCAGACAGAATATAAATTTCAAAGTTAAGGGAATAAAAGAAAAGTCTGAAATATGAATAAGATATAAAAGACTTAAAATATTACTGAGAATAACTGAAAAATAGCCAACTAGACCTCTTAGAAATGAAAACCATGGCAACTGAAATGAAAACCTTAACAGAAAATTAGACCTTGGAAAATGGAAACTTAATGAATGCAAAGATAGATACAAGGAAACTATCCAAAATGCAACACTGAGAAACAAATGTTTGGAAGATGTGAATCAAACATTAAGAGAAATGGTACAGAAAGCAAGAAGTTAAGTAAACACTTAAATTAGGATTCCAGAAAGAAAGGTGATTCCAAAAAGTATTCCAGAAAGAGAATGGGACAAATGTGATACTTAATTAAAAAAAAAAATGGGTTGGAATTTTCCAGAATTATTTAAAGTCATCAAATTTCAGATCCAGGAACTGCAACAAGTCTCAAGCAGGATAACTTTCACAAAGCAAAATGGATGATTAAAAAAAAAAGAAAGAAAGAAAGAAAAGAAAAGGAGGATCTGTTAAAAGCAACTAAATTATAAAAATGAATATATAACTTAACAAAAATTATGGGCTGCAGTAAAAGCAGTGCTTACAGGAAAATTCACAGCACTGAATACATATACTAGAAAAGAAGGCATTTCCAATAATCAATAGTGAAGTAAAATAAATTTTTCTAAACTATCAATGACGTTACCATGCTAGAAGACCAATTAATATTGACTGTTCTCTATAGAAAATAATATTGCAAAATCATTATCATATGAATAACTGATCAAAAAATATATGCCACGACACCCGGGTGGCTCAGTCAGTTAAGTGTCCAACTCTTAGTTTCAGTTCAGGTCATGATCTCAGGGTTATGGGATTCATCCCCACACTGGGCTCCACACTCAGTGGGGAGTCTGAGATTCTTTTTCTTCCCTCTCCCTCTGCCCCTCCAAACCCACCTCTCTCTCAAAAATTAAATAAGAGGCTCCTGGGTGGCTCAGTTCAGTTGTATCTGATTCTTGACTTGGCCCAGGTCATGATCTCAGGGTTGTGAAACGAAGCCCCATGCCAGGCTCCACAATGAGCATGGAGCCTGCTTAAAATTGTCTCTCTCCCTCTCCCTCTGCCCCACCCCCACTTACACATGTGCATATGTGTACTCTCTCTTAATAAATAAGTGAATAAATCCTAAATGCAGGAGAAATTATTATAAAGATGAATCAGACAGCAAATATTGTTATCATGATATAAATCCACTAGCTACCAGATTTTTAAGTTTATAATTTTTGTGATTTCTAAATAAATACTGAATTGCCAACTTAATTTGGCACTCATAATTTTGTATCATTTTTTCTTAAAAAGAGCCTCTCCCCCTCAAATTGTATGAGCTTCAGGTTTTCAACGTTTGAACCCACCCTTAATTAACACAAGCATTCTTCTATAGAAATTACACACGTTAATCCTAACACCAGTGGTCATATTAATGTGCAGCCACAGGAGATAAGGCTGGCAAGCTGTGTCTTGAAGAACTTATAGATAAAATAAATGCCTTGGTGAATTTACTGTAGTCTAGCATCTGATTTGCAATCCTTCAGGCTCGGACCTGATTTTGTTGTCATGAACAGACCCATCTCACATTAGCTGGTCTCATGAGACTGATGTATATGGCAATTAATTTATTTACAGGGTGCAATTACTGTTATAGGCATAAAAAATACTTGAAGTATATCTGTTTCATTTTTTTTTTCCTGTAGAACACTGCATGGGAAGCTAATATATTAATTTATAATGCGAGATTTCGGATGGAAGGGCTAGAAATACTTAAAATTGCAGAAAGGGCATATTCTTTCCCTAAAGGCAGACTTGCATGGAACACTAAATTCCCATCAGAAATTCATATGATAAGTATGAAATCAAACCAGAGAGCTAGAAAAACTGAATATTTAATGATAACAAACTAAAACTCTCTTCTGAATGTTTATCACTGGGATTTGCATATTCAAAGACCACTTGGTTGCAAACTCCTATGCCCATTTCTACTTCAAGAGTGGCCTGTTAATGGGGTTGAAACTACCCAATGTCTTATTGTTGAGGGTACCTCTTCCATCAGTAGTGCTCAGATAAGACTTTCCTTTTCTAAAAGCTTCCACGGAGACCCTTTCAATTGATAAATACTGTTAACCAAGTAAGATGACGACACATCTACGGTCAAATCTATTACACATTTTAATGTTCACTCTCGGAGAAACATGGTTTGCTAGGACTCCCTCTCTAGGAAATGTTACTTACGGCATTACTTATTATCAAGAACTTCAGAAATGGCTTACTGTATGACAAAAAGGTCATGAGCAAGAACATTCTGGTTTACCTCCTCATTACAACTATTATACAGTTAGTAAGAATTAACATGGTAGAAACTATACTGCCAAACAGAATGGTTCTATTAAATGTTAAGTGAAAAAAGATACAATGTATATATCTAATAAAAACAATTAGAAAACTCTAGAATTAGAATTGCATATGGACAAGAAATGAAAACAAAGTATTTAGAGTTCTACTAACATGCTTAAAATGTATAATGTATCTTGCTACTTATGCATTCCAAACCACTTTCTAAAATCTCCACTTCCTTCTAATACTTCTTTCTTTAGTAAAAACAGTACTTATATGAATTTCAAAGGTAGAAAACATAATGGAGCTTCAAACTGTTCCAAATATTTGGAATCAAGATCTTCATCAGTGTCCATTCTTTTGGTCATTTGTTTATGTAATATTTTCAGTGAAGACCTACTATGGGTCCAGTCTCATTTCAGACTTTTATCTTGCACATAAAGAATGGACATCTATTAAAGCAGAAAAGGGCAGATTTGTTTAGTCCCAGAGGCAATTGATTGGAACAGACATAAAATTGCCGGAGGTGGGGAAAAAAGATAAAGGACTTTGAAATGTGGCCATCAAGTGGTTAAGTTCATTATTGCATCAGAAGATGTTCCAAGAACTTTGATCTAGAATCAACGAAAAAACCTAAGGCTCAAAAGCCAAAAATTTAAACAACAACAACAACAACAAAACCAACAATATAATTCCTCCAAAATTTGAAAGACTGTTGGTCTCATGACAAAAAACTCGACTAACAAAATGGTTGCTTTTTAAAAAATAAACTGTGAAATACATAATCCACATTTTCCAATTAGGTCAGCTTTAACTAGCAATTAATAAGAAAATGTGGAGGCTGCATTCTAATTGATAATTGGCAAAAAACTCGACAGATCTACAATACTACTTTCCTACTTCCAAATCTAATCAATCAATCACAAATTCTTTTTTTTTTTTTCAATCACAAATTCTTTAGGTTCTGCTGCTTAAGCATGCCTAGAATCTGGGATTTTTTTAAATTAATTAATTTATTTGATAGAGAGAGGGATCACAAGTAGGCAGAGAGGCAGGCAGAGAAAGAGGGAAAGCAGGCTCCCTGCTGAGCAGGGAGCCCGATGTGGGGCTCAATCCCAGGACCCTGAGATCATGATCTGAGCTGAAGGCAGAGGCTTAACCCACTGAGCCACCCAGGTGCCCTTAGAATTTGTTTTATATTATCCTATAGCCATCATCATCTTCTTCCAGGATTTCATCATCTTCTTCCAGGATTACAGCATCAGTCTAGTGCCGAGAGACCTTGCCTCTGGTTTTATATTCAGTTGTTCTTCACCTAGCTATCAGAGCAAGTTTCCTGCAACTACTGGTGGTTTCCTATGCCCTTAAGATAGGGGAAGTTGAAAACAGCATCACTTAGTCAGCTTTCTTTACCTGGCCCTACTGTTTCTTCAATCTTTTTTATCTCTGTGGCTGTGCCATGTTAATTCTTTTCTTTGTACCTGTTGCTCCTTGCTAAGCTGGTACACTCTGGTACCTCATCTGTCTGTCATACCTCACTCTTTTATGGCTCAGCATCAATAACACAGTACCTTAATAATCTCTTCACTTGCCTCTATCTTCTCCTAGACAATGATCCTAGTCAGAAGCATAGCCAGCTCTGTAACCATTATACCACCTATTTCAACACTATCCCTTCTACAGACCAGGATACAGTATACAGAATACAGTATACAGAAAAAGGAACAACCATTTTCTGGGCATTATTTTGTGCCATATCCTGCATCAGAGATCTTATGGACATATTATTATCCTGAATACTGTACCGTGCAACAATATAATAATATTCACCCTATACTAAAGCCCTACAGTGTGCTGGGTTCCATAATATAGGCTTTACAAACATTGCCATACCACAGTCTTTATTTGCGCCCCTTTGTAAAAGGCAAAACTGAGGTGCAGAAATGGTCCCTCAAGCAGTATTTATACAAAGTTGCAAAGCTGGATTTTCTTTCTGTTTCCACACCCCTCCTTGCAGTCCCCATGTGAACAGTGGCATGATTCTTCCCTTATTTTCTCCTCTCATTGCCTCATCAGAACTGCAGAGGTCTCTCACAACACTATGCTTAGGCCATTCCATTCTGATAGATTCCTAGACTCTGGGAGAAATTGAGGTGGAAGGGATCTGGGGAGACTAGTCAAGCTAACCCTCTCCTAACAAAGGTGAGAAGACTGAAGCCAGAATAGTGAAGTTGTTTTCGTAAAGCCTCGGAGTTCCTTCTTAGTTGATCAAGGGAGGCTCTTCCTATATACAGCTGTTGTTTGCTAGGGGGACATGTTCAAAAACAATACTGCTGGTGGCTAATATTCTTGTAATACTTACATAAAGATACACATATTTTAATTTCATGAAATTTACATCAGGAGGTCATTAATAACGTAGATCCTGTTTCCTTAGTTTGAAACTATGGCCTACTGTCTTTTTAACTAACATCTCTGGTGATTCTGCCCCAGGTGGCATAGGACCACATTTTGGGAAACAATGCTGTAATCACTCACTCGAGTGTGATCCTTATCACATTTATTAAAATCAGTTAGCTGCCATTTTCAGACCAGACTATGGCCCTCCCCCAGGAAGGCCTTAGGTCTCACTACCTCTCCTGGCTCTATGCCCTCCTGCTGAGGTCTGGGAAAACCCTTAGGGACCAGTCCTGGATGGGCCTCAAAAGTCCAAAGTTCTGAGGGCACATAGAAAAGAAGGCCATCTTGGAGGGCTGAGCACAGATCTGGCTCAGGAAGAGGCACAGAGTCAAGTCCAGGGCCTGGGAGCAGCAGATTAGGGGCCAAAGAGAGGAAACTGAGTTAAGAAGGCTTCATTGCTAAAGTTCAAGGTGGGGCAGTGGATAAAGTAAGGGTGATTGCCACTTTGTCTCATTGGAAATCCATGTTGTGTGTGACAGGGAAAGACAGTAAAGGCAGATGCATTTGTTCCCTGTCTCTCAAGTGCATGCTGCAGGCCGAGCACTACACAAGGTGCTCCATTGTGGTCTGGCTCCTTGAGGCAGCCAGCTCAAAGCTGTGCACATACCTGCCTTTAATCTGTTCATTCTGTTCCATTCCTCCTCCTTTTTTTTTTTTTTTTAAGATTTTATTTATTTATTTGACAGAGAAAGAAAAAGATCACAAGTAGCCAGCAATGCAGGCAGAGAGAGAGAGGGGGAAGCAGGCTCCCTGCTGAACAGAGAGCCCAATGTGGGACTCCATCCCAGGACCCTGAGATCATGATCTGAGCCAAAGGCAGAGGCTTAACCCACTGAGCCACCCAGGTGCCCCTTCCTCCTGTTTAATAATAGTAACAGGAGCTATGAACCAAAGGAAACACAGAGCAGTAAGGAGGTCCAAGAGATAACTGGGATCAGAGGCACAGAAGAAGAAAGGTAAGCAGAGGACCTATTTGAAAGAGATTCTATTCCTATTTCTCCCAAGCAGCACAGGACTGGGAGCACACTGGACACCTCTCCTGATAGCCTCCCGCCAGGGTCTTTACAAAGGCCCCAGGATGGATCAGAGCTCCTTGCCTCCTAATGAGCAGGGTTACTGTCCTGCCAGTGGGCAGTATCGAAGGCAGGTACTTCCCTGAGGGCCACTCTGCCCTGTGGGATTATCTCTCCCTTTGGCTGATGCACTGAGGCCACTAAGTGCACAGCCAGGGCAGTCCTGAGGGAGGGGACTATAAATAATCTGGTGACAGGAGGTTCATGTTGTCTGTCCCTTCCTTTCTCCAGTCACCTTGGAGACAGCTGGGTGAGGCCAGGCCTTCCAAGTGGCCCCTTGTTCTCCTCTGCCTGGTTCTCCCGCTTGAGGGAAAACAGTACAGCATCAGGAACATGCTGCTACTTGGCGTCACTGTCCTGGTGCCCACTGTTCTTTCTGGCCTCATGCTGGGAGCCCTCCTTATCCTTGCCTTGAGTGTGCTCACTGCCTATCTATGGCACTTACAGAACAGAGGCTGCCGTAGCCTCAGTGCAGAGTGTATGAAATATCAAGACACTTACAAGGGCTCTCGGAGAAAACTCTCCTTCCAGAGTGGGACAAGGCAGGGTACGAAAGGCATCCTTCCTGGTCCTTGACTGCCCACCAGTGTATTCAGATAGGCTGGGAGCACCCTGAGGCCTGGACCCAAGCCTCATTCCTTCATCCTAACTCGAGAATCTTCTGGGATTATACAGCAGGCACTCAATGTTGGAGGAAAATAAAAGTTGGAGAGGCTAATGAAATGAAAGGGAAAAACAAACACATTCTGGACACTGCATTACTACCCTAACAAATGCCCTTATAAGCCCAAATCCTGAGAGCTGATGCTATGCCAGGCCCTGTGCTAACCTCTGTACCTAAATTATTTTATTTACCACCATAAGCATTCACTGAGCAAACAGAGTTTAGGTAACTTCCTCATATAGTTTAACAGTTAATAGCTAACATCTAATCTCAGAACCCAAGCAGACCCATGTCAGAGCCCTCCACTTGGAAGTACTGTACTAAACCACTAATATTACAGGCCCCCATGGCTTAATTCTTGAAAAAACAGATACAAGTTAAAATGTTATCTCATTTTAAAGTTGATTTGCTTGGGGGACTGTGTGTGCGTGAGAGAGAGAGAGTCAAAACTGTTTTCAGTGATTCAGAGAAAAGCGTCCTCTATAAAATTCTGATTGGAATGGTATTTGCATTCATGGGTATGACTGAGGAGCTAGAGCAGAAGACCATCTAAATGTTAAGGAGGAGGCAAGGAGGAAGGCACTGAAGCTCCCTCAGGGGTCCAAAGGACAGGTGTTTGGGAAACTGCAACTTTTAAAAACAGAAGTGGGAAGGGGGGTGTGAATGGGTGGGACAGGGGGACTCAACCCCCATTCCTGACTTTAATTAGAGTTGTATACATAGAATACTTCATGTGTCACAAAAGAGATGGCCTTGTGCCTCTCCTGTCAATGCTGCCCTCAAGCAAGAGGGTTTTCCTTCTCCTTTATCTTTTTTTACCTAAGTAAGAGAGGATAAAAGGACAAAGATGATGTTTATTTTAAAAGTGCACATAAACAAAAATGTCTCTGTACCAAAAGTTACCTCCTCTCCCCAGCCACCCCCTCAGCACTTCTGTCTAGTTTTTATCAGACTGATTTTAACTCCTGAAAAACCAAATGAAATCCCATGGCAGGAGCTGTAAGTGAACAAAGCAAACACCCCTTAGTGCAGCCCTTGGAAAATCAGCTTGACACTGCTCTGTATTTTCTGGGGAAGTTGGAAAATGAAAACGAGAAAGCCTTGAAACCTGCTAAAATTACTTATAAAAATCCATGAGTTCTTCCCTCCAGGGAGAGGGAAGGAAGGGGGAGACAGTGTTCCACATTACCCAGCAAATGGGGCCATCTATTTGTGAATTCTGTGCAGGATTTTCTGTGGGAGGGATACTAAGTGGTAAGAACACCTGTCCAGGTTCCCTCAACTCAGAACCTGCCTAACAATACACTGCTGCATCTCCAGCTGAACTTGGCATTATTTCATATGTAGAGGCATTTGGAGTTTAGTGAAGGACACATCAGCCCAGAGTAGGTGGGACTTGGGTTAGAAGCTTACCATCTCTCTGTGACTTTGGGCTTATGACTCGGGACAATGCATTTCTTCTAGAGATAGGCCAACAGAGTTCTGCTGAAATTTTACTAGCTTCAACTTGGCCCACAGGTATCAGGGAAGCCTGTCCCATGTCACCTCTTAAGTTATGTCTTAATACCTAGTTTCTTACCCCTGGCTCCTTATGATCCAGCTATACTAGTCTTTCAGTACCTCAAACTCTGTTTACATGTCACAAAGCCCTGCATATACTCTGCTCTATCTGGGGAAAAGACACATGCAACTCCTGCAAACTCTGCCTACTGGACCCTGACTCATCACCTATCTGGGGAAATATTTACCACTCATAGGCTTACCACAGGCTCTTTAATATTGCATCTTAGATGTTCATTTACAGCATGCTGTAGGGCTATGATTTCATATTTAGTTATACAATTATATGACTGTAGGCTCTATGAGGGCAGGAATGTGTCTCTTGTTTTGCTGCCACTGACTCCTCAGTTCTGGCATTTAACACTCAATAACTAATAGTTGAACCACTAAAAGACCTTTACTGTGCCTTGATCTCCTCCTTTGTAAAACTCCAACTGGCTCACAGGGTTGTACCAATTTTAAATGTGATAAAGTATACTGAAGACTATCAAGTACATTGTTACCTTCCACTCTGTTGAATTCAACATGATTTCCAGCCTCTCTGCTCCAGTTAATCTGCTTTCTAAAATCACCAATGCTATTATTTAATCATAAAAAAGGAAGAGATCTTGCCATTTGTGACAACATGGATGGACTTAGGGGTATTAAGCTAAGTGAAACAAGTCAATTAGAGAAAGACAATTATCATATGATCTCACTTACATGTGGAATCTAAACAAAACAAAACAAATGAACAAAAAAACCAGAAACAGACCCATAAATACAGAGAACAAATGTTAGTGCCAAAGGGGAGAGGGATGAGGGATGGGCAAAACGGGTGACGGTGAGTATGAGACATAGGATTCCAGTTTTAGAATGAGTAAGTCACAGGGATGAAAGGTACAACATAGGGCATATAGTTAGCTGTATTGTAATTGTGTTACATGGTGACAGACGATAGCTACACTTGTGGTGAGCTTAGCGTAATGTGTAAATTTGTCCGATCACTATGTTGCACACCTAAAACTAGTGCAATGTATGTCAACTGTCCTTCAATTAAAAAGTTAAACACTATGTTGCACACCTTAAACTAGTGTAATATTGTGTGTCAACTATACTTCAATTAAAAAATGTATCACCGATGGCCTAATGACAGATAAATCCCAAAGTTTCATATTTGTTCTTTTGGCAGAGACCACAATGCTCACCAAATCCAATATTCCACTGTACCCTCTATATTTCTTAGTTTCCTTCTAAGTAAGCAGGGTTAGATGACTAGTTCTGGCCAATGAAATGTGTTCTGAGTCATTGTGTGTCTCTTTCAGACTGAGGCAGTAAAAGCTCATGTGTGGGCTCCAGTCTCTCTCTTGTTCCATCCCAGTGACCAGGGAATATTGCAGGTTCCATATCCGCCAGTTACAAGTTGGGAAAGACTTGGTCACCCCGAGTCCTTGCATAATTAGCATGTAACATATAAGGGAAAAATCTTTGTTGTCCGAAGCCAGTGGGATTTGGGGATCAATTTGTTACTGCAGCATTCCCTAGCCTTCTGTTACTGCAGCATTCCCTAACCTTCCCTAAGGAATACAGATCCCATCAGACTCCACTTCTGTGTCATGTAGAATTCTTAGCCATACTCTCCTCTTTGAAATTACTTATAACTCTGGTTTCTGGAAGTCAACTCCTCCCTCATTATCCTCCCTCTCAGACATTGTCTCAGTAACCTTGAAGGTCTTCTCTTTATCCATCCATGTTCCTTGAAGAGACAGTTCCTGGGGCGCCTGGGTGTCTCAGTGGGTTAAAGCCTCTACCTTCGGCTCAGGTCATGATCCCAGGGTTCGGGGATCCAGCCCCGCATCAGGCTCTCTGCTCAGTGGGGAGGCTGCTTCCTCCTCTCTCTCACTGCCTGCCTCTCTGCCTACTTGTGATCTCTGTCAAATAAACAAATAAAATCTTAAAAAAAAAAGAGAGAGAGAGAGAGATAGTGCCTTGGGGTTCTTTCTGTGGTTTCCATTTTCTCTTATTCTCTGAGCTTTCCATGAATTATTTTATCTAGGCCCACAGGTGTAGCAATAAACTTTATACTGACTCATTATATACATGTATGGCTAGGTTGTCCCTCTCTCCTGGATACTTGGCCCCCACACTTAAGTGCCCCTTGGACATCTATGCTTGTGGTATGTGCTTATAAGGATCTCAAAAGCATGTCCAAGAGTAGATACATTATCTTTTCTCCAAATCTTTTTTCTTCCTATAGTTTTCATTAATCTAAACACCAGAATGTGTTTCTAATGCTTTCTAATACTCCTTTGGATGCAACTGTCAGAAAGCCATCCCAATCTGGTAAAAACAAAGAGGAATGAACTGGCTCATACAATAACTGGGATGTCCAGAGGATGGAGCTGACTCCCAGGACTCCAGAAACCTAAATGCTGTCTCTATATCTGGATCTTCCTATGTCTAGAGCTGTGCGCTCTCTAGCCTCTCTCTCTCTCTCTCTCTCTCTCTCTTTCTTTCTTGCCCTCTTGTTCTCTCTCTGTTCCGTATCTCTTTGTTATCTGCATTCTCTTCCTTCTTTATGGAGGAGGAAGTGGGAAATTAAGGGTAGAGAATGGTCACCAAGTCTTCTAGCTTGAAGATCCCAGTGAAAGAAAGAAGCTACTTTCTCTTGGCATCCACATATAAAATATCAGGGGGAACTCTGATTATCACTTGACAACTCACTGTATACAGGACTTTGGTGAAATAAGATGGTCAAAAATATCATCATGGGGCGCCTTGGTGGCTCAGTGGGTTAAGCCGCTGCCTTCGGCTCAGGTCTTGATCTCAGGGTCCTGGGATCGAGACCCACGTCGGGCTTTCTGCTCAGCGGGGAGCCTGCTTCCTTCTCTCTCTCTGCCTGCCTCTCTGACTACTTGTGATCTCTCTCTGTCAAATAAATAAATAAAATATTTAAAAAAATATATATATAGGGCGCCTGGGTGGCTCAGTGGTTAAGCCGCTGCCTTCGGCTCAGGTCATGATCTCAGGGTCCTGGGATCGAGTCCCGCATCGGGCTCTCTGCTCAGCAGGGAGCCTGCTTCCTCCTCTCTCTCTCTCTGCCTGCCTCTCTGCCTACTTGTGATTTCTCTCTGTCAAATAAATAAATAAAATCTTTAAAAAAAAAAAAATATATATATATATATATATATATCATCATAAACTCTGCACCAGTGCCAGGAAGTCTGGGTACTATTATTACAAAGGCTATGCAAGGACCCCAGGGAGGAAAGAGTTTCCCCAGCAAAAAAGGTATTACTTGTAGAAAGTAGAAGGAGTACTGAGTGTTTTGTCTACTCTCTGGCTCAACCTTGTATTTCTCCTTACATACCCTATGATCCTGAGACAGAAAATCAATCAGTTTTCCCAACATACCATGTTGTTGTATGATTCCACTTCTTGGAAACTCTTTAATCTTTGCCTGAAATGCTGAAAACATCCCAAAAATGATTTGGGAAACTCCTACTCATCTCTCAGATATTCCCTAGGGAAGCTACTCCTGATTCTTCCAAGGAGACATGATCATTTGTCCTCTTTGGGCCCCAAGGTATCTTATGTGCACATTGACTATAGCACTTACACCATACTGAACACATTCATTTACAGATTTGTCCTTAGTACACTATTTGGGCTCCTTATAGGAAGAATTAGCTCATAATCATATTCTCAGGCAGTTTTTATGCCTAACATGGTGTTTTTGCTGAATGGCACCATAAATAGTGACCAAATCTGAATCTGTACAAGAACTTAGCTCTCTGAGAGCACTTATTTGTCTAGTCACTTGGCAAATATTTACTTAGTTGCTTCTGTTTGTAAATACTGTTCTATGCAATTAAAAAGTAGTTTTATGATAGATAGATAGATAGATAGATAGATAGACAGGCATAAGATTTATGCCCTCAAGGGGCTTATATTCTAGTGGTGAGAGACTGACAATATATTCATAAAAAACAGATATTTTTTCAGACCATGATGAGACAGATGAAAAAACAGAATAGTGGGACAGAGATTATAAAGGATGAGGGATATTTCAGTTATGGGGTCTGGACGATGACCCCTACAACAATTAGGCAGCTACACAATGCTCTGGAGGAGAGGACACACCAGGAGCGAAGGGCTTTGAGTGTATTTGGGTATGTCTGAGGAATGGAAAGAAGCAAGAATGGACAAAATGTTATGGTGAGCCAGGAAGAAGCTTGTGAGAGACGAGGAATGAGAAGCAGGCACAGATACATTATGTAGGACCTTAAAGGACCTTGGACTTAATCTATTTGCAAAAAAGAAGGTGAAGAATAAGCCAGTGACATGATAGTCCAAGTTTTAAAATACCACTATGGTTATTGTGTAGTGAATGGGTTGGTCTATTTGTTGAGGGGTGTTAATTGTGGATGGCAAGACTGAACACAAAGTACTTACTAAGATGAGCACTATAGGAGTCCTAGGAAAATATCGAATAGGGTAATGACCTCTGTCATTATAATATTATAATGTCAATATTATAAAAATAGGCCAGAGTCCTAGGAAAATATGGAATAGGGTAATATTATAAAAATAGGCCAGAGTCCTAGGAAAATATGGAATAGGGTAATGACCTCTGTCAATATAATATAATATTATATTATATATAATAATATATTATATATTATATATTATAATATTATAATGTCAATATTATAAAAATAGGCCAGATGTAGAGTATGGGAAAAATGCACATATAAGTGCTTCTCCTAGCTCCCATCCAAGCAAACCATGACCATTGTACAAGGTACAAACAAGCAGTGGAGAGGTACCTTCATTAATCATTCATTCCCTCATTCAAAAAACATTTATGGAGCCTGTCCTAAATTCAATCCTCCAGGCTAGGAGCCAGAGAAGTAATGGTAAACAAGGTGGACAGAGCCCCTACCTTTCTAGAGCTAGCAATTTAGTGGGGAAGAGAACATGAATATGTGATTTAAGTAATTACTACTGTGATAAATGCTTCAGAGAAGAATTAGAAGACTTAAAAGAGGATAGGAAGTGATGCAAAGCTATGACCTGGAGGATGAAAAAGAAATATCCCAGTAAAGAAAAGGAGTAGGAATAGCCAAAGCAGAAGCACCAAGGTGGCTCAATCAGTTAAGTGGCTGACTCCTGATTTTGGTTCAAGTCATGATCTCAGGGTCCTGGGATCGAGCCCCACATTGGGTTCCCCATTCAGCAGATGATTCTCTCTCTCCCTCTGCCCTCCCCCTGCTCATGCACAAGTACTCACTCCCCCCTCCCAAAAGTAAATTCATTTTAAAAAAGAATAGGAGCACCTGGGTGGCTCAGTGGGTTAAAGCCTCTGCCTTCAGCTCAGGTCATGACCCCAGGGTCCTGGGATCAAGCCCCACATCAGGCTCTCTGTTCCACGGAGAGCTTGCTTTCTCCTCTCTCTCTGCCTGCCTCTCTGCCTACTTGTGATCTCTGTCCAAAAAATAAATAAAATCTTAAAAAAAAAAAAATAGCCAAAACAGAACAGAACTTGCAGATGCTCTGAGGCTGGAAGGAGGATATACTCTGGGGAAGTGACAAAGGATTTGTCTGGGGTCCTCTATCTGAGGCTGTCTGAGTAGCGGAAGAAGCTGGAGACAAAAGATGAAGCCAGACTGATGGTCTTTGTAGACATTGTTAAGAAGTTGAGTTTATCCTATAAGCAATGGCAGACCATCAAAGAATTTTAATCTCTGGTATTGAAGAAGTGGAAGCTGTTTGTATACATGTGCTGTCAAAGTGTTGTGGGAGACCTGGGAAGACTCCTTAGTCATCACTGTGTCCCCAGTTATACATGTAACGGAGACATTCAGCGTGCAGGAAAACACTAATTTCAATTGCCCTCTACTCTCCCAGTGAGAAAAGGGTTTTGCAACACAAATTAATTCTACAAAATGAAGAGTGAGAGCCAGTGTATTACCTAAAGGAAATGCTAAGGGATCATGGAGACGGAGATTTTTTTTTTCCCCAGAAAAACAGGGATGATAAATCTATCAGGAAGCTGAGCTGTAGATTGCAAGAAAAACCTCACATACCCAACTTGACACAGAAAATACATTAACTCCCAAAATAAGAAGTTTTAGAGTTAGTTAGCAACTCGACATCATCGTAACACCAGATTTTTTTTTCCCATGTTCTGTCTGTCACTCTTGGTACTTGTCCAAATTCCCTCATTGTTGTTAAGAGTGCTGAAGTAATTCTAGGCATGACACACAGACATGACTATGATCAGCAGAGATGTCTCTAAGCTAATGAAGGAAATCTTCCCAGAATCCCCTGGGCAGCCTGCTCCTCATGCCTCATTGACTAGCAATGTATTATATGTCCATGCCCAAGCCAATCACTGGCAAGGGGTGCTGCACTACTAGAACTGGTTGGGTTTCATCATGATTCATCCCTCAGGTTTGGGCTCACCTCACCTGCAGCATAAGACCACAGGAGAAGGATGGATAGTTCAACTAAAATTGTTAAAAATTAGGAAGGTAGTGATGAATTGTTTCTAAGTAGGCAACACAGCAATGCCTAATACCTTAGTGTCTATATTTCAGGGTTGAAGTCAGTATTTATGATAATACCTGTAACGTAGCAGTCACCGCTATATTTTGAACAAGTTCTTTGCAAGCTCTTTAAATCTATCTGTACAATTACAAATCTGCTTGGCTGATTATTAAAAGCAATCCTTAAGGATCTCTACTGACTAACCCAGCAGGAGGTGCTATTTGTAATTAAACATGAGGGAGTGGAACTAATTCTTTTTTCAAATGTGTGGAATAAACGCTTTACCTGTATCAGTCCATAATCTGCTTCCTCAAGTTCAGCCAGAATGAGTTAGATCTCACTATCTTTTTGAGGTAGTATAGCTGTTAAGCATATGAACACAGAATTAGACGAGTATTAGTCCAGATCTCCCCTCTATCATTTACTGTCAGTATTACACTTTCTAATCCAGTTTTTCATCTTTAACACAGGGACAAATATTATGTTATAAAGATTAAGTGAGATCAACAAAACGTGTAAAAATTTGTGGAATATAGTGTGTGTTCTGTAAATGTTAGCTCCTTTTGCTGTTCTCTAGCTTATGTAGTGGTCAAGAAGATGAAATGAGATAATACATCTACAGCAATGGCCCACAGTAAACCGTTAATAAATGGCATCTATTATGTTTGCCATAAGCCAGAACAGTAGCTGCGTTTATTAATACCATGGAGTTCTATTTCTACATTTTGATTGGTGGAACCATGCCACTCCAATCATGCTACAGGTATTAATTTTTTAGACAAAACACATGGTTAGTGTTTCAAATTACTGACTACTCCCTTCAGGGCCTGTCATGTTACACTAAATGGTCTGGTGTGGTCATTCACCAAACTAATAATTAAATGCTGGAATTTTGCTAAAACAAGTTACAAGCAAAAGATATTGGTCTTTAGCCTATACCCAAGAATGGGTGTTTTGGAAACTATATATTTTATCCTTTTGAAAAGTTGACTTGTCCTTAATCCCCCCTAACTGTCTTTATTTATTGAATTCCACAATCTAGCAGGCTCTGATGTCCACTGTAAAAAAGAGTGGTTTCTTTGCATTTCATTCTTAACAACAACAAAATATCTTTCATAAAGGGTTTCAATAGATCCTGACATAATTAATGTCATTCTGACACAAACTGCTTTAAATTACTGAGTACAAAGACCCTTTGTGGTAAAGAATAACACACTAGTTGTGCCAAGAAAGAAGGAAGACTTTAAAAATGGGTTTTGAGAATGGAATGAAAGGAAGATGGGGTGGGGTATTTGCTCGAAGAACCAATGTCAATAATGGCACCCCAGTTTCTAGTTGGGAGAGAGGGTGGTGAAGCTAGAATTATAATGCAACTGAAGAAGTTTCAGTCTGTTCTTCCTCTTTTTCTACACCTTCCAACTCTTCAGTCAGCCATACTCCCAATGACATCCTGGGAAGCACACACCTATCACTGAGACCTCATCACCAGGAGCCTCCTGAACCAACACTTGGCTCAAAGACTTCATCCAATGATGTGGTCAGGAAAACAGCACTAGGACTGACTGCCAGTCTCCTCTAAGAGATTACTGGGACCAATTCCATCATGCCTCCCATACTAATTTCCCTCATTCACCATCAGAAATCTAAATCCCCCCTAATTTCATTCTCATCTGCGCTGTAAATCTTGTGATTTAAATCTGGCAGACAGCCCCAACGGTGGCCTCCTGGTGATTCATGCCTATGTGCAGTCCCCTCCTATGCTGAATAGAGCTGACTTGTACAACCAATAAGACGTTACAAAAATGATGGCGCAACTTCCAAAGTTAGATTATAAAGGACATTAACGCTTTCATCTTTCTCTCTTGGACTACATGCTTTGAGAGGGAGCCAACTGTCATAAGAGGATATGCAAGCAGCTCCACGGAGAGGTACACCTGGTGAAGACTGAGGTCTTCTATGGATAGCCAAGTGACTGGAGTCATCTGGAAGCAGATGCTCCAGCTTGGGGCAAGCCTTCAGATGACTGCAGCCCCAGATAACATCTTGACAGCAAGCACATGGAAAGTTCTGAGCCAGAACCACCCAGGTAAGCCACTCCTGATTTCCTGGACCACGGACATTAGGAGATAATAAATGTTGAATGTTTAAGCCCTTACATTTGGGAGTACTTTGTTACACAGCAATATACACTAATCAGTGCTCCCCTTCCCATCCTTCTCAAATCCCAGGCCATGCTTCCTCAAACTCCTGATCTGTTATCCTTTAAGCATTTACTTAGCCCTTTGTCTGAGCTGAAACCTGGTCCTCTCCAGATGACATTGCTTTTGATGTAGCTCTATAACAGAATACTTTTAGCTGCAAATGGAAAGACTTGGTGACTTAAACAGTAAAAACACTCAGTAATCTCATGTAGCAAGAAGTCTACAGAAAACTGCCTTTAAATTTGGGGAAAATCTCAGTGTTGCTCAGATTGCTTCTTTTCACTCTGTTAACCATAGCATTGTCACACAATGGCTGTTATAGCCCACATCACATCCATATCCAGAACAAAAATAAGGAGAAAGAGAGATGACAATAAATTCACGTCTCACAATCATCCTTTTGATAGAACAAAAATTTTTCCAGAAACTTCTCTGGAAACATCCAGTAGATTTCCATTTGCATCTGACCTTACAACCTTTCTGATATAGTAACTCTCTGATACACTCTGTCTTCCCCCATGTTTTTTTGAAGTACTTAATACTATTTGAAATATGTATTCACTTGTTTCTTGTCTGCTTCCCCTCATTAGAATGTAAGCTCCAAAAAAGCATGGCTTTTGTGTGTTTTGTTCACAGCTGTATCTTCAGCACCTAGAACCACTGTTATGTAAACAAGTGCTCAAAAATACATTTTGTTGAATGAATGTCCTTTGGCCATAAACACTGTCATAGCCACTCTTAGCTACAAAAAAGGTTACACAAGAAAGTACTGGCAAAAGGGAATGATACGACTTTGTGATCTTAGACCAAGAATTATTAATCCTCTGGCACTTGATACATGATTGAGATTTTTAGGCAAATAAGAAAAGATGGGGAGATGCTATTAGCTAAAGAACCAACAGAGTTCTGCCCAAAGTCCTCTTTAGCAGAGACTTTTTAATTCCTACATATCTTAGGACAGAGAGGTAAGGTCAATATCCCCCCTATTCCCCATTCCCACTTTTAAACTCTAACTTCTGTTCTCTCTTGCAAAACTCTTTATTTGAGGTTTACTTGCTGTAGATATACTCTCCTTGTTGCTACCATTTTTCTGGCCATTTCCCATATATTATAATAAATTAGCTCTAGCTCATGTTCCACCCCTGCATCCAATTTTAGTCATCATTCTTGCTGATTTCAACACACATGTGGGCAATTCATCTAATACCCCAGCCTCTCTATTTCTCACCCATAGCTCTGAAGACAACTACTCCAATATCCAAAACATGATTCCTCAACTTCTCTCTCTGATACCATGCTCTGGGCTTGTCATTACCAAGAATACACCACCGTCCAATCGGGACTGCAAGCATCCTACATTTGATCACCATCTCCCATGCTTTCAGTGTGCCTTCTCCAGTTCCTCACTAACAATAACTGCTCAATCTCTTCGTATCACTCAAGCCATATAGTCCACTTCTGAAGAAGTATCCTTACTCTTATCTAAGGTGAATCTTTCTCTTCTTCCCTTACCTCCTCAACATTGGGCCTTCACTCATCTCCCCTCCCCCAACCTGAACCATTTTTACCTCTCAGTTGGGCCAACCAGCAGCATTCAGACTCACTCTGGTACGTTCCTTAGGGCTAGCTGGTTTTGGCTCATCTAACCTCCTTGGAAAGGCCCTGCTTGACCCTCCTATTTAAATAGCTCTCATTCCCTTTGCAGTCACTACTGCTCCTATTACTTCATTTTGTTTCCTGTACAGTACTTATAACTCTATGTAATTGTCATTTAGTTAACTAATTTATTGTTTCTTGTTTATTGTCTCCCCTCACCCAATAGACTATAAATCCAGTGAGAGTAGAGGTCTTGCTTGGCCTTTTCACTGTTCCAACTCCAGGGTGTGAACTGGTGCTGAAACTTGATGGTGCTCAATGAATATCTGATAAATAAATAGGTAAATGGCATTTTCCATTCCCCCACATAAAATACTCTTCTTTTGAACTTTTATGTTCCTGTCACTCTTATCCAATTTTTGTTCTCCCTTTCAGAGGCAATATTCCAAGTATCATCCAAAGACTTCTATTTCCTTTTCTTTGCCTTCTCTACCTATATTAGTTTCTGTTTCTGTTGGGGTTAATGTAGAGCATGAAATCATCCATAAAACCTGGCTTGCTAAAATGTAACACAGAGGCCACTAGGGGCGACAGAAGGTTTGGGGGAAGGGTATAGGCCTTTGGAATACCAAGGCCTGCTTGACCACTCTGTCATAGGAATGCTGTGAGGAGTTGCCTTCCCCGAAGCTTTCTCTTCTTTTTTCTCTTAAGATTTTATTTATTTATTTGACAGAGAGAGAGAGACAGAGAGACAGTGAGAGAGGGAACACAAGCAGGGAGAGTAGGAGAAGGAGAAGTAGGCTTCCTGCTCAGCAAGGGTTCCATCCCCGGAGTTTAGGATCAGGACCTGAGCCCAAGGCAGACACTTAAGGTCTGAGCCACCCAGGCATGCCCAAACAGGGGTCCTGTGACCTAAAAGATGTATGCATTGTCCCCCAAGGCTATGTTTAGCAGAACTCGTAGAACACACAGATTAGCATATTTTATCTTTCCCATAAACACATCCTCCTAGTCCCAGTAAGACCCCTGTCACACATCAAGTGCTTGAGAAACAGTGATAAAGATTTTATGATTTTCCTGAAGGACCAATAAAAGCAGGAGAGAAAAGCAAAAGGTGTTCCTCTCTGAGCATTGACCCCCTTACCTTCTCTCTTTCATAGCAAAGTTTGGGGTAATCTTTCATCCGTTGGTACAGGGATTGCTGGCCATTCCCAGCAGGTTTCCACTTCCATTTCTTTTTTTAAAATTTTCTATTAGTTTCAGAGGGAGAATTTAGTGACTCACTGGTTGCATATAACAGCCAGTGCTCACTACCTCAAGTGCCCTCCTTAATGCTCATCACCAAATTGTCCCTCCTCCCATCATGCACCTCCCCTCCAGCAACCCTCAGTTTATTCCTTATAGTTAAAAGTCTCTTTGCCTCCCTCTCAATTTTCATCTTATTTATTTTTCCTTCCTTTCCCCTATGTTCATCTGTTTTTATTTCCCTTAAATTCCACACATGAGTGAAATCATGTGTTATTTGTCTTTCTCTGACTTATTTCACTTAGCATAATAACTTCTAGTTCCAGCCACATCATTGCAAATGGCAAGATTTCTTTATTTTTGATGGCTGAGTAATGTTCTATTGTATGTATATACCACATCTTCTTTATCCATTCACCTGTTGATGGACATCGGGCGCTTTTCTTATTTTGGCCATTGTGGACAGTGCTGCTATGAACACTAACCCAGAAACTGCATTACTAGGTATTTTTCCAAAGGCCTCCACCTTCACTTCATCTCCTCCCTGTTTCATACAACAGTAACCTCCTGGTGCCAAATTTGGTGGCCAATTTTCAGCTGTTGTCCTTTTAGACTTTTATTGTTATGAAGTATTTCAATATGAAAATCAGACCCATACTGGACAGTGCAGACACAGATCATTTCCATCATGGCTGAGAGTTCTAGGTCCATCAGCAGCATTGACTATTCTCAGGGGTTGGCTCCTTCCCTGTTGGACTTTCCTTCTCTGTCTCTTCTGAGGCATCCATCTCTTATAATCTAATTTTAAATAAAGGACTACTTCATGGCTAAGTTGTAAGCCATCTTCTCTGACTTGACTTTCTAAAGTCCCCTAAGGTAAACTTACTCATTCCTTTTATTTTAAATGACATCTATAAGCTGATGACTCAGGAATTTATATCTTCCATTCAAATTTTTGGCTCCAAATTCATACAACCAACAAGCTACATGAGAGCCCAAATCTCCCATGTCCAAAAGAAAACTCTCGATCTTCTCCCCAAATATGTTTGTTTCCCCAGTCTTCACTGTCTCAGTAATGACACCACCACCTACCCATTGCTCATATCTGAAACCTGCAAACTGGTCTAATTTCTCCCTTGACTCTAGACTAGAACCTGCAAGTCCTGGCTCTTCTTCCCACATACCTTATTTGCTCTATATTTACTATACTATTTATTATATTTACTATAAGCCTATATATTACATAGTGTGTGTTTACATATTATATACCCATCACGCACACACACACACACACACAATCCCTTAGTCAGCACAAGTCACTATGATTTCCCTAAATATACCATTATCACTTTACTTTTCCTTCAAATACTGTCATCATGGAGCTAGCTACCAGAGCAACCTATTTGTATACACATCCTGTAATTTCTCTGGCTCATCACAGAATCTAGAATGAAATTCAAATTCATTAACATGACTTCAATTTCCTACATGATCTGCCTCTGCCTAGATCTGCAACTTATTCTATGACCTTCTTCCCTAAAGAGAATCCTCTCCAGCCAAACAGAAGTTATTTCTGTCCTGTGAACACTTCAAATTCTTTACTGTCCTAGGGGCTTCACACAGCCTCTTCTCTGCCCTGAATAGTTTCCCCAACTTCTTCACACCCCAGGTCTCAGTTTAACTGCCTTTTTCCTCAGATAAAACCTCTCAGACCACCTATTTCCCCCTAGTTTCTCCTCTGAGAAACAGATCATATATTATAACATTTAATTTCTAATGAACTCCCGTTATTCTTTCTCATAGTAGCATATGTTATATTAATTTATTTTTATTTATTATCTGTCTTCTCTACTAGATGATAAGTTCTGTGAAAGCAATACCATGTTTATTTTATTTACTAATTGATATGAGCTCTAGCACATAATCAGGCCCTCAATAAATATTTGCTGATTAAATATATAGAGTAAGGAGAAAAGGTTTTCTGAAGGGAGACAAATTTGGGTTTGATTCTCAGCTCTACATTTTAATAGTGTGATTTTGTATGTCTTCTGCTTTATTTGTAAACATCACTAAATATATGCATTTTTTTAATTTTAGTATTAGACATGTCTTTAAACCTCACTGAGCTCTAGATTTTCAAGTTATAGGGAAAAGAATAGTAATATATAGCTTCTAAAATTGTTTAAGCATTTGGGACATAGTATGCACTCTTTTTTTTTTTTTTTTTTTCATTTCCTTCACCTTCTCTTAAAAATAAAAGGTCATGGGGCTAGAGGTGTGAAAACAAATGGAAATGGGGGACTGACACGATATCCCCATTCCCTGAGAGCTAAGTAAATTTGGTCCTGGGAGTCACCCAGATTATTCTCAGAGGAAAGACCACCAATCCCCAGGACAGAGCCATCCCTCAATGAGTCTGCCATGGTATCTTTCATTATACAGAGTTAGGCTCAGGAAAAGAAAATGAAGGAGAAGGGAGTTGAGAGAAATTGGAAGGGGAGGTGAACCATGAGAGACTATGGACTCTAAAAAACAACCTGAGGGTTTTGAAGGGGCGCAGGGTGGGAGGTTGGGGGAACCAGGTGGTGGGTATTAGAGAGGGCACGGATTGCATGGAGCACTGGGTGTGGTGCAAAAACAATGAATACTGTTATGCTGAAAAGAAATAAAAAAAAAAAGAAAATGAAGAAAACTGTGTCCTACTTCAGGCAGATACAGATCAGAGTTGAACTATGGGGTCTGTCTTTTACTAGTGGGGCTGATTCTGGCCAATTCTTTTCATCTTTTAGAAACTGGATTTCCACATCTATAAAATGGGAATGACAGGATCTACTTTTAATGCTATTACTATAACTGAATGAGAAGAACACTGTAGTGTGTTTACCACAGTGCCTGGAAAACACCTGTAGATATGCAGGTGTAAGTTTATTCACCTGTCCCTCCTAACTATAAGGACAGAATTATAGCTTAATCTTTATAACACTCCACTGCAAACTGGCATTAAATGCTCTAAAGAGTGACAGCAAATAAACCTGTATGCCCTTAATTTACTGTATCAGTTAAATGAGTGATAACAAACACTCCCTTCTGCTCACATTTTTGGCAATCAAAGCATAAATAAGACTTTTTCAACTCATACTTAGATTTCAGTTTCGCAAGCTCCTAGTCCATTTGTTTTGCTAACTCAAGTTTCATGTCCATGTATTTTGTTAAATTCAGTTAATTTGATACCAATGTAACTTCTGGTGGAAATGACCAAATTTTTGCCTCTATGTTCCAAATTTAGCAATAGATCATGACACTCAGATATTTCTTCAGGGAGTATTAATTGTAGGGGGGAAAGTGATGGCATCTTATTTAGGTTGTCTGGGAAGTCAAAGGAAGATTATAATTTATAGTTACTATGGTAGCTAATTATACCTTCAAGGATATGCCAGTTGCTGTTAAAAAACAAAAAGGCTTTGATCATAGATGAGACCCTTGTTGGGGAATCAAAGAAAATAAGAAAGTGGAATTTATGAATTTGCCATTTTAAAAAATGCCTGGCTATAGAGACTGAATTTTTCTTTGAATAAAAAGAGAACTCAAATTGGTTTCTCCAAGGTGCTAAAATTCGTATCAAGGTTCTAAAAACATAGGAACAATATTGCAAAATGCTAACTCATGTGTTTTTATCTATACCCTCTCCTTACCATGGGGGGGTCTCTTGTATTCAGGGAAGTGGAGATCATTCACCAAAATTCAGGCTTTTAAGTTCAAAAGGCTTGGTCCAGGTTATACCACGGTAAGAGAGACTTGGAAGAATATGCTGTTAGGCAGAACTAGTTTTCCTGCAAAACTCTTCTCCCCCTACACAAGTAGAAAAGGTCTTCTGAGCACAGGAGGTGAAGGGTAGGAGGAGAAGGACGAGCTGAAGCAAGGTCTGGAGTGTTCTGTGCTCTGCCTCATCCCTTTGTATTGAGTCCAAGTCCTGGGAGGGATCAGTAAGAGAAGGGATTTGAGTTTGCTTCCTGATGAGGGTTTGGGAAAATCATGAAGGTCTAAGAAGACCTCACCTAGACCCCCAAGTCTTGTATGGCCCCAGAATAGTGTGAGAAAATACTTGAAAACTCTCCAGACAGGGGAGCAAAAGGCTACAGAAGGGCATAAGGAGCTCGACAGAATAAGAATGGTACAGTTTATGATCACTGGCTGGAGAATATTGCAGGACTGGATGGATACCAGTGACCAGTGATCAGGTGCCACACTTTCCTCCTCCCACCCCCACCATCCCTCCAAATTTTGGTCCACACAAAGAGAAAGAGGGCGTAAATTCTCATCTGACTGTGTTTAAACCTAAAATGTCTGTAAAAACTAATTAAGACTACATTTTCTGTCATATTAGAATTAAGTAGCACTCCAGAAAAATAAAGATGTTACCATGTATTTTGCACACTTGGATTCATAGCTACTAAATGTAAAGATTAATTCTAGACAAGCCATTTGTATCTATTCAGAAAAGAAAATAATTTCAAACCCACAGCCCAGAGTCCTAACCTATACCACAATCTTCAGAAAGACGTATGAGGATTCAGGAAACCCATCCTCCTCCTCATTATTTAGGCAGAGATACTTTCATGATGCTCTCTCACATTACATCCTATCTAAAATCTCTGGTGTGAGTACCCACAATTTACAGAATAAAAACTCAACTCCTTAGTTTGATATCTAGGGATCTCAAAAATCAAACCCCATCCTATCTGTCCAGCCTTGCATAAAATCCCTCAGAATGGTGTACATTCCAACCACAGAAGAAGTGCCCCATCCTGATCCTGTAAGGTCATCTTACTCTGCTATGTCTTTCTGATTTTTGTTCCCTTACTTTGCATTGTTCTCTCCACCCAACTCTTGCTTAATATTTAAGAGCATGGACTTCAGAATCCAACAGACATGGATTCAAGAATTCAAATTCTGGTTCTTCAGCTGACTAGCAAGGCAACTCTGGACAAGTTTCCTCTTGTGTAAACTTCTGTTAGACACTAATGTATGGGGTGATTGTGCACTATAATTAGATAATGAATTAAAAATGAATTAATGGATGGTTAATGAATGAACCTAGCACACAGTGATTTTTATTTAAAAAGCGGAGGCTATTACTATAATTAACAGTGTAAAACATATCTTTTTTTATTTTATGATAATATATTTATCTGGTTTAGCAGGTAGGTCATGAGTTCTCTGGTGGCAAGAGTTGTCATAATCTGCACTGTCTGTCACTTGAACCAGGCATTCAGTAAATGGCGATGGAATGCATGTTTGGATTAATATTCAAAGCTCAGGTTAAACTATCAGAGTTTCAACATACTTGACGAGTCCTCTCTGATATCCTGGGCAGAATTAACAGCTCCTTCTTCTAGGAGTTGCTAATGCTTCCATATGCCTCTTATTTCAATTTGCCTTGTTATGAGTTGTTTATATATGCTGTTTCCCAATTACTTACATGCCATGCACTTGAATATCCCTCAATAAAATATTAGATATATTCTTGAAAACATATTTTTTCATCTTGCTAGCCCAGCCACCCTTTCTTAAACTTAAAACTATCTTTAAACTTAAAAGAAGAATCTGGGACAGAATAGATGCTCACTTAACACTGGCTAAATTATGTTGAAAACCTCAAATCATCTTTACTAGCTGTAGGGACTCAACAGTATCACATCTGTACTTGCAGGGCAAAGTAGGGTGGGGACTGGAAGTGCCAAATTGCTGTGCACAGCTGAGCAGGGTTGTCCCTGACCTCACAGGACAGCTGGGCTCAACATGAGAGAAGAGCTTTCACTTTTGATCGTCAAGATAACATTTTAAAATATAAAGCCAAAAGAATTTGAGATAACATGCATGCTTTCCTTCAAAACATGCCAGGAATCTGAAGCCCTTGGATTAAGAATCATTAAGTCCTACTTACTAAATAAAGACTGCCAGTCTTCTGGAGAACCAACAGAGAGGGATACAGAACATGAAGCATGGATAAGAGTAAAACTTAATTTGGAAAAAATAGCAAGAATTAGCCAAGAAAGCCAGCAGTCCCAATCATACTTATTTCTACTTCCGGTTCACTCCCTACACCATCACCAAATATTAATTGTCCCAGCTCCCTGATAAAGTAGTTACGTGGATGAGGACAGTGGAAACCCCATTTGAACCAGGATTTGTAATTTCTGGGGTGACCTACTCATTCCTGCAAGTAGCCAGCTGAGATGGGCATTTAGTAAGGTCCCAGTAGATGAAACACAGCATACTCCAGCTGTGCAGAAATGAGAAAGGAAAAAAACTTGTATTCCATTGTATCTGGGGTCATACCTGCTCTCTCAGTGTGTCTTCAACAAGTTACTTTTGGTTCAGGAAGAATTTGGTAGCTGTATCAATGTATTCTCTCTCAACCTTCTACCCTACCTCTCTGAACACCCACCTGGTTCCTTCTGTATAAAATCTTATCCCACCAATAAACCACCAAAATGGGTTATTTTATTATGTAGTTGAAAACAGGACCAGACCCTATGAGGCCTGCTGGGATGATGAGACTTCTCCAGAGTCTGTCTGTTCCTGCAATCCTCAGTGCTTTCCATAAAGGTAATCAGACTAGAAAGGATGATGGAAAGGAAAACTCTAGGGCCATGCAAATCTCTATGATGTGGGTCATGGGTATGTGTTTGAGAAGACGTATGATTAGCCCAGCTACATTACTTTCGTTTCAAGATTATGTTAAAGTATGTAATCCTGGGAAGATATGCAACATACATATGAGACTGCACTGCTAATCCCCTATCATTTAATACAAATTGTATGAGCGTGTATATAAGAGGTTATCAAGAACTCCTGCGTGGTTCGTTTGTGTTTCAGTTGGTTGTGGTTGGGGTACTTCTGTTGGATGGCAAGTAAATGAAAAATCAAGAAACTTTATTTTTAAGACTTCCTTCCAATCCCATAAAAATGTCAATAGAGGAAGTAAAAAGATCAAACTGTGAGAAGCAGGGAGGGAGAGAGAGATACACAAAATCAACTCATGAATCCTTTCCTCATATTGATCTTAAGCTGGCCAAAATCACAGTGGGTGGGTACTATTAAACCTTTGTGTTGTCTGGAAACTCACCAGCCGTGTCAGCACAGGGCTCACTGCATTGAGTGAGGAGAGGAGGGTCATATAAAAAGCATATGAGATGGGGAAAGAGACAATTCAGGAGCTCAGCATTCCACAGTAGCAGGACCTCTAATGCTTATGTTTACTATTTAGTTTCCCAGCTGATTGGGCTAAGCTCTAATAGGTGATGTGGCCACAAAGAATATGGCAGTTTGACCAACAAAGGATTTGACCTGTTGGGCAGCAACCAGGATTTTCAGGGATTGCCAGTGTTCAGCTCATTCTCTGTATTTCCGACCAACAGCCATGCCCACAAAGAAAGCCAAAGAGGAAATGGGCTAACTGGAGCTAGAAGAAAGACTTCTGATAATAAATGTAAGGTCCTAAATTGTGAGAATTTGAATAGGCCTTAGATCTCACTGAATGCTCGCCTTCACTCATTTGTAGAGTGACCATAATCTCTGATCGCTTGGAACAACTTCCATTTACAACTGGCTGCTCTGGCATAGTTGGCACAGTTATTAACAGCACTTCCTCTCACCTTCAAACATGTCCAACAAATTATCTAGGTACCCATTCATTTCGCAAATCAGAAATCTGAGGTCTGAAAAAAGAAGGGGAGTAAGTGGCAATGGGTATAGATTGAAACAGGTTATTGGTTAGTCTGCTTTGGCCAACAAGAAGAAAAGCAAAACAAAACACAACCCAATCTTCACACATGATATTATTTCTCTGTTTACCTCTTTGACAAAATTATAAACTCTTCAAGGTCAAGAATCTGTGTCTTAGCCTCGTATTTCTCAATGCCAAGCACAAACCAGGCACTTAATAAATATTTGTTTGACTATTACCCTTATTAACATACTTTGATGTACATTATTCCATTTGATTCTCCATTGGCACCACATGATGGATAATACTGAATAAAGATGAGAAAATTCAAAGTCTAGGATATTAAATGCTAAGGAAGTCAAGAGCAAAACCGCTAAAACCCAGGTCTTCAATGCTTCTTTCCATTACATTATACTCAGTGTTAGAAGGAGTCTAAATGGAGAGAGAATATTTGCTTAGAGGGATGGAGCCTGGAAGAGCCAAGGAAAATGTGGTAGGCAGAGAAACATCTCTGTGGGCTCAGAGATTTGACTACTAGACCAACAAAATTGTTTTTCAGGGCCCTGTATTTCTTCCAACATGGCTGCTCCTTTGAAAAAAGGAAGCACATCATGTGCCGGCAGCAGGGTGGAAAGGGGAGGTTTGGTCATAGCCAAGGATGCTAAGAGGGCAGATATTCAAAGTGGATGGGTGAAAGCTGAACTGAATGGACCTACAGTGCAGCAGTTAGCTTGGGTCAAGCTACCAAGGGTTTTCCCCTCACAAGGACTTCCATAAGACATACCCAGGGCCCCATTCAAAAAGGGCTCAAGCCTGGCATTTTCCTGGCTGTTTACTTAAAAAAAAAAAAATTAAAGCTTAGCATTTTGAAAAATGTATTTCTTGGAGACAAATATATTTTGGCCCAACCCACATCCCACTAGAACTTACCACACAAAGTTTCCAGTTCCATCCCCAGGCCACAGCACCACTGTACCATGAAGGGTGATATTTTATTTATTTAATTTCTTTTTTTTTAAATTCTCCCATTCTAGCTCCTTTAGCAATCAGTTGGTTTGTATTCTTTTGTCTTGACATTGTTCTCTTTCCTTGCACCCATTAAGTCAGTGCACTGTTTACTTATTTCCATGAAAACTTTATTTTTTTTCCAGTAATGAAATAAACTTACCTGACTTGGAGCTATAAATGCCCCCGGGGATCATCGGGAGTCTCCTTGACTTCCTCCTCACCCAGATGTCATCACCATTCAATCGACCATAGGCCACCCTAGAAAAGATGTGCACTCTTGTTCAGACGGGAGCCAACCAAGAGTGGATTGTGGCTTCTCTCTCCTCTTCCTCACCCTGATCCCCAGTCTAGCAATTCAGTGTACAATTATTAGAAGTAACAAGAAAATAATCCTAATAAAATCTCACACCATGACTCAAATTCCAATTTTCAACGACTGTAGTAAGCATCTGTCATCTTCATGAAAGCAACCAAGAACAGAGTCTCTGTGGTGTTCCTCCTAGGCAGTAGAGGGCACTGTGGGCACACACTGGAAGTAGGCCTTGTGTGCCTCAGGTATCTGACCAGTTAATAGGAATATACTGTGTGGTTGCTGTCTCCACAAATGCATCTTTCATGTCAAGTTACTCTACGGTTCATTTGGCTGCCATGATTCCACAGAAGCAATAACAATGACAACAATAAAAACTGATTGTTCTTTCTTCTATTTTCTTCTCTCAAAAGCAGTCTCCTTTGGTGGTGAGGGTCTCTGGAAACAAACAGACTTTCACTTAAATCCTGAGTTGGCTACTTCCTGCTTGTATGACTTGTGTCTGAACTTCTCTTTTCCTCATTTGGAAAGTGGAAATGGCAAGACTTATGAACTGGATTATTGTGAAGATCAAGCGAGATCATGCAGATGGGTGTCTCTGGCATATAAACATCAATCTGCGGTTTGGATATTGTAACAATTGTTGTTGTTATAGCTCTACAATGTAATCAGGTGTATGGATGACCATGGCCAAACCTAGACTCTTCCATGTTCTCTGAGGCTCAGGCTTCTTGTTATTGTCTTTTATTAAATACCTTGCCCACCAAGTTACACAAGGGTTTCATTAGCGCTAGCAACATTCCCATGAGTGGTGCGAGAGTAGAGGTGGCATCTCACCACAGAAGGCAATGATTACTCAGATGGGCCTCTTAGGATGATTTTGAGAGGCCAGGGGATTATCCAAGCATAGGGATCCTCATTCTCATGACAGGCTCAGAATTCAAAGTCAACACATATAATTATGCAGTGTCTCACTAGAGATAGTATGTATGGGTATGCAGGTTGTATACTGCATGGTAGTCTATCAAAAACTGCAGCTAGAGTATCAAATCTGACCTGCTGCCTATTTTCATAAATAAGGTTTTATTGGAATACGACCATGTCCACTCATCTACTTGCTGGCTATGGCCACTTTTGTGCTGCAATGTAGAGCTGAGAAGCTGCAACAGAAACTGTATGGCTCTTGATGCCTAAAATATTTATTATTTGACTCTTTACAGAATGTTTGCAGACTCCTGTGCTTTTAGTCTTTGGACCTAGTACCTTGTAGACAGTAGAGGCTCACGGGTAGATGCTCATCCTGAACAAGTGAATGAAAGAATGAATGAAGAATACCAACTCAAAAGAGTCAAGAATGCATAAAGAAATTGGAATGGAGAAGACTAAAAGGAATTTTTAAAAAACAACAACATTGAAATAAGGAAACTTTGATTCTAGTTCCCACTGTGCCTTTATTATTGTGTGGCCCTATATCAATTACTGACTATCTCTATAGCTCAGTTTGCTTGTCTATGAAATGGGAACCCTAAGCCACTTTATCAGGGCTATACCACGAAATAAAGTGAAATCACAAATATAAAGGCATCCTGCCCAGTTTCTGGCACATAATAGAAGCTAGCAAATGTCAGAAGAAAAAGCAAGGATGCAAAGAAATCCTTAGCTTCTGAATAAAATATCTTCCCTATCACGGAGGAGTAAACAGAGTAATTCATACATTTAATTGGCAGATGTCATGGAAAAATCTTCAGGAGCATTCTACACAAAGACTCCCAGGCTAGTTTGTGTTCAAACAAACCAGACAGCCAGCCCACAGCCTGAGCCAGGAGCCAAATATTTCAGACACCATCAGGGCTGGCTGCTCTAGGCTGAGCTGTTCCACAAGCAACTGGAGCCAGGCCACAGGAAGTCCTTGGTGTCAACTCTCTAGAACCTAGTGAGACTGTGGCATTTTCTTGATCTTCTATGTAGATCCATACTCAAATAAGGAATGTGGAGAGAAAGAAAGGGGGTCTCCTTTTATAAAGGCTGCTGCTATCCCAGCTAAACAAAAACATACAGCCGTTTGGGAGCTGCCATAGGTAAACTCTGCAGACTAACATGCCTTTTGTTTCCACTTTCTTCTGGGGTGGGTTTGGGGTGGTGGGATGGGGAGTCTATCATAATGTTGACCTTGGGGGATGCTTTGCCATACCACCACTGAGATTCCATTTTATGGCGTGTGGAGTTTTATGGACCAATTTAACATGGGAGAGGAGACAAGAAGGCTGATGTGTGAACTGAAGTTGAAGAGACACAAATTCAAAGGAAAATTATTTCAGAATTATAAGCGCCTCTTACCAGTGTCCAAGGGTAATAGCCACTGTTCAGTGGCAGGGGCTGGACTCCCAAAGTTATTTCAGAGGCCATTTGTAGGACAAGAACCTTTTCATTTCATTTGGATGGGTAAATATTTTCAAATGGGGTCTCCTAAATATGTCCCTAAATTGTGGAAGCCTTGAATACTCAACTATTCTTTTCCCAGGACAGTTCATTCAGGAAGTCTAAAATCTGACAGAAAATGATTTATACTTTATCTGCACAAAATACAACCAGACCCACTGTTTGGTTTGTACTTGAGACCTGAGGAAATTTCTAAAAACCTTTTGATTATGAGGTATTGGGCTAGGACATAACAAAGCCAAATTCCAAAGTTCCCACAGGATATGAAGCAGAAAAAAAAAGGGGATGTTTCCATGAAGACCTAAAACCCTGGTCTTACACACTGCTCTGTTTGTAACAATAGCTCAGGAACACATGTGGATATTTTTCCCAGAACTACAGAAAGAGCAGAAAGCAAAAAGCCTGACTTAGGCAGAACTGATCCAGCCTTCAACGTACACAGCAGTTCTTTCTTGGTCATGTTTCTAAACACCTGGGAAAAGAAATACCTAAGCACTTACAGGATCACAGTGAGGAACTGGAAAGTTAGTCTGAAGTCCCCCAAGCATCACCCCAACACAGCCCTTCCCCAGAATACCTGTTGCCTGTGACTGTGTACCTCTGGCTTTTCCAAGGTCCTTTCTTGTAGGAATCTGATTTCCGCTGATTTTTCAACAACAGTCCCACCAGTTTCTCTAAACATAACATCCCTCAAATTCCCTGCACAAAAAATTTCATTATCAAAACTCTCAAAAGCTATGAGAAGCCCTGTCCTTTCATGTCTGTTGGCTGCTGTTTGACAATGTCTGGCTGCCCTCATTCAAAATGAATAGTGGAGCTGCTGAAAATCTAGACAGTAAGAAGACTCTTGTGGGTGTTACCATAGCCTCAAGCCAGACTTGGAAAGCTCTCTGGAAAGGCCTTTTTCTTCCCAAATTCTTGGTTTTAGGGTTTTGTTCAAGAGATGTGAATAATATTTTGTCATTATCAGAGGTGTTGGCTTACGTAGACACAAATTAATATATATGGTTTTTTCAAGCAGTATTTATCTCCATGCATTCATGAATTTTTCAACCAAAGCCAAGTGAAATGCTCTTCTGTTTGCCAGTGTTTAAGTTACAGGTTGGAAAACATTCAAAGAGCTTGAAATTCAAGCTGATGAGACAGATGAGAGGACAGGACAGGTACGTGACCATTGGCAGTCATCCAAAATAGGATATTCTTCTCCATATGAAGTATTGAGATCCATTAATAAACTGCAGAAGGAATTGTTAGACTCTTATAAGATTAGGGTAGAAGCTCCTAGGTCAGTGTAAGTCATTGATAATATCCTAGATTTTAGGTTCTGTGGTTAATTCATAGCTGTTCTTTATTTTTGAGATAAAAACATAACATAAAAGCAGCAATGCAGAGACCAATGATAATGGTATAACATGAAACAATGGCTGTTACCAACCTAACTTGTATTGATTGTATTTTCTTATTTACTGTATTCTTGATGTTCTGGCATTTAAAGTCATGATCCTGGAGATACTACTTCTCTCAGGGCTAGCTAGTTTCTAGAGACAGCAAATGACTCCCCTATAAGCATGCCTTCGATGGGCAAACCAACCAATCCAGATCCCACAACCCCAGCTCTCATACCCAGCCAATACGCCTCCTTCCTAAATTATCAAAGGGCCAGGTACTGGACAATTAGGGATGAGCCCTGCAACCCAGAGCATGCCCAAAATATTTAAGTTATCTAGTCCCAAACTGACTCAGCGTATCTATCCTGCCTTTTCCATTCCTTACCACAGAATTTTTTTTTTAAGATTTATTTATTTGAGAGAGAGAGAGGGAGTGTGTGTGTGTGTGTGTGTGCACATGCACGAGCCGGGGGTTGAAGCAGAGGGGGACGGAATCTCAAGCAGACTCCCTGCTGAGTGTGAAGCTTGACACCAGGCTTGATCCCAGAACCCTGAGATCATGACCTGAGCTGAAATCAAGAGTTGAACACGTAACTGACTGTGCCACTCAGGTCCCCCCGACCCACCCAGAATTTCAATAAAGGATCTGGGCCATATCCTTTCCTTGTCCCCTGTCTCCTGCCCAATCTGGGTGCCTCCCCATGTGGCCCTGCATAGCATCCTGTCTCCTGTTTCTAAGGATCTTCCTTCATGACAACCATTTCCACATCTGCATATCTTACCATACTTGATTGAAACACAACCTGGGTGTATTTTTAGAATACAATTTTATGCAGTGGAAACATAATTAAATAAAAACCAAGAGTAGAGTAAGTTAAGAGGGGAAGTCCACTGGGTACCCAGCACAATAAGGGCCAAGTAATAAGTTGTAAGAAGACATCCTTTAGTACAAAAGAGAAAATGCAGCTGAACCAATAGAAGCCATGCTTCTCGAGGCTGCAGTGACTATGGAAAAGAGGCAAAGAATGGCCAGAAAGACAGACAGAAGGAAGAGGATACATTTTCCATCAGGAACACTGAAAGGCTTCCCAGTCTGAGCCACTGGGTATTTAAAATGAGAACAATTAAAAGAAAAAGGAGGAGGAAGTAAGGAAGGAAGAGATAAGGGTTGGGTTCCAGATAAGAAGTGCCATTCAATTCTTAACTCTTAAGCACCCTCTCTTTTGTGCCTCAACTTCAGCACACAGTAGGAGCACTAGAAAAGGAAGAACATTGTTGCCTGGGTGATGTCTCTGGGCTTTCTGTCCAACTCTGATGTGGTGACCCAGTTAGCTGGATGTCTTCCAGGGACTCCGCAGGACTCAATAAAATTCTCTGTTGATTCTAAAGTCACCAAGATACCTATTGTCATAGCACACACATGCTCCCCGGATTCTCCAACACTTTAATAAAGCAAATTTTCCTGAATATTAAAAGAGCTGTGTGTGGAAATGACTATTTATCCTTGCATTTTCTTTCCCCATATTTGTTTCCCTTTTCTAGGAAAATACTACAGGAGACTGGCCCAGAGGATTTCTGCATGGTGCTCAGGCACAGTTCTCTTTCTGTTCCTGCTAAACCAGTCACCCACATGGACCTTTGTGGACTGTTAAATGGGAGGTTCTAAGAAATAATAAAGACTTTCTTAAAAAATAAATCTCCTTAACATAGAATTTATGGGAAAAAAAATCTCTGCTTCAGAGAAATGTGGTCCAACTTGAACCCATTGTGTAACAATAGAAGGAGATAAGTCATGCTTTCTGCAGGGTCATGGCATCAGGACAAGAGATGATATGCAAATTAATTTTGGAGGGTAATCCAATTTCTATTTTGAGCCCACATTATAAGGAAGTAGCAGAAAACCAGTCTCATTTCAGGAATTCAGTCCCCCATCTGCCTTTTACAGAGGTGGTCTAAGTTGCTGGGAGGTTACCACAGGACAAAGGCATTTCTGAGGTGATGGCTGCTGCCCATACTGGTCTCCTTAGAGATGCCCAGGGCCCTCCTGCTACTATTTGCACATTCGGAACATATGTCATCATTCGGAACCACTGTTCTGGTTCTCTCTCTACTGCTGCTGGGTCCCTCTCAGGGGGATTTTTCTGTGGCATCTAAATCACACTACACATTGAAAAACTCAACCTAGAGACCTTCTTTGAGGGCTTGCTGCCCTCCAAAAATGTGCTCCGGAAGTGAGACACAAGACCTCTCCCCTTTTTCCTCATACTGCATTTAACCCAAGAAGCCCGGCACAGAGCTCCTCTTATTCCAAGGATGGCCAGGGTCTATGGCTTGATACATCCTCCCTTATTCTCCTCCTCCCCCATCCTGAGGGCTCTACTGAGTGTAAAGAATAAAGAAGTGTAGCTCTAGTCCTCAGACATTTTTTTTTTTAAGATTTACTTATTTATTTATTTGACAGAGAGAGACAGTGAGAGAGGGAACACAAGCAGGGTGTGGGGGTGGGAGAGGGAGAAGCAGGCTTCCTGCTGAGTAGAGAGCCTGATACGGGGCTCAATCCCAGGACCCTGGGATCATGACCAGAGCCAAAGGCAGAGGCTTAATGACTGAGCCACCCAGACGCCCCCAGTCCTCAAATATTCTTTAACATCTTCTTTTATATTCCTTTCCCCCAGTATCAGGGCTTTGGGAATTCAAAAACCAGGGAAGAAAAGATACATGAAACTCCTGTATTAAACAGGCAGAGGAGATAGTTGGTGAGAAAAAGATCAAGGGGTAATGATAAATAATGTTACATAAAACTCACTGGGTAATATTAGAAAACATAATACCACTAGCAAAAGTTCTGCTGCCTTCAGGGACCCAGACTGGTCATACAGAAATCCATGTTAGAACATTCTCATTTTCTGGGAAGTTAAGATTATTTTTTCTTGATGCTCAGAGAAAACTAGAATGATGGCCCTGAGGTTAAGCTCTAGATTATTTTAGACATATCACTATTTAACCCAAGCAAGTGCTGCAAAATGGGTTCTAAAAACCAGCTTTCCTAAGTTCACCAGATTCTGTCTCTTTCAGACTCTTTGAGTCTCTTCCATAGATAGACAGAGAGACAAACACACAGACACACACAGCAGCAGCAGCAGCAGCAGCAGCAGCAGCAGCAGCGGCAGCGGCAGCAGCAACAGTACTCTAGGTGGCAAAGTAAACCACCAAGGCGATTTGACAGCCTGTTTTCCAGCCAGTTGACCATACAGCACACATCCCCTACTTGGTCGTAAAGCCATATTTTCCATTTCTTACACAACTGTTGAGACACTTTAAAAGTAAAAATTACGGAAAAGATTGGCACACTGGCTAGGGCATTAAATGAGATGACCTCTGAGGTTGCTTGCCTACTCTTTTCATCACTCATAAGAGAAAAAAAAATGCCATTCTGGGAGACTATACTGTAGGCAGCCCTCAATTATTCACAGGTATATTAATTCTCCTAGTAGATTTTTCCACCTTGATGAAATGAGCTTAGAGAAGGCTTTGCAACCCTTGGTAATTTTTCCTACCACCTCCCCAAAAAGTTTTGGGGAGAGGTGTCTCTCATTTGCTTCTCTGCATTGATTCACCATAAAGGATACTACTTCCCTAACACCTAACACCATTTGGCTAGAGACCCTCAATTTCTGCTCTAATGTTATGATTTTCCTTTTATTTTAGTAATCAGAAATGTATAAACAAAAAATGTATCCAATTTCATCATCAAATATAATTGCTATTATCAGTTGGAGGCACGTTCTTTCAAAATGCCTATGCTTATATAAATACATATACATAAAGTGTGTGTGTGTGTGTGAGAGAGAGAGAGAGAGAGATTAGGTATGTATACAAATGGAATTGTGGCAGACAATGTCCTTTGAACCCAACAGCCGTGATCATCAGACTTCTACTTTCCAGTTAAGAGAACCCAAATTTTTTTTTAAATTTCTTTTCAGCGTAACAGTATTCATTGTTTTTGCACCACACCCAGTGCTCCATGCAATACATGCCCTCCCTAATACCCATCACCTTGTTCCCCCAACCTCCCACCCCCCGCCCCTTCAAGACCCTCAGGTTGTTTTTCAGAGTCCATAATCTCTCATGGTTCACCTCCCCTTCCAATTTCCCTCAACTCCCTTCTCCTCTCCATCTCCCTATGTCCTCCATGTTATTTGTTATGCTCCACAAATAAGTGAAACCATATGATAATGACTCTCTCTGCTTGACTTATTTCACTCAGCATAAGAAACCGAATTTTTAAGACAGAGGGAAGAGATCTCTTTTTGCTGATATGAAGTTTTTTAACTTGTTTTATTCTTTTTTGTTAAAGTATAACTCTCATACTGTAAAGTTTACAAATCTTAAGTACAGTAAATGTTTATAATTGCATGTTGTTTTACCACCACTCAGCTCAGACTATATAAATTATGTCCATCATCCCAGTAGGCCTCATCATGCCCCGTCCCCCTAAAGGAGACCATTATTCTTCACCTCTATAACCATAATTTCACCTCTTCTTCAATTTAATATAAATTAAATAATACTGCATATAATTTTTTGTGTCTGGCTTCTGCTAGAATTTCTGTGAGATTGATGCATGGTTTGTTGCCTGATTCAGGAGTTCACTCTCTTTCGTCTCTGGTTTTTTGTTGAATATATATACCACAACTTACTCATTCTCTTGATGAGCACCTGGAGTGCTCCCAGTTTTGTGATACCATGAATAAAACCACTTAGAACATCCGTTGACATATTTTGAGGGGTATATGCTCTCATCTCTGTGGCTGTATACCTCAGAGTGAAATTACAGGTCATAGAGTATTTGTAAGTTTACCTAGTAGCTACCACATAGGAATACTCTAAAATAACAAAGCCAATTTACATTTCTGTCAGCAATGTATGAGAGTTCTGTTTGTCTGTACCTTCAACCAGCACTTGCTATTGTCAATTTCTAAGATTTTAGCCATTCTGGTGGATATACAGTGGATTTTACTGTGATTGTACTTGCATTTGAATTTTCTTCATGGATAATGATGTTGAAAACTTCTCACATAAGCTTACTGGCCATTTGGACAGTTTCACTTCTGAGCTGTCTTAAAAGTCTTTTGTCCGTTTTAATTGATTTGCCTTTTTTCTTTTTAAGTGGAAAGACTATATCTTCTGAATCCTTTATCAGATATCTATATAATAAATATTTTCTCCCACTCTTTTTTCATACTCTTAGTGATGTCTTTTGAAAAGTAGTCCTTATTTTAATAAGGTCCAAATTCTCAATCTTTTTTAAAATTTTTTGGCCTGTGCTTTGGAGGTATGAGATCCTTGATGGCAGGGCAGCAGGATCTTCTTCCAATCCCCAGGGTTAGATCATAATACTACTAAGTGGGCTACAGAATCCATTCTCTACAAATATCTTCTCCCCTTCCGTGGGTTGCCTCTTTGTTTTGTTGACTGTTTCCTTTGCTGTGCAGAAGCTTTCGATCTTGATGAAGTCCCAGAAGTTCATTTTTGCTTTTGTTTCTTTGGAGATGTATCTTGAAAGAAGTTGCTGTGGCTGATATCAAAGAGGTTACTGCCTATGTTCTCTTCTAGGATTCTGATGGATTCCTGTCTCACGTTGAGGTCTTTTATCCATTTTGAGTTTATCTTTGTGTATGGTGTAAGAGAATGGTCGAGTTTCATTCTTCTACATATAGCTGTCCAATTTTCCCAGCACCATTTATTGAAGAGACTGTCTTTTTTCCACTATATATTTTTTCCTGCTTTGTTGAAGATTATTTGACCACAGAGTTGAGAGTCCATATCTGGACTCTCTAATCCGTTCCACTGGTCTATGTGTCTATTTTTATGCCAGTACCATGCTGTCTTGGTGATCACAGCTTTGTAGTGAAGCTTGAAATCAGGTAATGTGATGCTGCCAGCTTTGTCAAAGATTATTTGACCACAGAGTTGAGGGTCCATATCTGGACTCTCTAATCTGTTCCACTGGTCTATGTGTCTGTTTTGCCAGTACCATGCTGTCTTGGTGATCACAGCTTTGTAGTAAAGCTTGAAATCAGGTAACGTGATGCCCCCAGTTTTATTTTTGTTTTTCAACATTTCCTTAGCGATTCAGGGTCTCTTCTGATTCCATACAAATTTTTGGATTATTTGCTCCAGCTCTTTGAAAAATACCACTGGAATTTTGATCGGAATGGCATTAAAAGTATAGACTACTCTAGGCAGTATAGACATTTTAACAATGTTTATTCTTCCAATCCAAGAGCATGGAATGGTCTTCCATCTTTCCGTGTCTTCTTCAATTTCTTCCATGAGTGTTCTGTAGTTCCTCGAGTATAGATCCTTTACCTCTTTTGTTAGGTTTATTCCCAGGTATCTTATGGTTCTTGGTGCTATAGTAAATGGAATCGATTCTCTAATTACCCTTTCTGTATTTTCATTGTTAGTGTATAAGAAAACCACTGATTTCTGTTCATTGACTTTGTATCCTGCCACATGTTGAATTGCTGTATGAGTTCTAGTAGTTTGAGGGTGGAGTCTTTTGGGTTTTCCATATAAAGAATCATGTCATCTGCGAAAAGAGAGAGTTTGACTTCTTCATTGCAATTTGGATACCTTTTATTTCTCTTTATTGTCTGATTGCTGTTGCTAGGTCTGTGCAGTGAGGTGTGGCCATGTGCCACAGGTCTGGACTATATGAAGTAAGAGCAGATTTTATAGGAGGTTTCTATGACAGATTATCTTGCTAGGCAAAGGTACAGATTCATGAGAAGAAAGCTATTCTCCTACTCTCTTCAGCTTAGAAAACTGATGTGGAGACCTGTTACTTTGGAGCAGCTACAATCCTACTGTGATCATAAAAGAAGGCGAAGAGAATTGGTGTCATTAACCCAATATTCTGACATCATTGGTTATTAAACTCATCCTGTAACAATTCCACAAGACCTCTTGTCATATAAGATCATAAGATGCCTTTGCTATTTTAGATGTAGTCAGGAGTCTTCTATTTGCAGATTAGAATGTCCTTCCTAAGAAGGGATCCATGTACACATAATGATCTTCAAACTCCTTTTTTCTCTTACTATATCACAGGCATCATTGTACATACAGATGCATCGTGGGGGTTTTTTGTTTTTGTTTGTGTTTTGAGAGAGAGAGAGAAAGAGCATGTACTCCTATGGCAGGGGCTGTGGGGGAGGGGATGGCAGAAGGAGAGGGAAAGAGAGAGAATCTTAGGCACAACCCTGCGATCAACAACCTGAGTCAAAATCAAGAGTCTAACTGACTGAGCCACCCGGCTGCCCCACACTCAGACACACTGCACCTTCAAATGTACATAGTATACAGATTTATTTCCATATAGTTAATGGCCACAGAATTCTGTCATGGCTGTACTATACATTATTTATCCTATTTACTGTTTTTGAACATTTAGATTGTTACCATACTATTATTTAAACAATGCTGCAGGAGTGTCTGGGTGGCTCACCCAGTTGGTTAAGTATCCAACTCTTGATTGTGGCTCAAGTCATGATCTCAGGGTGAGATCAAGCCCTCACTGGGCTCCATGCTCAGTGGGAAGTCTGCTGGAGATTCTACTGCCCCTCTACTGCCAGAGTCTCCTACTGCCCCTCTCCCTGCTCTCTCTCTCTAAAAACAAGCAAATTAAAAAAAACAAAAAACAAAAAACAATGCTGCAATAATTGTATGAACATGTTTGTATATGGAGTTTAGCATATTGATAGGATTCATTCTTAGAAATGGGGATTTCTGGGTCTGTACATTTAAATTTGGTTACATACTAGCTTCCAAAAATGTCATTACAATTCAGATTTCCACCAGTTATATAACAGAAAACTTACTTTCCCCACATGGATAAGAGCTTAGCGTGTTCCTAATTTTTTAAACTTTTTTAAAACAATTGTGTTGGTTTAAATGAAATTGTATTTCATTGTGTAAATATGCATTTTTAAATTGTTAATAAATTTGGAAATGTCTTTTTACCTTCTACTATTTACATGTGTGAACTGCCTATTTATAACTTTGCCCCCTTCCCTATTGTGCTTTTTTTCCTTTTTGTCTTTGATATTGCATTATTTCTGAACTGAGTATTTACCAACATTAATTATATATATGCTACAATATTTTCTTCTTTCAACTGTTTTAATGGAGACTTTCACTAGATAGAAGTTCTATAATTTTATGTATAAACTAACTGTTGATCATGCTTCTGTTTTTATGGAGACTTTTATTAGATAGAAGTTCTATAATTTTATGTATAAACTAAACTGTTGATCATATTTCTCCACTTGGTCATATCCTTAGAAAAGCTTTCTCTATGACAAGATCTTTTTTTAAAAGTTTTTTTTTCTTTTAATTTTTAAGTAATCTCTACACCAACGTGGGGCTCAAATTCATAACCCTGAGATTAAGAGCTGCATGTTCTACTATCTGAGCCAGCCAGGCACCCTATCATAGATTATAAAATCTATAACAAGATTTTAATTTTCCTATGCCTTCCCCAATTCTTTTTTATATTTTGATCTTTACTTAACATTTAACATATATCGATTAGCATTTAATGTGTGCCAGACTCTGAAAACTGTGAAAAATAACCCAAAATGTCTTAACTCTCCTGGAGCTTTCATTTTACACAAACCCTTAAAGAGATAACTAGCATCTCAGAAAGTGATAACTTCTAAACAAGAAATAAGAAGAGAAAATAAGAAAATAAAAACAAAGCAATGGAAACAGGAATATATGTGTAGGTACTTCAGCTAGGAAGCTCAGGAAATGCCTGTCAGAGAAACTGATGTTTGAAGAGAACTGAACAGTGAGAAGAATCAAACTTGTAATAATATGAGAGAAGAGAGGCCACAGAGAGGTGACAGCCGGTGCTCAGGCCTTGAAGCAGGAAGTATATCACAGCAGTCTGCCCTTACCTACAGGAGATAAATTCCAAGCCCCCCAGTGTGCCTGAAACCACAGATAGTACTGAACCCCAAATATACTGTTTTTCCCCCCTATACATACATAACTAAGATAAGGTTTAATTTATAAATGAGATACAGTAAGAGATTCACAGTAATAAAATAGATTCACAGTAATAAAAGATATTCACAGTAATAAAATATACTAAAGTAAAAGTTACATGAAAGTGTTCTCTATTTTAAAATTTCTAATTGTGCTGTATTAACTCTTCTTGTGATGATATGAGATGATAAACTGTGATGAGACAAAATGAGGTAAATGGTGTAGGCTCAGTAATGCAGCATTAGGTTACTGACCCTCTAACTATTCAGATCAACTACTACTGGACTGTGGTTGACCATGGGTTCACTGAAATTGTGGAAAGCAAAACTGTGGGTAAGGAGGGGGCTACTGTACATATATGCTCAAGAGACAGAGAGAGGGTTCCTGTGTCAGGAGAGCAGGGGATGAAGCACAGGTCAGTCAACAATGGGCTGCGAAAAGCTGGCTGTTGGCCACTTTAGTTTGGATTTCATTGTAATTATGCTGGGAAGTCAGGTATTAATGTAAAGCAAATCACTTCAAAATATATGTCAGGGATTTCCACTGCCAAAAAGAATGAGGTAGATCACTGCAGACCAATGATTCCAATGCAGTATGGAAAAAAATAATAAACTATATTTTTAGGATTTAGAGATGTACAAAAAATAATGACTAGATAACTTAGTAATTTTCATTTTTAAAAAGACACTAAAGGTGTCTCAGTGGCTCAGTCATCGAGCATCTGCCTTCAGCTCAGGTCATGATCCCACGGTCCTAGGATGGAGCCCCACATCAGTCCCCCTGCTCAGTAGAGAGCCTGCTTCTCTCTCTCCCTCCCCTGCTCTCCCTGCTTGTGCTCTCTCTTCCTCTCTTTATCAAATAAACAAATAAATATCTTTTTAAAAATAAATAAATAAAACACTCCACTGGTCAGTAACTCTACATAGCAGTTCTCCACATCACTATTCATCTGCAAACTGCAAATAGTGTTCATTATGACAGTTTTTAACATGTTAGAAAAGAGAGTAACACTGAAGTAATAAACTCATGGAATATGGTTTAAAAAATCAGCAAGCAGTCAAATGCATGATGGGGCATCTGGGTGGATCAGTGGGTTAAGCCGCTGCCTTTGGCTCAGGTCATGATCTCAGGGTCCTGGGATCGAGTCCCGCATCGGGCTCTCTGCTCGGCAGGGAGCCTGCTTCCCTCTCTCTCTCTGCCTGCCTCTCCATCTACTTGTGATTTCTCTCTGTCAAATAAATAAATAAAATCTTTAAAAAAAAAAAAGATGCATTGAAGCTTCTTTTTGTTAAAAAGAATACCATCTAATATACTTGAGAGTACAGTTGGAATGATAAACAGTCCACTCTGTGGAGATGGTTGTCAGTGACGAAATAGTGACAATCTGAGCACTGAAAATGATTAGTTATTTGGAACCAGTTTTATCTTTCAAGAAGGGAAGGGTCATATATCTACAATGGTGTTCCAAAGTGAAAACTGATATAAATTATCCTAGAGAAATGCCATATTCACTAAGATGACACAATTTACTGGCATGTGATTTCCTACCAAAAAAGAGGGAGAAGTGAATAATTCAATTGTTTAAAAAAAAAAAAGTGGAACAGCTCAATGTTTCATTGACACAGTACCATTTCCTAACCTCCTTGACTAATTTAAGTAGTTGTCTGGTAATGATGATGGGTATTTCTCTTGTTATCTGACTATATTACAAGAATTATTTTAGAAATATTTTTTAATGGTTTAATGGCTGAACCACTTGGGCTGAATTCAGAAGAAAACTAACTCTTGGATGGGAAGTGGATTATAGGTATAAACCAAAGGCAAGACTATGGTTTACTGTGACATGCTCCCCACTCAGTGTCGGAGGAGACACTGAGGGATGTTCTGGACTTGTTTCTGTATTTGTTACTTGTATCTCATGAGGAGGAAGAATTGTAACCAGAACAGACCAGGGCTGGGGAGGGAATGGCAAAGTTCTCTTAGACCTGGCAGGATCTTCACTTAGCGCAAGTGGTATCCTCAGCCATTGGACATCTCATGGGGAACATTAGGAAACCCGTGGAGCCTATAGCTTCAACCAGGGACAATCTATGTTATACCTGTCTTGTATAAAAAGGCTCCAAATAAATGTTTCTTATCTTTTGATGTCCCATACCAGTATGATTACTATATCCTTTATCTTTATTTGTTGGTGTTTTCTATCAGTCATATCAAAGTCTTGAGATAAAAACAGTCTCACATATTTTGCCATTGTGAATGATTTATATTAAAACTGGCTAATGTTGGGTATAAGGCATATACATAAATATATAAATGATAACTTATCATATAAATATGTATAATTTAATATGCAGCTGGACTCCATAGGTATATGTGTACATACACAGATTACAGATAAATATATACATGATAACTTAGTATGCAAGAGTGATTTCATATATTTTAGTCAATGGCAAGACTGGTTAACTGTAATTAAACCAGTTCCTAGATTCTTGGGGTTCACAGGAAGAGGAACATTCAGCTGAAATCCTGAAGCCACCTGGTAGTCATTAGGGGGTTGGGAGCTCAATGAATATTTGACAAAGGAAGAGAAGAACTTCACAAATACATGGGAAACTTGAAGAAAGAAGAGGTGATGGGTTGGACCAGCCAACTTCAACAGAGGTCCACAGATGGCAACAGAATCATCCTATTCCCGACTGCTGGTGATTAAATCTCCATTGAAGAAACAGAATTCAATGAGAGGCGTAAAGATGAAAGGCAAGTCTCTTCGCTCCCACCACAATTAACTGAGTTTCAGCACTCTGGTGTAGAAAGAGGCTTCTCTAATGCCTGACAAACTGATGAAACTGGAAAAAATTCTAGATGATACATCTTAAAGATACCAAACATTTGAAAACCTCTGGATACATGTATATCCGTAAATAATCAAAGGACAGAAATAACTTCCTTTCCCAATTGACTATCCTAAATTACTTTTCTAAAGCAACTTCAAAGCAGCTTAAGCATGTCCCAGTTTTATGTACATCTGCCTGGGAGTCATCTCCAAATCTGTGTCCCACAGTCTGCAAGCCCAACATGTACTAACCAGCTTCTTCTCCTCTCCTCCCTACCCTGAAGTATCTCACAATCTAGAAGGGAATGTTTTATACAATTCCAAGAAGTTCACCTTGAATCATCTACCATCCATACTTCTACCAAAATTTCTGACAAAGACACGGAGATGCACAGATGAATGATGTAAGGGGCATGCTAGGTGGGCATCAATTCCTTTATACTTCTAAGTATGAATAAGGAAGCATCTACAACCATTCCCTTCCTCACTCCTCTGTTAACTTGGAGAAATCACTGGAGGAAATAGATGAAAAAGGACAAAAGCTGTGGGATACATTTTTCCAAGAAGAATGGCAAAAGAACAAAACAGGAACTACAATTCCTAAGGAACTCCATCTGATGCTTTCACATTACTAATAAATTCAATTTTGCCCTAAAAATTTGAGATTTTTGATAATTTCTATAATTTCAAATTACCTGAAGAATAAATTATTAATATTATTCTTTTTGTTTGTTTGTTTGTTTGTTGTTTTTTGTTTTGTTTTGTTTTTCAATTATTAATCTTATTCTTATGACTTAAACTTTATTTTTCAATATCAAACTCCCTTAATTCATTTGCAGTTGAATGGTTGATATGCCCTTATGTATTTTGTGTCTGAAAACTTTCACACTCAATTTTGCTGTTCATCTTTCTTATTTGAGAGGCAATTGTTTTCTTTTTCAGGCCTAAGACTTTTTGAAGAGTGTTGAAAAGCAGGCAGATCCAAAGCATTGTATACGTAGTGTTTAGTGTGTAAAAGTACCCCGAACAAGACATCCCGGAGTGCTAGTTACACAACTTATAAAATATTCTTTTTCTTTTCTTTTCTTTTAAGAGAGAGAGGGCGTGCACATGTTGGGGAAGAAGCAGAGGGACAGCAGGAAAGAGAATTCCAAGCAGGCTCCATGCTCAGCACAGAGCCCTATGTGGGGTTTAACCCCATGACCCTGAAATTATGACCTGAGCCCAAATCAAGAGTCAGACACTTAACTGAGTCTCCCAGATGTCCCTGTAAAATATTCTAAATGAAGGGACCAGAAAGACTATGTACTCCAGGGGCTACAAACTCAAGTGGATTCAGGGACAGGCAGGTAACGTAAATGAATGATGTCATGAAGAAAGGATGAACTGTAGCAAACTAGAGAGGGATACAAATCAGTCAACCAGTCAACTAAAAATATTGTTCCAATTCAATCCAATATTGTAGTTTGGGCCTTTTGGCTGTTAATCTCCAATTCCAAAGCTTAGGAATATGATCTGAGTTACCTGGGGATTCACAAAATACAGCTGTAGGGGCTGGAGCCCCAGTCCACATCCTGTGGTCTGATTCAACGCATGATTCGTCCTACCACCATGCTGCATGTCTGCAGGTTGTGCACCATCCCTAGAAAAGAGGAAGAAATTTGAGGATCTGCTATGTGCTCAAGCCCTTTATGTAGGTTATTGTTTTTAGTCTCCAACATACATTTGAGATTGTTAAGAGCCTCATTTGTCAAGCAAAAGTAAGGTACAGACTGTTAAGCAATTTCTCTGACATTGACCTATAAAGGTGTGGGCAACCTAATTGTATGGGTTTTGAATCCAAGTCCATCTGGCTTTCAAGTTTGTATTTTTTGATCGCTTCCATGAAATACACCTCACCCCCAGGAAAAGTAAGTAATTTAAGTAGTGCTTCCAAGAAGTGGCCATTATGCCATCATGGTAGAGACATAGACGTGTATCAAGCAAGGTTGTCAGTGTAATGAATCCTGGCAATGATGACAAAGAGGAGAAAAGATGCTTGATGTTGCTGGGGCTGCTTTTCTTTCACATGCTCAATCCTCATCTTTACAGACAGCTTTGCTTCACACAGCTGATCGTTCCCACCTGCACTGTTCTTGAAACACTTCCTCTACTTGCTTTCTGGACAATCTCTCTTTGTCAATCTCCCAGCCCATGCCTCTGAACAGTGGAGTGAGACATGGTTCAGTCCTCTCTCCCGTTCTCCTCGCCACTTGCTATCACCCAGCCACTTGGCTTCATCAAAATGCCATCTATAAGATGCTGACTTCTACATTTCTATTTCCAGTCCTGATACCCTTTCCTGAAGTCTGGCTGATAGACCTCCATGGCCCATTATCTCAAATCTTTCAGTAACAGATGTGCTTTGGAATATTTTTTTTTCTGATTTTACAAATTTATATGCATATACTGTATACTACAGAATATCCCCAATGAGGTTTGGGGCAGCACCTAATATTCAAATGCACTAACACTGCTCTAGTAAAACAAGACTATTCACACCAAATTAGATGAATGACTATAAATAACCTCATATCAATTAAATCGAGTTTCCTGTCAAAGAAGAAGTAAAATCCCCATCCCTATTTTCTTCCTCCATCCTTACCCTGCTTTATTTTCCTCCATAGCACTTACCAACTCCTGGCATATTGTATAGTGCTTGTCCATCTGCCTGAGTATTTACTAATGGCATCTCTAGTCTCATTTTCAAAATAAGTAACTTGAAGCCCAGAGAGGCTGAACAACTAGTTTCTCCCTACTAGAGACCAATCTCTAGCAGAATCAAGGGCAGAATCCAGGCTCAAGAGATATTTCATCTCATTTCTCTCAAACCTCCAGAGATATATAAAGTATTCATGGACTGTTGAGTAGCTCTGAAGTTTTAATAACTTGGATTTTTGGACCATTATAAACACCTATAACATTTTTTGTCACTAAGTAATATATGTTGTTTTCACAAAAAATTCTTTTAGAACAAAATTGTCCCTTACTTGTCTTCCTAGGGATGGGTACATAAAACCAGGATGTAAAATGTTCTTGCTCCCCCAGTTACAAACAATATGAGCTTTAAAATAGTACTCCAGGGGCACCTGGGTGGCTCAGTAGTTAAGCCTCTGCCTTCAGCTCAGGCCATGATCCCAGGGTCCTGGGATGGAGTCCAGGAGGCCTGCTTCTCCCTCTCCTACTCCCTCTGCTTGTGTTCCCTCTCTCGCTGTGTCTCTGTCAAATAAATAAATAAAATATTTTTTAAAAAATGGTTTTAAAAATAAAAAAGGCACTCCATTTCTCTGAGCTTCACTTTTATCATAGGATAAAAATAATGATATAAATGAGAACTGTATAATATCTGTCCCACTTATCTCAATAGTTTATTACAAATTTTTTGAAGATTTTATTTATTTATTTGAGAGAGAGAGCATGCATGCACATGCTGGAGGCAGAGTCAGGGGTAGAGAGAGGGACAAGCAGACACTGTGCCGAACGTGGAGCCCAAAACGGGGCTTGATCTCATAACCCTGAGATCATAATCAGAGCCGAAATCAAGAGTCAGACACTTAACCAACTAATTCACCCAGGCAGCCCAAGAGCTCTACAAGTAAAAAATATATTAGAATCATCACTTAGTACTATGATATGTAGTTTTAAAAATTTAATATAAAATATTAAATGCAAATACTGCATACTAATTAAAATCATGAACTATGGATCCAGACTGTCCAGCTAAAATCCTGGCTCTACCACTTACTAGTTCTGTGATATGGGGCAAGCTGCTTAACCTCTCTGAAGTTTATTGTCCTCATCTACAAAGTAGGAATTATAATAGTAGCTACCACTTAAGACTATGTTTTGAATGTATCAATGTATATAAAATGCTTAGAACAATGCCGGGCATCTCATAAATGCTCAATATTAGCTGCTACAGTAATGCAATTAAGAAACTATTATTATAACTACCAGATATAAAGATACACAGCTAGATATACATGCATATTCATATGGTTATATATAGATGTAGGAAAGGATTTAGCTACACAGCCAGTGAACTTAGTAGCTCTGTTATTTTTATTGCTTCTTAATAGAGACCACAGACGTACATGGGAAATATGAGAGTGTGGTTCCAGCAATCTACTATAGTTAAGTTCATATTGCAAATCCCTTAAGTATCACTAACTTTCCATATTGTTAGAATTTAGTCCCTGAAAATGCAGCCACTACTTGGGCAGAATGTAGCAGCTGCCCAACAGGTGTTGAGAAATATGAGAAGGGGGGGGGGACACCATAATTCCCAGAGGGGAACAGACTCTCTTTTAATGCTTTAGTGAGGGAAAAAAGGCGGTAAAGTAGCATAAAGCAAGTAGTATTGTACCTAAAAACAAAAGTTATACATTAGAAATGAAGGTAAAACAAAAGATTTACCCCTTCCTGTGAGCTGAGTTTTTCCAAGTTACTGTAGACTAACAGGAAACTCCCTCCATTCTTAGCATTGTCTTGGATGGGAAGTCTACAATCTCCGTTGGCTTTAATGTGAACCACCAAGACAGGAAGTTCTGCATTTGTTATAAGTCCCTCCTGCTGTGAGTTAATACAATGTCTGTGATGCTATTTCAGGCAGAGTGGAGAAGAGTCCTCCTCATGCTCAGAAAGCATCTTTCCTTTCCTTGGAGAACCATTATTTGATATCTTGTCCAAATCAATTGAACACTTTGTTACTACGTTTCAGGATTTTTCTGTAGATCTAAGACAGTCATTTTGCCCTTCAGAGCTTTATTCATAAAGTATATTAGATGACTGATCATATTATTCATTTAATCTATAGACGTTTTGGATTCTGTGTGCCCAGCACTGAGCTAGATAATACAAAAACTATATAAGAAATATATGGCTCCCAGGGTGTATAAACTTTGATGAGGATTTAGATACATTATAAGATTCAAGAGGAAAAGAGGAGAATATTTAATAGATAGTTGAACTAGTTGCCCAAATTCAAATGTTATGTTTTCAGTGTTATAGCCTATTGCCTTCCTAGTACATGACCTTTATCAGAGCAAGTACTCAAATATTTTTAAAATAAATGAATCAGTGGAAGATGATGACTTAATATATATAAAGAGCTACAAGAGCATTACTGAATTTTAAACTAAAATCACTCATCTAGGGGCGCCTGGGTGGCCCAGTAGTTAACCATCTGCCTTCGGCTCAGGTCATGATCCCACGGGCCTGAGATCAAGCCCTGCATCTGGCTCCCTGCTCAGTGGGGAGCCTGCTTCTCCCTTTCCCTATGCCCCTGCTTGTGTTCCCTCTCTTGCTGTGTCTCTCTCTGGCAGATAAAAAATAAAATATTTTTAAAATGGAATAAAATCATTCATCTAGTCTAAATAAGTAATATAAAATAAAGCAAGCAATTGTGACAGAGATTGGCTAGTCACTCATCAAATCCACTTCCTCTTCTCCCTTGGTATGTATCACAACCAGCATCCCTTGCAATTACGTGAAGTCATGTAACTGAGTTTTGGTCAGTGACATGTATATATAAACCTTATATATCTACTTCTAGGAAGACACAAAAACTTCTCTTGGAATCTTTCGTGCATCATCTCTTTATCTACCTGCTGAATACTGACGATCCTCTGGAGGCCTTTCAGAGTCTTAAAGATGGCAGACCTACCAGTGAAGAAGCCTGGGACCCTAAATAAATTGTGTGAAGCAGAACAGGGAGAGCAGGAATGATGACATTAGGCTGGGATGTGAGTAAGAAAAAAGACTTATTGAATCATTAGTGTCTGCTGACTACACAAGTGTATGAGCAAAAGATGCAGAGGGCAGTATTATTTACAATAATGAAAAAGCAGAAGTAACTTAAATGTCCAATTATGAAAGAGAGTTTAAATAAGCAGTATAAACCTATTCATAATGTAATCATCCACAAAAAGTGATAGTTGTAAACACCGTATTTCAATGTATGAGAATGTTAACATTTTAATATAAAAATCAGGATGCAATATATAAAATCTTATATAATTATGTTTTATACACAAGTTAAAATTCTTATATTAAAACACAGGAAGTTAATATATCACAATGTCAAATACAGTTGTGTTAGATACACACAGCTGGATTTATCTGGTACAGTTAGATTCATGATTGATTTTTCCACTCTTAAATTTTCTACTTTTTGGCACTGTGGCATCATTGCTTTATAATTTAAAAATAGGATGCAAAAAAGCTATTTAAAAAACAAAGTTGGGGCGCCTGGGTGGCTCAGTGAGTTGGGGCCTCTGCCTTCTGCTCAGGTCACAGTCTCAGGGTGATGGGATCAAGCCCCGAATGGGGCTCTCTGCTCAGCGGGGAGCCTGCTTCCTCCTCTCTCTGCCTGCCTCTCTGCCTACTTGTGATCCCTGTCTGTCAAATAAATAAATAAAATCTTTTAAAAATAATAAAATAAATAAATAAATAAAAAACAAAGTTAATTCTCAAATGGTAAGCATACAAATCATATGCGCTTTTCTTATTCTGAAATGGATGGATCAACTTTATCCAGAGGGAACAAGAAAGCTTCACAGAAAAAATGCAACTAGCGTGGGGGCCTGGGTGGATGAGAGGATTGACTTAGCATAGAGAGTGTTCCAGTCAAGTGGAGTAGAGTGAATGAGGGTTTGCAAATATGAAGAGATTCTGAGACTGCCTAAAAATCTCAAGACATTGGGCAGGGCACCGTAAGGGGGCATTCTGAGAATATTTTCTTCATCTCCAGATTCCAGTGTTCTATCCTTTCTGCAATTCTTAGCACCCTTAAGTACAGTGCTTGGGCCCGCTCTCCTGGGATTGGAGGTCAGCTTGCATGGATTGCATTCATCTGTTACTCAAGTTCCCCCAATAGGGTCTGGGTGAAGTCAGAGGCCCACCCAGCAAGAATGCTATTTTCCCGCTAACCTGGGATATGTTGGCCTCAGACCACATAAACGGGTTGAATAGAATTTTTGGATCCAGGCTCAGTTCCCTCATTCATTTTCCTTATGCACTGACTGTCTAGACTTTGAATTGAAAGCAGACATGTGACAGACTCAGAGTCTGTCTTCAAAAAAATCTCACAGGGACGCCTGGGTGGCTCAGTTGGTTAAGGGACTGCCTTCGGCTCAGGTCATGATCCCAGCGTCCTGGGATTGAGTCCCGCATCGGACTCGCTGCTCAGCAGGAAGCCTGCTTCTCCCTCTGCCACTCTGTCTGCCTGTGCTCTCTCTCTCTCTCTCTCTGACAAATAAATTTTAAAAATCTTAAAAAAAAAATCTCACAGCTTTGGGAGAATAGGATGGAGATGGGAAGTTAAGGAAAACATTATTTACTTGAGTATTCTTTCTCTGGCATAGGTAAGACTAGAGACTTTGCAAAACTCTCAGGTACTGTCATCACTGTCTTATAGATCAGACAACTGGGCTCAGAGATACTCAGTTACTTTTCTAAGGTCACATAGCAGAAAATAAGCAGCAGAGTCTGGACTGAAATCTAAGTCAATCTAATTTCTTTATCTAAGAAGTTCTGATAATATAGTTTTTGATATTGAAGAAAAGGGGTAGGAACAGATTATTTTGGAAATTCAAATAAGACCCCAAAGGTGGACTGCTGGTAAGATGTGAAACAAAGGGAAAGCATTTTTTTGTTGTTGCTGTTTTAAATAGATGGATATTTGGAGCAGTCTTAGTTTCAAAGCAAAGCTCTTGTTTTGTGGGCTACTTGGGAACGGCTTAGGGGCAGCTGCCTGGCATTAGTTGGAAATATGCAAGCCAGGCTTGAATGATCCTCAAGCCTCCTTTCTCTATTTGTAAAGGCTGAGTATGCCTTTGAAACTCAGCCTTCTAAAACCCTGTCTCCGCATACTTGGAAATAGGCCTGTCACAGGCAGGCAGTCAAGACATGTTTAGCTACCACTTCACAAGCAAGCATTTTAAAAGGTGCTCCTAATCCATTCAGACCCCTCATAAATGACAGGAGCCTGCACATTACCATAGTTACCGAATCAGCAATCAGTCTCCATCCATTTCCTTTTCTGTTACAGAACAGTGAATGAGAGGGTGCAGCACAGCAGGTGAGTTGAAAGCCTTTCTCTGCTCCACTCTCAACCCTGTTCTATTAGCTCTCTGTTCAATTAGGACCATGAAGCCACCTATTTATAGAGACAAGAGCAAATCTACGAATAAACTCGAATAATAGGGCTGTTATCTCAAAACCTAGGGCACAGTCTCATCAATCAACCAGGGGAAGGAGAGCTGAGGCCCAGCACATGCAGAGCCAGTCATTTATATGATCTCACGGAAATCCAGGTCTAACAGTGGCCCCTTCACCACACCCAGATATGCATCAATTCCAATTTTACTACCAGATTAAGTCCAAAGTCCACGTCTGACATAAAGCACTCAGTAATTGGTCCACAGCTCACCCTTCCAAGCTCATCACTCCTTCCTCAACTGTAAGACTTATCTCAAGTGTCTCCTCCTCCAGGCAGTCTCTCTAGCTCTATCAGATTATTTCCTTGTGCTCTCTCCTAACACATTTCATTTTGCTGTAATTACCTCTTTGCTTATCTATCTCCTCCACCTATAAACCACTAAAGGTCAACAAGCTGGATATGATTAGCATCCTACTATGGTACACGGTAGGCATGCAAGAAAGTTTGAGTAAAGTATGACTGCGTCTCTCAGGAGATCTACTCATCCCAGCCATGTCCAGCTACTCTGGACTATTCCTAGAAGGTGCTCTACACACTAAGACCCCTGCGCCCCTCTGGATTCTCTTCACTTCACCTGAAATACCTTTAACCCCCTGCCGCCCCCCCCCCCCACTATGGTGTTGCCCGAAGAAACTGCATCCAAACTGCACTTCAGCTTTAAGTGCTGCCCTGTATCTGAAGACTTCTTTGAATCTCTAAGGCAGACCCTTCCTGTCCTCAAGCTCAGGGCCCAAATTCCTTTTGTGGCTCTGTTTGGCCAAATGTGTCCGTCTCATCCATAGACTGCAAGTTCCTCCAGAGCAGGAACCAAGCCTTGCCCATCTCTGTGTTCTGCATCTGCCATCCAGTGGAGGCTTAATACTCAAAATGGAGTTATATAATAAAATAATCAACAGTCACTCAAAATAATCAGCAAAGTTCACCTGCCTTTTGGCTTCCCACAGAAATAGTGTGTGAATCTTTCCCCCACCTCCCCATGCAAGGAGACCTTATTTTTACAACTCACTTAACTTCTCACACCTGAGCTGCAAATGGCAAGCAGCAGCCTAAGAAGGATGGGAAATTGTGGTTAGTGATATTTTCTTCACCTGGGATAGAGGCAGGATCAGTTTTAAAGTGATTGCCATTTGGAGCAGCAACCTAAGATCAATCACTATCCTTGTTCTTGCCAAGTTGCAAGCAGAGTTTCTGTTTCCCATCTGCCTGTCAGAAGAACATAATTCTCCCCTTAAACCTGCCTTCAAGCTAACATGATTGAAATGGAGGTAAGTAGGAAAGGTGAGAGATAGTACCAAAAGGTAAGGAAAAACACATTCCCCCAAAACTTCAATTTGGGATGGCACACACTAAGTAGGAGTTTTAGGTTCGATCCAGTCTGTTCTTTAATTACTCTCAGCTAGCTTGTGATCTTGGGATAATTACTTAATCCTCCTAAATCTCTGCTTCTTTATTCACAGAATTGGCTTGGGGATTAAACGAGGTAATGCATATTTCAAATAAAAAGCAATGAACAGCATTTAAGAAGATGTTCAGTAAGTATATATTTTTGTAATCATCAAGATGCCAGGAGAAATTACATCACTGTATCATGTTACATTTGTGACTTCAGTCAGGTTCCCTGGAAGCAGACTCTGAGACGAGATTTGTATGCAAGTAAATGATAAATGAAGTGCTCCCTGGAGGAACCAGAAGGGACGGAGGAGGCAGGATAGGTAAGAGGCCAAACCAGTATGGGATTTTAGGCAAAGCCACAGCCCCAGTCTTCAAGGGGCCCCTGAAATGTGAATTATAGTTCAGAAGTTGTCCCAACTCCAGCCAAGGGGTCTGGGCTTTATACTTTCTCATCTGTAGTCATCAGCTAAGATTACTCTGGGGCACACGAGAGCGCGCGCGCACACACACACACACACACACACATATTTCCATGTACTCTCATTCTTGAAACCTGAGCAAAGCAGCATGTAGAGCCCTTTTCCCAAAGAGAAGAAGAGGAGGCCTTCACAAGCAAAGAATACACTACCCAGCAGATGGGCACCTGGAAACACAAGAGGGATCTGAGATGCGTCACTGTCTGTGTCCACAGCACTTTGAAAGAGGCACTTGTAAGCAATTTCTCATTCATTGTGCAGATGATCCCCAATGCATCCCTGGTAAGAGCTCCCAGAGACTGACCTGCGATAGAGCAGCTTTGGGATGGACCTGTGAGAAGAGCCCTGCAGTCTGTCCCTGCCCCTGCTCATGGATACACTTGCAAGTCAGCAATGACAGCAATAGGGGGAAATGACCCCAAACAAGCCTAATACTGGACTTTAGAGCAAGCTGAGGAGGCTTCAAAGTCCTCACATCCAGGCTGCAACCAGACCAATTAAGGAGGCTATTTGGGCTGAAACCTAGGTGTCAGGAATTACTAAAGCTCCCAGAGATTCCAGTGTGCCCACAAGCTCGAAAATCTCTGTGTTAAAGGAAGCTAACTAGTCAACACATCCACAGCTATAGTGTAAGCACCAGGTAATTATACCAGCAATGTAAGAGAGATTTTGAGTTAGTCATTTGCCCAATATTTACTGAGCACCTTCTAAGAACAAGGTACTATGGTTTAAGTGCTCAGGGGACATGAAAAAGAAATTCCTCTCTTTTCCACCCTATCTCCACAGTCTTGGGGGTGGGGAATGATATGTAGAAGAATAACTGCAGTCCTCTCTGTTATGAGCTGCGGGAGGAATATGTGTGTGTGAGTGTGTGTGTGCGTGCGCACACGCATGCAATTTTGGGAAGGAAGTTAACATGCTTAGGAAAGCTTCCCAGTAGGAGAGAGACTAGAGCCAGGCTTGAAGGATGAGGTGGGGGATGGGGGTGGGGATTTGAAAAGTGAATGGTAAGGAAATAGCATGTGCGTGGTTTGGAGAAAGAATAAAAGGCACTAAGTGCCAGGATATATCAATGACTTGCTATAGCAATTCTAGTATGTGGGAGCATACTGGAACATGAGGATGAAGGGGAGTCGGGGCTGTGGCATGATCTGCATTTGGACCCTTCACCCACAGAGAGGGCACATCTCTGACAGCACCAAGAGCCTGGGGAACATCCAGCTCTCCTCCTTCCCCAGGCCTCCATTCTAGAAAAGTAGGCAAGAAGTGGATGGGTTTGTTTGTTCATTAGTGGCAACATAGCTTTGCTTCCTACACACAGACACAGACACACACACACACACACACACACACACACACACACACATCCCCATTAATTAAAATCAATCCCAATGTAATGCCCAGCCCCAACTTTCTTCAAATTCCCAGAGATCTATGTACTCAATGATCATTTCTGTGTCCAAATTCCTCTTCCTGCTGAAATCAAAATCTCATTTCATCTTAACCCCCCCCCCCAGTTGTTCTTTGTCTTTGGATAGGTACCAATATAGATGAGGATTTTAATTTCTACTAGACTCTTTCATGCCAGACATTTGTGTGTTTAGCAGACTCATCGAAAACTGAGATGAGGAAAGGCATTTATATAACAAAAACAAGTTAAAAATGAGAATTTAGAGAGTTCTGCTTTAAGAGTTCTAGAGATGTGCCTCTACAGACAACTTCTGGCTGGTCACATCTCTCTAAAGGTTACAGCCTCTTGCTCTGTAGCTCAGCCGCCCCCAAACACACATATACACACACACATACTTTTATGCTCCTTTCATCTTGATTCCCTAACTTAATTATGCAGAAAAGTTCAGCTTTTCTGAATTCTCCCACCCTCTATTGGATTCCAGGCTTATTTTTAAAAACACCACCTATTAATGTGCCTGTAAAACAAAGGTTCATCCACCCTCGGACTCACCCTTTATCAGCACAGAAGAAATGGAAGAAGCTCTGAAATCTCATCTTTTCTTTTTCTTCCATGAGCATCTAACTGGAAGGGGAGAGTATAGAGACTCATTTTCCCTGCTCTGCTACTTATTCAGTACAAAACAGTACCTACAGGTACTAAGGGCATCTGGGTGACTCAGTGTGTTAAGCCTCTACCTTCGGCTCGGGTCAAGATCTCAGGGTCCTGGAATCAAGCCCTGCATCAGGCTCTCTGTTTAGCAGGGAGCCTGCTTCCCCTACCCACCCCCCGCCCCTGCCTGCCTCTCTGGCTACTTGTGATCCTTCTCCCTCTGTCAAATAAATAACTAAAATCTTTAAATAAATAAATAATTTCTTTCTGTTCCATTCAGTAACAAATACCTTACTGTCCACAGTGACAGGTTCAATAACTTGCCCACAAGTCTAATGTGACACAGGGAAGGGAGCATGCCTTTTGTTGAAGAGATCAGCTTTTGGGCACCTACCAAGAGCCTAATTTGTTCTATCCCATGAGTTATGCACTTTTAAAAATTATTGTTATTATGGGGCATCTGGATGGCTCAGTCAGTTAAATATCTTGACTCTTGGCTTTAGCTCAGGTCATGCATGATCTCAGGGTCATGAAATCAGAGCCCACATTGAGCTCTGAGCTCGGCGATTCTTTCCCCCTCTGCTCCTATACCTGCTCACATTCTCTCCCTCTAAAAGTAAAATAAATAAAATCTTTGTTTTATTTTTGCACTTCATTTTTTAAAAATTTTTTATTTTTTCAGCATAACAGTATTCATTATTTTTCCACCAAACCCAGTGCTCCATGCAATCCGTGCCCTCTCCAATACCCACCACCTGGTTCCCCCAACCTCCCACCCCCCACCCCTTCAAAACCCTCAGATTGTTTTTCAGAGTCCATAGTCTCTCATTCACTTCCCCTTCCAATTTCCCTCAACTCCCTTCTCCTCTCTAACTCCCCTTGTCCTCCATGCTATTTGTTATGCTCCACAAATAAGTAAAACCATATGATAATTGACTCTCTCTGCTTGACTTATTTCACTCAGCATAATCTCTTCCAGTCCCGTCCATGTTGCTACAAAAGTTGGGTATTCATCCTTTCTGATGGAAGCATAATACTCCATAGTGTATATGGACCACATCTTCCTTATCCACTCGTCTGTTGAAGGGCATCTTGGTTCTTTCCACAGTTGGGTATTTACCCCAAAGATACAGATGTAGTGAAAAGAAGGGCCATCTGTACCCCAATGTTTATAAAATCTTTTTAAAAAATACAAACTGTTATGAAATGAATGAGGAGACAGAGAAGTTCAAGTGACTTGCTCAGAGTTACCCAATTCCATGGTGTGGCTGCATGTCTTACACTGTTCAATTTTCTTCTAATTTTTCACATGGAAGCTGAATGCAAATACCTTTTCTCATTCCCTCACTAGGCATTCAACAAGGTTGCCAAGATAGCATAAAGAGTTCCTATATATGCCACATCCAATTTTTCCTCTTTTTTAAAGTTTTATTTAAATTCCAGTTAGTTATCATATGGCGTATTAGTTTCAGGATAGTGATTCAACACTTCCATACATCACCCAGTGCTCATCACACAAGTGCCATCCTTAATCCCCATCACCTATTTAATCCATCCCCCCACACGCATCCCTTCTGATAACCATCAGTTTGTTTTCTACAGTTAAGAGTCTGTTTCTTGGTTTATCTTTCTCTCTTTTTTCCCTTTGCTCACTTGTCATGTTTCTTAAATCTCACATATGAGGGAAATCATATGGTATTTGTCCTTCTCTGACTTATTTCACTTAGCCTAATACTCTCTAGCTCCATTCACATCATTGCAAATGGCAAGGTGTCATTCTTTAACTGGCTGAGTAATATTCCATTGTACATATGTACTACATCTTCTTTATCCATTCATCAGTCCATGAACACTTGGGCTGTTTCCATAATTTGGCTACTATTGGTAATGCTGCTATAAACACTGTGATGGATGTATTCCTTTGAATTAGTATTTTTGTATTCTTTGGGTTATAAGTAGTAATGCAATTACTGGATCTAGGGTAGTTCTATTTTCAACTTTCTGAGGAACCTCCCTACTATTTTTCAGAATGGCTGTGCCAGTCTGCATTCGCAACAACAGTGCAAGAGGGTTACCATTTCTCTGCATCCTTGCCAAACCTGTTGTTTCTTGTGTTGTTGATTTTAGCCATTCTGACAGGTGTGAGGTGATAGCTCATTGTAGTTTTGATTTGCATTTCCCTAATGATGAGTGACCTCGAACATCTCTCCATGTGTCTGTTGTCTACTTGTATGTCTTCTTTAGGACACAAAAAAAATATCTCTTCATGTCTTCTGCCCATTTTTTAACTGGATTATTCATTTTCGGATGTTGAATTATATAAGTTTTTATATATTTTGGATACTAACCCTTTATCAGATATGTCATTTGCAGATATCTTCTCCCATTCTGTAGGTTACCTTTTTAGATTTGTTGTTTCTGTAACTGTGTAGAGCTTTTTATTTTGATGTAGTCCCATAGTTTACTTTTGATTTTGCTTCCCTTTCCTCAGGAGATGAATCTAGAAAGAAGTTGCTACAGCTGATATGAGAGAAGTTACTGCCTGTGTTCGAGGATTTTTATGGTTTTAGGTATCACATTTAGGTCTTTAATCCATTTTGAATTTAGTTTTGCACATGGCATAAAAAAGTGGTCCAGTTTTCTCAACACCGTTTGTTGAAGAGACCATTTATTTTTTCCCATTGAATATTCTTTCCTGCTTTGTCAAAATTAATTGACCATATAATTACGGTCAATTTCTGGGTTTCTATTCTGTTCTATTGATTTATGTGTTCTATTTTTGTGCTAGTACAATACTGTTTTTATTACTACAGCTTTGTAATATATCTTGAAGTCTGGAATTGTGATGCCTCCAGCTTTGTATTTCTTTTCCAAGATTGCTTTGGCTATTAGGGGTCTTTTCTGATGCCATACAAACTTTAGGATTGTTCTAGCTCTGTGAAAAATGCTTTTGGTATTCTGATAGGGATTGCATTAAATGTGTAGACTGCTAGCATAGTCATTTTTAACAATATTTGTTCTTCAAATCCATAAGCATGGAATGTCTTTCAATTTCCTTGCGTCATTTTCAGTTTCTTTCACAGTTTTTAGAGCAAAGGTCTTTCACCTCTTTGGTCAGGTTTACTCCCAGGTACCTTACTGGTTTTAGTGCAACTGTAAATAGGACTGATTCCTCAATTTCTCTTTCTGCTGCTTCATTACTGATGTATAAAAATGCAACAGATTTCTGCATATTGATTTTATACCCTGCAACTTTACTGAATTTATCAGTTCTAAAATTTTTTTGGTGCATTCTTTTGGGTTTTCTATATATACTATCATGTAATATGCGAAGAGTATAGGTTTTACTTCTTTCTCAATTTCCTCTACTATTAACATCACACATCAGTATCCTTATTTGTTACAACCAATAAATCAGTATTTATACATTTATAATAAAATCTACATTTTATTCAGATTTCCTTGGGTTTTACCTAATATCCTTTTTCTGTCCCAAGATCCCAACCAGGATATATTACAGCTAGACTTGGGTTTCTCTAGACTATAATAGGTTCTCAAACTTTTGTTGTTTTTTGATGATCTTGAAGGTTTTGAGGACTCAAGACCAGGCATTTGGTAGAAAGTCCTTCAGTTTGGGTTTGTCTGATGGTTCCCTTATGTTTTACAGGGGTTATGGATTATGGGGAGGAAGAAAACAGAAGTAAAATTCCATTCTTACTGTATTATATCAAAGGTACACAACTTATCAGCAGAACTTACCACCATTGACGTTAGCCTTGATCACCTAACTGACACAGTATCTGTCATATTCTCCACTGCCAAGTTACACTCTACTTTTTGCCCCCAGCCCTTTTCATATTACACTCTTTTGAAGTCCAAAGTAGTACATCAAGATGGGATCTATAGGAAATGTAAAGAAAGTACACATGGTCTCTCAAGTGACTTCAGGTTCTAGATGAAGAGAAATCATACACACATATACATTCACACCACAGTCTGCTTATATTTTAAGAATGACTATTTAATTGGATAGACAATGTGATGCACTGAATCTTTAAATCACATCTCATTATCACATCCATTTTCTAGCCCCTATAAACACGAACTTGTGGTTGTAGAGAAAATGAAATTTATTCCAGTACTCCTTTTGGGGGATATTCTGGTAAGATACAAGGATCCATCTTTCGTAACAGAAATTCCTTTAAGAAATGAACCTCCTTGATGATCTGAGTTTTTGATCCAGCAAGCATATTTTGAGTGCTTCCCCTGTGAAGATACTATTCCAGGTGTTGGGGGAGGATTGGTGAGAGCATTCATAAAGATCCTAATACCTATCCAGAGATCCTCATTCCATGGAGGAGTAAAGATATATATCCAAACTGCTATAAAAAAATCAGAGATAGAAAGCTCAGAGATCATTAGATAAAACCAGTAAGTCTTCCTAGGTCCTGAGGAATGAGAGATATATTTCCAACTGAGAGGAGAAATTAAGAAAGATTTCCAAGAGGAAGATGGGATTTGACCTGAGTCTTGAAAGCTGCATATGATTTTATTTTTTTTTTTAATGCGTTCAAGCTCAGGGAACAGCAGGAGAAAAGACCTAAGGCATGAAAACCATAGGAGTGTTTCAGGAATAGAAAATAACATGGGAAAGGTATGGCCCAGAATTCACCTATATGTAGAAATGCAGGCACTGGCAAGCATTAAGAGTAGAACATCTGTGGAGACCAGATGGTAGAAGACCTTGAACTCCTTGCCAGTAGGTCTAGACTTTATTCTGTAGGCCACAGGAAGCATTTCTAAGTATAGGAATGGTTTTACAAGCATTATGCTTTAAGAGTAGTCTGCAGTGTGCTCTAAGGACAATGGTGGTGTGGGGGAAGATATGAACAGCAAGCATATTTAGGACACTATCCACTGGTACGTAAGTGTTGGTAAATAGTAGAGTTAACACAAAAATTAACTAAACAGTAAGTCATTTACTTAAGGGAGTTCTGCCCTAAGTCAACACATAGTTTAATGAATCTGGTGTCACCCAAACTTTCTAAAGTAAAAGTCAACATTATCCCATATCTCTTTTGTTTTTTATCCTCCATAACAACCTCTTGAGGTAGGTCTTCTCCATCTGCATCATCCAGATTAGGGGAAAAAAAAAAAATGAAGCTCACAAAAGCTGAATGTCTTCTTCAAGGCCACACAGCAAACTAGTAATGGAGTCTCGGTTTGAACTGTCATCCAGAGTGACTCAAGAGTCTGACCTCTCAGGACACTCTGCGTCAGAGCTAAGTTTATAGACTGGTCTCATATGTCCATGTGTGAACCATCTATTTATGGATCACCCAGAGAAAATGTGTAATATCAAGCTGACTTCACCCTGCCACCCAGCACGTTCCTGGAGTACCTCCCAGCTGGTGTCTACTCAGGGAACAAAAGCTCACTTCAATATTAGCCCAAGTCAAATCTAATTAGAAAGGCAAATCCACTCCCAGCCTTTCCAGTCCCAAATTGGTGGTACATGCCAAGCAGTAACTTTCCTGTGTTTTCTGCTACTTTGGTTTCTCAGTTCCAGTTATGATCACCCTGGGTGATGCTCTATCCAAAACTGACCCATTTTCCCTTTGTTTTAAGATGAAAAATATTCATGGATTTTCAAACAATAGTTCCATCTTTAAACTTGCTCTGCAGCTACCGTATCAGGTAACTCTATGCATTGATTTAAAAGACATTTAGTTAATGCATAACTTGTCCCAAGCTACAGGGAATAAAGGTGATGAAGGCAAAGTCCTATGCTCAAGGAGGTACAATCTAGAAGATGACATATACTTTAAATCACTGGAAAACTTAATTATCTCTGATACTGATGAAGGCAGGCCTTCCAATAACAACTTTATGTTGTTTAAATCTTGCCAAAGTGCCTGTCGTATAGCAGGGTTTCACAACATTGGTACTACTGACATTTTGAGCTGGTAATTAATTCTTTGTGGTGTGTTGTAGGAGACACAACAGCATCCCTGATCTCTACCCACTGGTGCCAACAGTAGCTCACACATGCTCACCCAAGTTGTAATAACCCAGAATATCTCCAGACATTGTACAACGTCTCCCAAGGGTTCCGCTCAGAACCATGATTTAGACTATGCAATTCCTACCTTTAATTTCTGTCCTCAGAGGATGCCCACCACATCATTTTGGCTAACTTACCTGGTTGGTTAGTAAAACACTCTGTAAAGTGTTTTTCATGCATTTTTGAATACACAGTTAGATAAGTATTATTATGATAACCTTTTCTGCAATGGAAGAAATTGTAGTTTAATGAGATTAAGCAACTTACTCAGTCATAAAGCTAGTATAAGAGACAGCCAGGATTTACAGCCAGGCTGAGATGCTCTAAAACCACTATATGAGGCTGACCTCCCTACATACAACTAGTCATCCAACATATGGAAAGACAGCAGCTATTTGCTATAAACGATGAGGGCTAGGCACATTGAGACCAACTTTTCCTATATAATACCAAATTTAATCCTCATATTTAATTTTTAAAAGATTGTATTTATTTGAGAGAAAGAGAGTGTACCAGCAGAGGGAGGGGCAGAGAGAGAGGGAGAATCTCAAGCAGACTCCCCGCTGATAGGGAGCCTGACATGGGGCTCAATTGTAGGACCCTGAGATTGCGACCTGAACCAAAGGTAGATGCCCAACTGACTGAGCCACCCAGGTACCCATTAATCCTTATTTTGATACCATAATTCTATGCCCATTTTATTGACTAGGAAACTGAGGTTCAGTTTCCTAATCTGAATTAAGTGACTTTCCCCTAAGGTTGCAATGCTTGTTAAGTGGTGGAGTCTCTATTCAAACCTAACTCTGACTGGCTCCAGAGAAAAGACAGATCCCTGCTTCTCCTAAGTCTCTCCATCTACTACCCACATATGGCACAATCTACAGTTTCATCCCAAGTAAACCTGCAAAATGGGTTCTTTGGGCCAAGTATCCACAGTACTGCCATGGGCATCCTCCACTTCACCCTCCCTCCCAGCCTCTGCCCCAGCTTTCTATGGCTCTTCCAGCCCATTGAAGGGGGTCAGTTCTCTGTTTCAATAGCCTCCTGGGTACTGCATACCTTATTCCAACCCAAATAAGTATGTGGGTGTTTGGTGAGTGTTTTTTCTCACTGGGAGGCCGTGCACATCAGAGTGTGGATTTTGGTTTCAAGTCTTTCCTACCTTTTGGCCAACTCTTCTCTCACCTACTGCACTGGGCAGTCCTGCCTCCCTACACAGCTCATGCTCTTTGCCAAACCCTGACTCTGGCTGGGAAACAGAAGGCTGCATGCTGCCCTCCTTGGATGTTGCCCTCTTTGGGTTCCATGAATAAGCCAACAGGAATGCTTCAAGAAAGCAAAGCCATCATTTTTCCACCAAAGGGGAAAAATATACACAACACTTTCATGGTTGTGCCCGAGTGAAAACACCCCAGGCCTCCTGCGTGGTTGATCCCTGGGCTCAAAATGTGCACCAAATAGGACTTCAGAGGTGAAATCATTCTGTCTTTCAATTCCTCTGTGTTTACCACTGGGACACTTGGGGGAGAAAGCCGGCCTCAGACGTAGGAGTGGTATTTGACCAACAGTCATCACCCACATCAATGGGAATTAAACTCACATAGAAATGAATACAAAGACCAGCAAATGGTCCTACTAAAGAAGAGACAGCTCTCACCACCACAATATCCTTGTCATTTAATTACAAATGAGCTTCATTAGGGGCTGTTTTTCCTCTGGGGCCCGAGGGCTAAGAGGTCCAGGAAATCACCTTGTATGGCTGTCAGCACATCTCCTAAACCTTTGATTGATTCTTCCAGCATAAAAATTCACAAGGAAGCATGGGGAATCTTTGAGCAGCCAAAAAGAAGAGGAGTGTATGTGTACGGACTCTGACTCTCATGTAGAAACTATCATGTCTGCGAACCATCATGTATACCACCAGCAGAGTAGAAGAAGGGATATGACTAGACTTAGGGGATAACTTGATTGAGTACTTAAAGTTACTGAAGCATGTATGAAATATATGTTGTCCTAACCTTTAAAAAAAGAATTAAAAACTGAGGGAAAAGCACTGACTTAAAAATCAGTAAAGCTGATCAGAATGCAGTGTTCACCAGATGACTAGTGCTCTACAATGAAGAAAGCAGCTATAAAAGTTTATTCAGAATAAAGGAGATTTAAAAATCAATTTAACTTAAAAACACTCCTGCTAGCACTAAAATTTGAGTCACTTCTGAAAGCAGTAAATTGGGGCACCTGGGTGGCTCAGTGGGTTAAGCCTCTGCCTTCAGCTCAGGTCATGATCTTAGAGTCCTGGAATGGAGCCCCGCATCAGGCTCTCTGCTCAGTAGGGAGCCTGCTTCCCCCTCTCTCTCTTTGCCTGTGTCTCTGCCTTCTTGTGATCTCTCTGTCTCTGACAAATAAATAAATAAAATCTTAAAAGAAAAAAAGCAGTAAATTATGGCATTATAAGTACTTGAACACAAATCTTACCTGATGAATTTCTGGTAGCCTGGTCCAAGCAAAGTAGCCATTTTCTGAGAAAGATAAAACTGAGACACAGAAGGATTTGTTGACTATCCAAGGCACATTAAAAAGCAGCAAATCTAAATCGAGGATTTGAACCTAGCTCTGTCTAACCTTTGCTCTTTTCCCCACTGCCAGATGACTTCCTATATAGAGTTTTCATTACCTTCCTGAACTATAAGGGCTCACCTGGGTGTGCTAGCTCTGGTATTGTGTAGAGGGCTGAAAGTGTACTACTCAAATGAGAATGCTAAGCAGTGTTTGGGGTTGCTATCCTCACTTGAATGCTCAAATAATTTTATACAAACCTGGTATCACCCCTTTCCTTTCTTAATTCATCAGAAGCAAAAAGAGATGGCATCATGCTGGAAGTTAACCTCTGTGTGGACTAGAAGCATCTGTAAACTGGGGATGAGAAGAACTAGGTTCAGCTGCTGACTCTGTCACTATCTGCTAGGTGAACACCAGACCTACAGCCCTTCAGAGCTCCAAGGGTACCATTCAGTTTCTCCTGGATGTCCTGGAGCATAAATCCAGGCAGTGCCATGTGCATGGATTACAAAGGGAATGGCAACCTTGCAGCTGTGAAGGCAGAGGCCCTGGTAACCCAGAGCAAGTCAGCAAATCTTTCTGAGCCTGAGTATTCTCCTTGAGAGCAAGAATAGTTGTGTTTACTTTTTAAGTATTAAATGAGACACTGAGTATAAACTTCCCAGCATAGTCTATTCACATTGTGCCTGACACAGCACCTGGATCACTGCTGCTTTATGAATACGAAGTTGATCTGAATCTATTTGAAATAACTTGTTATCATTTTTAAATAATGAATAATAAATTAATCCAATACATAATCCCCCCCAATAATAATGAGCTCTTGAGGTCCTTGAGGACAAATACAAAGAATGGCATGGGTAGGGCGCTGCAGTGGGTGGCTCTGGAAGCCAAAGCACAGAATGAGAGCTCTGTCCTTGTGGAAAGAAAGTAAGGGAGTGGCTGGTGAAGGTGGTGGGAAGTACTGAACAGGTGATCAGGATGGGGCCAGAAGACAAAAGTCTGAGTTCTCAAAATCTTACCCAGAGCTTGAGAGAAAAGAAGATTTAGTGACAACACTATCTTATTAGTCTTTTGTGAAGGTGAGACCTATCCAATGTTGGATCTCAAAGTTGGGATGAGTGGACACCACTCATACCAACATAGAGTTAAAAAACAAAAATTCAACTGAATAAATTTTAAGACCAAATGGCTTTACTCAATGATTCATCAATCAGGGAGCATCCATCTGGCAAAGAAAAAGGAAAAGGAGCTTTAGAGCTAAAGAAAAGGATGGGTTTCTAAAGTTGAAAAGAAAGTGAGAAAAGGGAATTATTAGCAAAGAATGCATTTTTTCAGGCAACACTGTATACTCCTAAAGGGAACACAAGGGGTCTATCAGGCAAATTACCTTACTAGTGCTAACCAAGTAATTCCAGGTTGACTGGTTAAAGGTAATATTCCTTGGAGAGGTTCAAGCTGCAATTACAGTGGGTGTGAAGTCTTGGTTTGCTGACATGGAGCTTAGCACAAGTGACTCCATTTTTGGACCTGTTGTCTCTCTCTCTCTCTCTTTTTTTTTTTTTTTTTTTTTTTTAACAATACTGACATTCCTGGGACCATTCTTGACATTACCTAATACATAAGCTGACTGCTCCTTACAGAGCTAAAGAGCCAGCTAGGAAAGGTTACAGAGAGGGTCTATGATTAAGAAGAATCTTTACAAAAGCAAAGACTCTCACCTGGGACTGGTAATTCGAGAGATGGCCCTTGGGAGGACAATCCTATTATAACCCAATCAGGGTGCAGAAGTAAATGCTAAAGGGGAATAAAAGCAGGCAAGATCGCTTTTGTGTCACAAGAGGAAGACAAGTGGATTCTCCACTGGGTCATGATCAAAGGCGCCCATTAACCAGACCATTAACTTGTGAAGAAGCCCCAGGGGACCAGATGCAGGAACCAGCACCCTTGAAGAAGCCTTGCTGAGACACAGTCCAGCCTGTTTTATCCCAAAGCATTTCCCCATCTTTCACTAAGCCCCCTAAAATGAGTCATATCACTTACTTTGGCTGCTGCCCCTGTTATAGCATCATCTTTTATTTAAACAGCATTTGGAAGTATACAGTGATTTTTACATGATAAGTGAAGGAAGATGAAAAGGAAAGCATCTAGTACCTGCAGCATTACTGCTGTGTGCCAGGGACCTTTTTGGAGGATTCACAGATGTCTTGTTTGAACCACAATTCTGTGGTGGTAGTATCATTATAGCTCCTACTTTAAAGATACAGAAATTGAGGAACAGAGTTTAGTAAATTGTCCTGATTCACATGGCTTTTTAGAGACACACTCTGGATTTGAACTTGGGTCTCTTTCAATTACAGTTCACTGTTATCCTTTCGCAGTATCATTAAATCCTTCAGTAGCCCTGTGATGTAGGATTCATTAAGTTTCATTTTCCATTTGGGAAAGCTAAGCCCCAGAGAGCTTCTCCAGATTGCATGGCAGGTAAGAAACCCAGGATTTGAATCCAGGTTTTCTTTTCTTTCTTTTTTTTTTAAGATTTAATTTATTTATTTGACAGACGGAGATCACAGAGAAGCAGGCAGAGAGAGAGGAGGAAGCAGGCTCCCCGCTGAGCACAGAGTCCGATTCGGGGCTCAATCCCAGGACCCTGGGATCATGACCTGAGCCAAAGACAGAGATGCTTTAACCCACTGAGCCACCCAGGTGCCCCTTGAATCCAGGTTTTCTGACTCCAAATATCGTGCTCTTTTCATTAAACCACAGTTGTTCTGACCTACCACAAGACACCATGGTGTGTACGGAACAGAGTTCCCCAATATTGCCTCCATGAATGCATGTGTGTGCAAACACAGACACACACAGAGAAGAAAACGTGCCACATCAAGACACCCAGGAAAAAAAAAAGAAACTACTAGTAAAACTGATAGCTAGACTCCAAAATTCTTTGGAATCCTTTGAAATCATAGGTTAGCAGGGCCCTTCCCGAAAATGAAGTCAAGCTGGTGGCAGGAAATGTGGAGCTCTTGTCCAATGTACTTATTTCATTCTCGTGAAATGCAGGGCTTTCCATTTAGGTCAGCAGCTTGCGCAACTAGCTGCAGGCAAAGGAAGACAGGCGGGAACCAGCCCCTTTCAGAGTGCCAGGATCCCAGCGATAAGCTCAATGCAAAGGGATCCCCTGGCCATGCTCTTGGCAAGATAGCGAACACAGGAGAGATGATTAGTAGCCACAATCCCCCAGATGTCACTCTCTGTATCATCACTCTCTGCAGGGCAGAGAGAACAGTTCATTCTGGGCTGTAGTCTCCTTCTTGGAGAAGCCACTGACCCATATTCTGGCTTCTTTAAAGGACCGTAGTAGTTTAAAGTCTATTGAGTAATCTGTACTCAAGAAAGAAATAGAGGAAAATCTTTATTATTGTAAGGAGTGGATGATAGTGTTGTCAGAGACCTAATTTCCAATCCTATCTCTTTTTCTTCTTAATACTGTATACACATGTAACTGTGGGCAAACAAATGTACCTTTCCTAGTTATAGATACTTTCCTGTAAAATTGAGACACATTTTCTGAACCTACAGGGTAGTATGAAAAAAAATCTGAAATAATATTTAAAGGGCCAAACAAAAATAAAAGGGGCCTAAGACACTTTCCTTTGTAATTAATTTCTGACAACTCTGCCAAATAGATATTACCATATCCATTTTATAGATGAGAAAATTGAAACCCAGAAGTAACTGCATAAGCAACTAACCAAAAGTGAAAAGTCTAGAATTAAAATGGGTTCAGTGCCACGTGAACTTTAAAACTGGACCTCCAGAAAGTATCACCTAAGAGCCTATATGTGTGCATGCGCTCATGAGAGATGGTATGGGTGACTAGGCCACTGCAGGCAAAAGAAAGAAGTCACTAAAAGCCTGAAAGGAAAACAGCATAAAACACATATTGTGAGTGGTCCTTAGTCCCAATATTGGCCAGATGCAGGACTTATAAAGGAGAGTCATTATTATGAACATTTATTTAACAGAATTATTTAAGGCCAAATCTCAGGGTGAAAGAGACACAGAACAGGTGCTTGGGGACGGAGAGGCGGGATGAGAGGAGGGCAAATATTCATTAAGCATTTACTATGTAAAGCACTATGCTAGTCACTATAGGTTTATTATCGTATTTAATTCTATGATAATTCTATAAGGGTATTGAGACTACTAATTGAGGTCATTATTCATACTCTCCTAATACTTTTTAAAATAGAACCCTCCTGATATTTAGTATGCCATCAAATCTCTCAGCTTCGCTCTACAGCTTATTGCTGCCATATGACCAAGTTCCAGCACAAGGAATATGAACATAGCTGGTACGTGCAACTTCTGTATCACCGTCCTAAAAGGAAATGACTTGCTTTCTGCTTTATCTCCTTCCTCCATCTCATGGTGTTGGTGCACCAGCTTTATTATATTATACAGAGACCATACCCTTAAGTAGAGGGTCTTAATTACAGGTGATTCCCAGGATTCCCCATCCCAAAGACACTGATAGTGTCTACAAACACTTTTGCTTATCACATCTGGGGAGAGGATGCTACTGGCACCTTGTAAATAGAGACCAGGGATGCTGCTCAACATCCTACAATGCATAAGATCATCTCCCCATGCCCACCCTGCCTTTTCTACCATAGTACATCTATTCTGTGCACAAATAGCACCTTCCCATACAGAGACATTCTCTATAGCCAAATATCAGAGGCCTGGCTTGTCTTTCCTTTCATAGTGAGGTGCTCTTAATATGCAGCACTAACATACAATTTTCAGCCTGACAGTGACATGTACCATTGCCTTCAGAGAGACAGCATCAGCCCACAGCTTCCTTTTCACCTCCTGTAACTTATATGTGAGCACAGGAAATGGAATGATTAATGTTGGCCAAGGTAGGATCCTCCCACTCAGTGGCTATAACCCCCGGAGTCCTCGAGCAACATGACACCTGCCGAATCACAGAATTCTTCACAGTTCTCATGATGCCAACCTGCATCACAGAGCACAGTGCATGGTCTATAAATGATTTTCCATGAGTCAGTTCTTACAAGGGTTTAGGTAAGTTCAGATCCATACAAAGTCACATCTTTCATAATCCTTTTCCCACACAGCCCCGTTCCTGTCTTTGGCAACCCACATCTCAAAACAGGCAGTGGAATATTATCCACAGCATGTATACACACACACACACACACACACACACACACACACACACACACTCCAGTCTATAAATGCATGTCCACCCAATCAGAGGTTTCATCCAGTGATCTGATCTTCATTAGGGCTCTTAGTATCTTGTGATAAGGGAAACCTTCCATTACCAATGGAAAGGTGCCCAAATGGGTAACTCATCCACTACCTGAACTCCAAAATATCTCTTAGATTTTCATCACTTCTTCCCAAGCCCCACACTAACTTAACATTACATATATCCTAAGACTTCAAATCAGAATGTTTAATTCAACCACAACAGGAATCAGGTAAACATTCTAAAACAGGAGAGCAAGATGCCACAAGGTGGCAAGATAAGCAAGCTGAAGCCATAGTGTAAGGGAACCAAAGGAGGAATGAGTGCAAGCAAATTACAGAGAATGTGTTGGGGGTTTCAAAGGTGAGTGCCTGGAGGGCATTAGGAGCAAAGGAAAAAGAAGATCATCTGTGATTTAGGGGAACCTATATGGCACAGAGTTAAAAAGCCACAAGAACATGTAATGGTAAGATAACCAATGGTTTACCATTTTATGGTTGATAACAGGCTTTCACATTCTTTATCTCAATTCACCTTCACAATAACCCTATGAAGGTATTCTTGTGCTCCCCATTTTTAATGGAATAAGGGAGAAGATCAGTATTACTCACACTGTCTGGGTCACTTGGAGAAGGACAGTGTCCTATGTTCCATGCAGTGTCTGCTTTCTCTGTGCCACTCTTAACTTGGGTCTCAGGTGCCCTGTTCTCAGGTCACCACCTGCAACTTCAGGAACTGCTCCCTCTTTATATGATGCTCATAACTCTTTGTGGGTCTAGTGGGAACCAGACAGAGATGACAGTAGTCCATGTAGAGCTGTACCACTTCATGTCCTTTATTCTATATGCCACTAACACACAAGGCTACACAGGAACTATCAGGCTTTGCTGAAGTGTTGGGGAAATAGTAGTGCTTCCTGCATCACTGTTAATGATTGTATGTAGAATACAAGGCACAGTTTTTCCTGAAAAGTTCTTCAGCACCGAGTTACTAAGAATTTCTTACTGGTTACCTTTCTCCACTGTTTCAATGCTCCCAATGTATTGCCTGGCCTCTTTCTTATGTTCTTATTTCTGTACCATATGGGGAACAAGACACATGGATACCTGCAAAACCTACACACCAAGTATTTCAAGTTACCATAGCACAAAGAGTTCTCATGAGCATCATGGAGACGCAGAGTAGAAGAGAAGCCCCAGGAAACAAGTTAATGGGAAAAGTGAATTGGAAAACCCAATACTTGAAAACTACCCAAGAGAAATTAGTAAATCCTGATGTTATACAGAGTGTCACTCTTTTTTCCCAACTGAGGTAAAGGTATTAAAGTCACTGAGTCATTGAGAAATGGGAATGCTTGCTGGGGAGAGAAGCCTACGTAGACAGCCAGAATCCACATGCAATGAAAAGTCATCCCGTCTGTCCATCTCTCCTCTTTTCAGGATGCATTTCTCTTTTCATGAGCATGTTTATACAGCTATCTCAAGGTCATCTAAGACCCTTGGTAAATAAAACTGTTAGGTCTTATCTCTCAGAATCATTTTGGCCAATGAGAAAAATTTATCAAAACCCTGAGAAACACTTTTCCTGCTTTTGTTAAAGGAAGAAAAGAGAGAGTAAGAGAGTAAGAGAGAGTCAATTTAATGAGTCAGCTATAACGAGCCAGAATTTGAACTCAACTCTGTTTTATTTAAAATTCCATGTTCCTTTCCCTGAATTATTCTGTTCCTTGATTATACACCATAAAACACTTTGTACATTCTGGCATCTGAGGCATCTTCATGATATTGGCACAGAAATAATATGGTAAAAAGAAAGATTTCTTAAACTAACTGCTATTAGGAGTTAGGGGAAAAAATATTTGACCAGGCTAGGGCATATTCAAACCATCAGAAATTCAGCTTAAAAATTCTTATGATTTTGTGTTGGGATTATTTCTGGCAAAACAAAACTTCTTATTCTAAGACGAAAGAAGTCTTATTCTAAAACTAAAGATAGTGCATGCAACTTCAAGAACATCTCAGCCATCAAAATATTATTATCTGATAAATGAGAAGCACATAGAATCACTTTCTCTCTGAAGTGGCAGGCACAGGAAGCACCATCAGAGCTCAGGCATCCTGAACAGCAGCTCTGCCCCCAGCCTTCTAGTTTTCTGGGAAGCCTGTTTGCCTGTGTGCTTTCAAATCATTTTTTAATGCTGAATCATTAGGATAAGTTCTCAAGTATTACTGATTGACTCATGGTGAGTAACTAATAAGTACTGTTGGCATTGTGGTTTGCTAATTTAATCACATCCACAAATGAAGTTGTTACTACATCACCGCCAAGGCTGACAACATATCAAATTATGCCTTTCCAAGGCTAATTGTTTATTTTTAACAACTTCTTTAAAGTGTTAATGACTATTTTATTGAACATATATTATGTGTTGAATACCAGGTTAAACACTTTATATAAATTCACACATTCTCATAACAACTTCATGAGTTAGCTATTATTTGTCCCATTTTAATGATGAGAAGTTGCAAGCATAGGTTATACCTAGTAGGCAGCAGAATTGGGAGATCTTCTGCTAAGCCATTATCTTGATGAGTTGAGAATTTTAAGAAGGGCTGCTGTATTTCAGGCAATTTAACTTAAGAACAGAGAATCAATACAAATCCAAAGGTATACTCTCATATTTTCCAAGTGACAGAAGAAGTAAGTTTTTTTAATGGACTTTAGCAGTTACATATTCTTTTCCGTACAGATTCTTCATTTCAAATGACTAAATTAACATTCATGGAAATTGTATTATTCTTGCTGTTTAAAGGAATGTTTTGATCTGGTGGAAATGTTTTAGAAAACTATCCCTAGAGATTACCCACAGGAGTTATCGGTAAAAAATGTAAATAACATGTATCTCCTGATGAACAAATCTCTTCCAAACAGGGGATTTAACTTACTACCCAACATCTCTGCTTAGATCCCTAACTGGCACAACAACCTTAGTTTTTCCAAAATGAAACTTTCATTTCCCTCCAAAGCTGGTCTTCTCCCTTTCTTTTTCAAACATGAGATGCCACCACTCATGTGCTCAATTGAGAAACTTGCAGTTATCCTTAATCCCTCTCCTGCCCTCATGTTCCCAAGTCCAGTCAGCATGTCATGTAGGTCCTAACCTTAGAATTATTTCAAAACCATCCATTTTCCTCCATCTCATTCTAGGACAGTGCCATTCTTCTCATGAACTATGCAAGAGTCACCTACCTGGTTCTCCTTGCATTCCTTCTGGCCCTCATCCAGTCCATTTACGCCACAATGGCCAAGGGGATCTTCTAAAAATGCAAATCGGGGCACCAGGGTGGCTTAGTTCCTTAAGTGTCTGCCTGTGGCTCAGGTCATGATCCCAGGATCCTGGAACTGAGCCCTACATTGGGCTCCCTGCTCAGTAGGGTGTCTGTCTCACCCTCTCCATCCACCTCTCTCCCAGTTCATGTTCTATCTTACTCCCTCAAATAAATAAATAAAAATCTTTAAAAAAAAATGCAAATCAAAGCTTCTGGTTCAAAACAGAGGGTTGAAGATGTACTGTTACCCTTTTACCTTTCTAAGGCCACTCTGAAATAAAAAATCAGGAGAAAAAATGATTTGCCTTCATAAAAATAAAGAGAATTAGGGTAAAGTCATCAGTAAAAGGTTGTTCCAACACGTATCTGTAGTAAGTACAGGAATAATGCCTGGTGTGGCAGATTAGAAGAGAAAGCTGGCATCAGCAGAACTCCACATGGACTATAAACTCAGAAACACTTACTCTAATGGCAGCAGGGCCATGGCCATAAAGACAGTTCTGAATATCTGAACACAGAAATTAACTCCCCCACTCTCTGCTCTACCTCTCTGTCAAGAAAATAGGTTTCATCTGCCATGGCGTACACGGAATGAGAATAAAGTTTATTTCTATCTAAAACATTTTGAATAAAATATAAAATATTGGTCCACCACTGAGGATGTGGCCCTTGTATTCTGGCATGCATGGGTCTCTCCATGTGAGAGTAGGACCCCTAACTGTGAAGCTTAAAATCAAGCCTGTTAATGAACAATCTCCACTCCCAAACACTAAGTCAGTTTTTCTATCACTTAATTCTTCTAAGATTTTATTTATTTGAGAGAGAGAACACAAGTGGGGGGTAAGGGAAGAGGGAGAGGCCGAAGCAGAACCCTTGCTGAGCAGGAAGCCCACTGTGCGGCTGGATCCTGGGTCCTGGGATCATGACCTGAGCTGAAGGCAGATGAACTGACTAAGCCACCAGGTACCCCTGACATCCCTAATAGTATTTAGAGATGTGTTTAATAAAATTTTACAGGTACATTAATAATTTAAAACACATGTATTATAAATAAAGAATGTCTATTCTTAAACATGAATGAGAAGTTCAGGATCACTCAACAATTGAGAAAAACTTCCAACATGAAAGAGAAATATCAAGAAGGAAATCAGTATCAAAGATAATCCTAAAGGAAGCAGATAATTCAGAAACTGAAGAAAAAAAAATAATTAGATCTAATAAATTCTTAAAGAGATAAAAACTAGTATCATCTATTAAATTAAAGCAATATGCAGAGAGAAAGGCATAAAAAAGAATAAGTTTTTTAAACTTAAAAATATTATTAGAAGAACTAACAAAGAGAAAGAACAGAGGATAAAAAAATTAATGATATCTCACCGAAGAGAACAAGAGGAAGTGATGGAAAATTTGAGACTAGAGGTCTGCCACTTGATTAATAAAAATTTCTAGAGAGAATAAGTACAACAGAAGGAAAGAAACTATTAAGTAGATGAGAGAGGTAAAGGCTCAAAAGTTAAAGGATATCAATCTTCAATTAATAGGGTCCTCTGGTTCTCCAGGTTAGTAAACTAAAAAAGGAAATATCTTGTCATCATTATGAAATATCAAAACACCTCTGATTAAAAAAAAAAAAATGGTTCTAACTGTCTAGACAGAGAGAATAAAAGCAAAAAACAAAAGCTCCTGGGGCACCTGGGTGGCTCAGTGGGTTAAGGTTCTGACTTTGGCTTAGGTCATGATCTCAGGGTACTGGGATGGAGCCCTGCATTGGCTCTCTGCTCAACAGAGAGCCTGCTTCCCCCTCTCTCTCTGCCTGCCTCTCTGCCTATGTGTGATCTCTCTCTCTCTGTGTCAAATAAATAAATAAAATATTTAAAATACAAAACATAACAAACAAAAAAAGCCCCCCAAAAAACAAACAAACAACAACAACAACAACAACAAAAACCCAGGTCATCTATAATGGAGGAAGAGCCATGGTGGACTCAGACTTCTCCTCCGCAATGTTGCACACCAGAGGATGAGGGACACCGTTCAATGTGCTGAGGGAATTTCAAGTCCAGCCAAACTACTAATCAAGTATGAAAATGAAAAAAAAAAAAAAAAAAAAAAAAAAAGCAATTGTCAGAACATTACTGCCAAAGCATTTTTTCTCTCCATAGGAAGTTCCTTGAAAGTGTAAATGAAGAGAGAAGAGAATAGAATAGTAATTCTAACCCAGGAGAGTAATGATGAAAATCTCAAGATGCTCGCTGCTCAAGCTTAGAGAACAATCATTTGTGGGTTGAGCAGGAGGAGCTCAGGAAGGATGGAATGAGAACAAAGGGATACTTTGAAGGTTTGATGCAATCCTAAAGATAGAGGTCAAAATACTTTAGGAACACAACAAAGGCACACAGTGCAAGGGGTAGGGAGGATTAGAAACAAGATGAGTGTAAATGGTTAGGGAAGGAAATGTGATTTCAGCACATTACTTGGCCCTTCAGTGAATACATATATGGCTACAACAATTTCAGAATCTGATGATCAATTTCAGAATCAATCTATGGACAAGATATAGAAGGCACATTATATTTACAGAACAGAACATAAATATGATTAGCATGACATTTTAAATGTAAATTTAGAGAAGACAGAACCTGGGATGTGGAAGTAGGCTATAACAGAATGTAGAAGAGAAGGAAAGGGGTGTTAACATTCTTATCTTATAAAATGAGGAGTCGAGAAAATTTCTATATTTGATAGAACAAAAAAGTAAATATAGTATTGAAAAGTAAAAGTTACCTATTAGAACCCATTAGAAGAACTACCTATTAGAAGAACTTAAAAGACTGGTTAACTATTTTAGAAATTGGGATGGCACTGGGGATAGTGTAAGTATCATTTATTAAACCAAGAGTTTAAAAGATGAAGTCTGAATTTAATAACTCAGAACACAATGTTATAAGCATATTACTTAAACATAGAGAAGTAACCATCATGAGAGCTAAAAACAAACAAAAAAAAGAGATAAAAAGTGTTGCCTTTGAAAAACAGTATTAGGGTTAAGAAGAATAAGTCAGAGGATTATAGCTTTTCAAAGGAAATGCTTCTATATTTGGGATATATCCAAATATAAGAGATAAATCCAGTAACCTGAGGCAGAAAAGGTGATTTAATTCATTAATTCCAGCCATACCAGAAATGTGTGCCACAAATGAAATGAAACATGGATATGCTTCATAGGTAATAAACAAACACTAGATGGACTGCCCACTGGGAATAGAAACTGAAACAGGTAGAAGCAAGAATCTCTAGCTAGCTGTACTTTAGAACAAGCATGAACAAGTTATGTATAAAAACAAAGGTTTATGGGGGGATGGAGTAACTGGGTCATGGACACTGGGGAATGTATGTGTTGTAATGTGCACTTGTATTATAGAAGACTGATGAATCACAGACCTATACCCCTGAAACAAATAATACATTATATGTTAGTGAATGAATGAATGAAAAGGAAGGAAAGAAGGAAAGAAGAAAAGAAAAGAAAGAAGAGGAAGTGAAGAGGAAAGGTAAGGTAAGTTAAGGTAAAGAAAGGAAAGTTACGCTCCATCAAATCATACGGGACGCAGCCCTGGTGAAGAACCTAGAAGAGTTGGTGGAAATGACAAAGACAGCAATGATGGCTTGATGGTGTAAAGGGAAAGGGATGCCCTTAGATTCAGATCACAGTTTTAATCTTATCTCCCCCTCTTACTGGCTCTGTGACCTTGGACAAACTACTTAACCTAATCTCCTTGAGCTTCAGTTTTTTCATCTCTAAAACAATGATGACAATGCTTATTTCACAGAGGGTTATGAAGATTAATGAGGTAAACAACACAGAGAACCCAATATAACTCCTACAGATGGGGAGTTATGAATGTGCCTATTCCTTTCTTTTTGCCCCTTTTCCATGAACGATTGCTAGGTTATTGTTAAACAATAAACTCATGAAAATGCGTTCTGCAAACTAAATAGATCCCAGTATGTACCAAGGTGAATACAAAAGACCTATTCCCAGATAACACCAAACAGGTTAAAAGGGGGGATCGTAAATCAGTTCAACATGGTCTGAAGTCGAAGGAGGGAACTTAAAACCAGATAGAGATCAGAGACCAGATCTGATCCCTGTAGGATCAGAGTCCTACAGGGGTAGGACAACTGCTAAAAAGAAAGAAAGAATATCCTGAGGCCCCACACCTGGGAATAATACCAGGAACAACAGATTTTAGGAGGAAATTGGCACTCCTTCCAAACAGCACAGCAGAGTTAACCCAGAACTACCTAAGATAGTTCTGCTACACAGCATGGACATGACTGAGAAGGGGAAGAAGGGAAGAGCTGAGAACCATGGGATCTTTAAAATGCAAGGTCTTCATATGGATGTAGGACTTGGCAGAGAATCAGAGGCATCTGCAATGAGTGCACGAGCTCAAGGGTGGTTAAGTGAACAGGGATATGTCATTGGGCTAAAAATGAATGAATCATAAGGTCATCAACAAAGGATGCTCACAGAATGTACAGTGATGGGTCTAGACCGATACACTCCCAAGGAGCAGCAGGTGGGTGAGTAGCTCATGAAAATGATCAGAGAAGTTATGGGGGAAAGGAGCTATGTATCATATTTACATCTAAGAAAACATCGCCTTTCTCCAATCACTACCCTGGGTGAACTACGAAGGGAAACTGATCCTTGAAAGAGAAATCGGGCTTCTGTTCAGGCAATAACCATTATAGCTGAGAACAGATGATAATTTGAACCCTGGAATGAAGATGACAAACAGCACCATGGAAAAGTTCGGGTTTGTATCTCAAACAACAGGAATAAGGGTAGGTTTTCTCTGTTTTCAAATGTTCCCTAGAAGACTGTAGAAAAAGAATTCAGTTCAGCAGTGATGGAAAGAAAGAATAGGTCTCATGGTGGGTTGCTGGCATACTGGGTATACTGTTATTTCTGAGGGAAGGACTGTAATTCCGATCTCACTGGAGTCAGGTGAGGTCTGGGCTATTTGATTATGTGGGTGCCAGCCAGGCTCTAATAATCTTTTAAAAATTTTGTTCTTAGCTCAGGCTTCATATTCTTAGGGAAATCATTCCCAATCTCACAATCTGGATAAGGTTTCTATCCTAGGAGAAAATATGAACCTCAAGGGAGGTCTCCATATCAATAAAGCAAAGTGTTGAATTTTTTCTCCTCGTGGGGCACTCAGAAATCAACCACAGAAGGCTCCAGACTCCCTATTGTCTTTGCAGACACAAAACTGTTCTCCTTTACTGAGAGAAAAAGAGATAGCCATGCAGACTTTCCACAAAAGATAGAAGAGACAGCAGGCCTGTAATTACTCTTCCCTGAAGGTGGAATATTTTGATCATTAAATTATGTTGTCTGGGATATTTTTAAATTTCTCAGTTAAAATGCTTTCTTAGTTAACTCTGCCATTCTGGAAGGACACAGAGGTGAGGTCACAAATAAAAAAGACAGACAAGTCTTCTTCTCTGGGATCCATCAGGCGTCATGAAGAAGTTGACTCTAGTACTAGGAGAATATCCTGTTGCTAAGTAGGCCTTGGCCCCTTCATAATTAAGAAAGGGATATTATGGAAAGTTGATGATCCAGGAACGTGGCTGGGGCTAGAGCTGTATTTGTTTGTATGACTCAGCACACCAAACATGTCTTAGCTGGACCCTTCCAAAAGAAGAAAAGAAACACATAGACACAGACAGACAGACACACATACACACACCACATACGCCTCTCAGAGGCCACCCACAGGCAAAGATGAATTTCCAAGACCCAAACTAACTGCCTTGGAATTCAGTTAAAATGCTCTTTCTTGCTAAAAACTTGGGATATGTGAATTGGGCGTCACTCTGCTTCCCAGAGTTATTGAGAGAGGAGGATAGCCCCAAGGGGTAAGGGTGCTCAGCCAAGTCTGGAAAAGGTCCGTGCTGGACACTGAAATAAAAGCTGTATTATTCAAAAGCGGTTCCTTCTTAATCAGACTAGGATGCTCCCTAGAACACTGGAACAAGATTTTTTGAGGTGCAGGGGAATAGAGATATATAAAGGATGTCAAAGTGATAGAAAAATGTTATACAGAAAAAATGAAATATATTGAAATTATTCACAAAAAAATAATAGCAGTAATTACTGACTTCAAATATTTAAAAGTCTTGTGGTAGTTGGATACTGAGTTATCTGACAGAGGTTCATGTCACAGTGGGATCCCCTGGACCCAAAAGACAGAGATTAAGAGATACCCTCAGCATTGGGCAAAGGTCACAAGTCAAAAAATAGAACTGGCCAGAATCTGTTACTTGGAGCTCACAGGAATGTGAAACCAAAAGCGAAATCCAAATGATGAGGTCAGTCCAAATTGCAAAAGACAGTCAGGGACTAAGGTGTATTTGTAGGATGGTCATGAGTCCCAATCTCCCAGGGACAATCCCATTATATACCTTTTGTCCCAACTTAGTTTAGCATTTTTATGGAGTTTTCATTTTATTATTAATATTTGCATAAAAATGCGTTGGGATGTTTGAAGAACTATACTTTCTATTTCCAACTTCTGTGAGGTTCTCACTTATTAATATAAGAGATGCACAGGTACCAAACTGTTCTCAATTTAACACGTGATCTTGTCTGACAAGCAGTAATAGCCCAGTTCTCTTTCCCTAATTTTTTGGCTCCCCAAAAAAGAAGATCCTGAGAAAATGATTTGCATGCAAGTACCTTATTTTAAAGATGAAGGAAAAGTCAAGAGGAGTAGGTATATGAAATAAGATTGGGAAAGCAGAAAATAGAGAGTACAGAATCAAGTTAGCTACTTCTAAAAGAAACGAAAGCTTAATCAAACTCTGAGAGCCAGCATAAAATGCTTGTCTCCTGGTTTTCCACCTACCATATGAGACAGTCAAGATGTTTATACCCTCACTTTGAGCAGTAATAGGTTGAGGACTTCTTCCAAGGAATGTTAACTCCCTAGCATTTATGTACTACGCAGAAGACAGTAAACCAGGCTGTAGTGATTAAACACATAAACACGCACACATGCACACACGTACACACATGCGTGCACACACACACCCCTTCAAGGAAAGAAATGCAGTTAAGTGCTGCTCTACACCAAAGTGATCAAGATAAAAGGGACTGGGCACAAAAGCATCCAGTGTAGTCCTGCTTTTGTACTTCTCACATCCAATTGGCATTCATCATTTTTTCCCTAGGCCACTTGTTCTAGATATCCCTTATCCTGAACCAGAACTTCTACTAGTCTAGATTGTTTCCTGGTAGGGTGACTGGAACTTCATTCCTGAGACTACTGAACTCCTGGTTATACCTTTGCCAGGCCATGGTTGTTGCAATACACAAGCATAGTTTCCAAATGGGCATCCCAGTGAATCCCGATTTCCAGATTTTACTCTCCCTGACTCCCTCATATAGCAACAAACCAATATCTTCATGATAATCCAGTCACTTATCTTTGGCAGTATAGCCCCTCATTATTCGTTCATTCACTGGCCTCAGGAGCTCAAACAACCAAGTAGGAGCTTTGAGTTTAGTATTAGTGAAATGCTTATAGAAGCAACCACTCCCTGGAAACAGTAAGTTTAAGTCCATGGAGTCTGAAATTGTGGGGTCAGGGAGCACAAATTATCCAAGTGAATTCCCAGGAGTAATGGTGAGAGGGGTCCCTTCTACTTTGCCCCTTGGGTTCCAGACCCGTATCTATAAGGTGCTCAGCACCACAAAATGATAATGGGTTCGATGTATATACCACATCTTGAAGGACAACATCCCGACCATGATGCCTACAGGAGAAAATTTCAATATTTTCTCAGACCACTCTGAATCATACAGTTTATGACAGGGTCAATGGATGTCATGTTCATGTGCTTTTGTGGGTCTCCTGACAAGATTCTGATCAAAGTCAAAGTTTGACTTGAGATAGTAACACTAGAGTGGCCCTTGGCTCTGCTTGCCGGTGGCCTACAAGCTGAGGATATTGTTTTGTTTTGCTACAGTTTCTGGCTCTTTACAAAAAAAACTTTGCCAACCCTTGAAATGAATCACTAATTGTCAATCTTGTTTTCTTTAAAAAAAGCAGAAAAATACTAATTTCAAATAAATGAAATCTCATATGGAACTCAATCCAAATTTTAAAAAAAAAGCAGAACTGGTCTGGTTGAAGGGTGAGAGATTTTACTGGGTAACTTAGAACCTACTTCCCTCAGTTTCCCTTATTCTCCTAATGCCTAAGTAACTTTTCAGAACCTTTGGGTACCACAGAAGTGGCTGAAAACACTAAGTTTAGAAAGTCTCTAAACTTCCAGTGCTATTATTCTGATACTGTTTTTCATATTGGCCAACACTACTAAAGAACACTCGGGCCTCCCAAGAGCTGAATTTTTATTCAATAATATAGTCCAGTAATTATTAACATACCCCCAGGGCATGAACAACTACAGAGCTCCAAGAGTCAAAGAGCTGTGAGCAAAGCAATTAGATCTTTGCCTTCTTCCCTCAAGAGCTTCTACTAACTTCCTGAAAGTGTAAATTCTCCCCTAAAATCAGCCTTCCTGAAGCTGAAACTATCCCCAGATGGGATCACTAACCCCCTGTTAGAGGCAGTGCTGTCCCACATGAGGCATAGCTTTGGGCTGGTCTTTTCAGTTTGGGAAGCTTGTGTTTTTAATATGAGAAATAAAGTTGTGCTCATACTTTTTCTGAAGAATCTCAAAACACAGAAAATAAGTCAAATGGGCAATTCTTCCTGAGTTGTGAGACATTTCTTCCTTACCAACACCAGAGACAAACATATATTACCCAGTTCATTTGAGGCTCTCCTCTTTCATTCTTACGGAATGCATTGTGCAATATGAAAAGTCATACAAAGGCTTGGTTCAACTGTCTTTTTGACACACTGTTCTTGTAATATGTGAGGTAATGGCCTATATCTCAAAACCATAATCTGCCACTGAGCCAAAGCCTCTTCTTTCCTGATCCTCCTTTCCAATGCCTATTCCATACCCTGGAGATTCTAAAGCTCTCCCAGGAATTCCAGAAATTCCCAAGGTAACTTATATTTTCCTGCTTACCTTTGGCTCTGACCTTCTGCCTCTAGTCAACTCTGTTTACTCTGCCACAGAGCATCATCAAAAACAACAGAGCAATAATCCTGCAAAGAGTGCAGCCATACAGGGATTTCTCCGTTCTCCTTTCAGTTCTCTCAGGGCTTGCTTTTTAAATGTATGTTGAAGCTCTCCCGTGGGATGCATACATATTTAGGGTTTTGGGATTTTCTTGAAGAATGGAACCCTTTATCATACCTAAAGTTTCTTTTTCTTCCTTGCTCTGGATTCTACCTGCATGTTTTTTGTATTACGATAGCTATAACAACTACAGTTACTACACACACACACACACACACACACACACACACACATTATAGCATATTGTTACTATAGTTATTCCCATTCTCTTTTGTTAGTGTTGGCATGTGTGTCTTTTCTAGCTCTATTATCAATTTTTCTTTTCTATTTTCAAACTCTGATGTCTTTATTCTTAAATTGGGCTACCTGTACACAGCCTAGAGATGTGGATTATTTCTTATCCATTCTGACAATATATTTTAATTGGTGTGCTTAGATCATTCAAATTCAATATGATATATGACTAAGATTAAATCAACCATCTTATTAGCCCTTTTGACTTGGGTTTATCATTTTGTTGTTTCTCTTTTTACAGCTTCTCTTGACTTAGCTGAGCATTTGTTAATGCTTCAGTTATACCTCTTCTCTTGGCTATTGTTTATATGCTTTCACTCAATATGTTTTCATGGATACTCTAGGGTTTCAGTATATGACCTTAACTAGTTTGCCTTCAAATTATATGCCACTTCAGATGTAGCTTAAGGAACACAGAATATTCTATATTCCTTTCTTTTGTTCTTGCTCTATTGATGTCATAATTTAACTTTACATCTACTGTAAATACATATAATACATTGCTTCTATTTTTAGCTTTAACTATTAACTTTAAGAACAATTAAAACAAAAAGAAATCAATCTCATTTTTTTAAATTGATTTATTTTCAGAAAAACAGTATTCATTATTTTTTCACCATACCCAGTGCTCCATGCAATCCGTGCCCTCTATAATACCCACCACCTGGTACCCCAGCCTCCCACCCCCTCGCCACTTCAAACCCCTCAGAGTCCACAGTCTCTCATGGTTCACCTCCCTTTCCAATTTACCCCAACTCCCTTCTCCTCTCTAACACCCCTTGTCCTCCATGATATTTGTTATGCTCCACAAATAAGTGAAATCAATCTCATTTTATCTTTTTTTTTTCTATTTTCAAGGCTCTTCTCTTCTTTGTAATAATCCAGGTTTCCGTCTCATATCCTAATTTCTTCTGCCTGCAGAACCGCTTCCTTAGCTTTTTTTGTAGTGTCAGTCTGCTGGCAATGAATTTTCCCAGTTTTTGTTTGTCTGGTTAAGTCTTTACTACTGTTTGAAGTCATGGTTCTGACAAGTTGTCTGTTACAGTTCTTATTTTTTTCATCTGCATATGTGTTTTTCCTTTGGCTGTTTTCAAGATTTTCTCTTTTTCTTCATGTTCAGCGGATTGAATATATGAATGACTAGGGGTGTGTGTGTTTGGTACTTATCCTGCGTGGGTTTCTGAGCTTCTTGGCTTTGGCGTTTGATGTATGTCATTAACTCTGGAGTGCTGCAATCAGAACTGCTGAGTCTGATGTTGCTATGTTCACTCTCATCAGACCACAGGCTTCAGGGCTTCAAATTCCTCTACTGATATATCGGTATTTAGGGTATGGGCTAGGATGTAAAAGGGTTTATCTCAATATCTGCTCTACCATCAGTTTGTGGTCTTCTTTTTGCACCATGTCTCAGAGAACTCCACTCTCGGGTTTTTCCTCTATTCTTCTCCAGCAATACTTCCTTATTACTTGTTACTGAACACTTGTTAACCTGGTAGTGGTGGGAGAAGAGTATTCTCTTTTTCTGATTAAGCCTCGGTCTTTCGAAAGGCACTATATCCCAGGGTCTCTGAGATGTGACCATGTCTTCCTTCTCCAGTTACAGCCTGGACCCCATACTATGCCTGCTTTCCTTTCAGTACAGAAGTTTTTCTTTCTGTCTCTTCCCTCAGCTGCAGTAGATTTTCACCAATGCCTTAAACGCAATGACGTATGTTGTCCTTTCTCCCACAGAGTTGGGCTTTTGCTCTGTTTGAGAGAGCAGGGTCTCGGTTGAGTGTTACGATCCTCCTTCACTGCTGCTCTTCCCTTCCCCCATGTCAGTACCTCAATGAACACGTTCATGGGACTCCCTCCAATCTTTCCTGTGAACACCCAGTGGAGCTCATGGAGAAAAAAAACCCTGAAGGAAATGCACAATTTCAGTTTCTGTAGCTCTACAGGAACTTCACAATCTCTCCTTGGTGTCTGGTTATATCTTCCCTAGGTCAACCAGTGCTAGCATAGTTCTGTCACTGCTGACACATGTCTTTTCTTACATTTTTGGGTCAGTTAGTTGTCCTGCAGCTTCAGTGTTCTACAGTGTCAAGAAGTGTCATGAATTGATCTGCCTGGTTTTTCTTCATAGTAAGGTTGAGAGTGATTCTCCTTTCAGCTCTCTAGATCCTCCAGTAAAAACATAAAGTACTTTTAATGCTTATTTATAAATTAGTTCTTTGAGGTATAAAATAGTACCCCTGTTTTATAATTAAGGAAATTGGTACAGAATAGTCCTATATCCCAAAGGGTGACAAAGAGACAGATGACATTAAGTAGAATTTAAAGTGGTCTTATGTTTTGGGATGACATAGCAGTGACCTACCTGGATTCATGACTGAAGGGCAATCACAACTTTATCCTTCTTGGTAGATACCAGTGGAGACAGTTGATAACCTAACTAATGAGATATCCCTAAATATCATCCCAAGGCCACACAAGTCTCTAAAAAGCAGGTGCACATTGAAGAAAAGGAGGTTGGATGGGACCTGAATTGACTTTATTTATTTTTTGTCAAGTGTAGAACTCTAACAAGATACTGAATGAATAGATAAATTACAGGTCTTGCCAACTGATACTCTCAACCAAGATTCTTACCTGGTAAACTTTTCCTTGTATTTCTTGTATTGTATTTCACTTATGTTTCAGGCATCCAGGTATGTATATTACATACATTATCCTATTTAATACCCTGAAACTGAAAGAAATCTGTTAAGACAGATCCTATTGCCATCTTTATTCCAAGGATGAAGATACTATGGGTTAGCAAGGTTAAAAGAGTTACAAAATTTCATAGCTAGTAAAATGGCAAGGCTGTAACTCAACACAGGCCTTTATAAGCACAAAGTTCATACTCTTAACCAACAGAACTTGGTAACTATATGGGAACAGAGATAGGTATTATTTTCTTACTGAGATCTAAAGTATAAAAATGTGTTCCCTAAGATACTGTATTTCCTTCTATAATGTTCTAACTCCTCTGGTCTGCTTGGAAACAAAATCATCACTCCAAATATTACCCTTTTAGATAAAATTATTGAGTTACAAACAAATGCCTCGGGGATGTCTATAATACTCAATGTCATTGAAATCACTGCTAAGGATTTTTTAGATCATCTAGAAGTTTTCTAAACCAGTGGACTCAGCATCATCTGGGAAATGGACAGAAATGCAAAGTCTCTGGCTTAACTCCAGACCTACTGAGTTAACTCTGGAAGTGGAAATCATGAATCTGGTTCTAATAAGCCCTCTAGCTGATTCTGATGTATAAAGTTGAACTACTGTTTTAACTCAATGTTGTACTTACAACATTTGAGATTTGCTGTGTACCAGAATCTGTATGTAGCAAGGGTTGAATTCTGAAAGATTCAGATGAGCCAGAACGAGTTAAAGGATCTGAGCTATAACCTGTACATAAAGAGGAGAGGGCAAAATTTAAGCATGGAAAGGCATAATATGATTTGCATTTTGTTATTCATTCAATGTACTTATCCATTTACTCACCCACCAAATACTTACTGAGCACCTATAAAGTATGAGGCTCTGAACTATAAACCTGGAATACCACTCTATGTATAGGGTAGGGTGAGCAAGTATAATAGCATGGAAGGGTAGTAAGAAGGCTATTGTAACAGGCCAGTGGAAGATGATAAGAGCCTGAGAACATGGCAGTGGGAGAGTATACTAAGTGATATGACAGAATATTACATGAGTTTATTTAAAGCTTCCACCTATATCCATTTTAGTACAAGAAGGTGGATTAAGACTAAGATGACCCCAGATTACTAATTTAGGCAAATGGGTAGCGTACGATGATACCATTAGCTAGGCTGGAAATATATAAAGAGAAAACACATGGGATGATGAGGTGACCAAATGCTACATGGTGTTGTAGTTCATCCACCCAACGGTAATGGAGTGATCTCTGATCTGGGGTCACATAGTGACTTGAGTCATTAGTACAAAATGTACTAAATCCACTGGAAAAAAAATATATATATATATATATTAAGATTTTATTTATTTATTTGACAGAGAGAGATAGGCAGAGAGGCAGACAGAGAGGGAAGCAGGCTCCCCGCTGAGCAGAGAACCCAATGTGGGGTTCGATTCCAAGACCCTGAGATCATGACCCAAGCCAAAGGCAGTGTCTTAACCCACTGAGCCACCCAGGCACCCCCCCGACTGAAAATATTTTGAATGGCCAGAAAAAGTTACCTTTACACTGAACTGAAATGCCTTTTTTTTTTTTTTAAATACTGTCTCTTTGTAGCTTCTGCTCACTGGTCTTATTTTATTTTTATTTATTTTACTTTATTTTATTTTTATTTATTTTATTTTATTTTATTTTGTTGATCAAAATATTCACAGACCGAATACTTTGGAGAGTCCGTGTAGCTGAATTCCAAAAAAAAAATGTTTAAACAAGTGTTTACATATCTAATCCTGCTGACTGCAACTATGATTTGTCTTCACCTCCGAGGGTCTGCAATTCGGCAATGATTCTTCACAGCCTAATCGTTCCTGCTTCAATTAAGTTCTTCTTGTCAGTCTTAATGATTAATAAGTGAATATTTATATGCATCAATAATGCTTGCTATTAAGGAATTCTAGAATCATCTCTTTTTTGAAAAGAAATCACCCCCTTCTATAGCCATTTTATAAACTTCTTTTTATCAGACTTGAAATTAACAAACACACACATAAACAAAACCCTTATGCCTATCCTCATTGAAATGTGGGCTATTTCTTCATTCTCTGACTTCCTAACATACATTTCTCTCAGGTTTTTATTCACACCCAGAAGGCTGTGTCTTACTGACTCAAAAAGATCATTACCACAATTTTTTCTTATAAAACATCACAGTGCAAACCTCAAAGGTATCAATTATCCTTCTGTACTAGTCCTCCCCTGGCTAAAGTAAAATAACAGTTAAAGGTCTGGCCTTCACTTTCTCTGAGATCTATGGGTTGTTCTAAGTTTAAAGGTCAATTTTTGCTGTCTCATTGTTTTGGAGGCTACTGATAATACTCAATAAAATACACATCTGAAAATACTTTACTTCTATTGGGTTTTTTTTTCTGTTTTTTTTTAAAACAAGGATTTCTGCTATTAATATTGACACACACTAACAGGAAAAAAATTGTGAAGAAAAATATCAAGATTTCCCATAACCCCATCATGAAGAGCAATAACTACTACATTTCCTTACATTTCTTTCCTAAATTTCTTCAATGCATATATTTTTACATTTAAGACCAGGTACCTTTTTGATTCCTGCTTTGTAACTTCATATGACACTGTATTTTTGCATGTCACTTAAAATTCTTTTCCAACGGGGTGCCTGGGTGTTATAATGGGTTAAGTGGCTGGCTCTTGGTTTCTGCTCAGCTGTGATCTCAGAGCCCTGAGATGGAGCCCAGTGTTGGGCTCTATGCTCAGCCTGGAGTCTGCTTCAGATTCTCTCTCCCTCTCCCTCTGTCCCTCCCACTTGTGCATACTCTCTAATAAATAACTTTTTTTTTCTTTCTAATAAATAACTCTTTTTAAAAAGTTATTTACCAATATTTTTTTAAGATTTTATTTATTTATTTGACAGAGATCACAAGTAGGCAGAGAGACAGGCAGAGAGAGAGAAAGGGAAGCAGGCTCCCCACCGAGCAGAAAGCCCAATATGGGGCTTGATCCCAGGACCCTGAGATCATGACCTAGGCCAAAGGCAGAGGCTTAACCCACTGAGCCACCCAGGTGCCCCCCAACATTATTTTTAATATCCAAAAAATAATCCATCATCTGAATATGTCACATTATAGCTTAACAATTCCTAAATTTCTGGTCATTTGGTTAGTTTCCAATGTTTTGGCTATCATGAATAACCCTGTAGCAGAAATCTTGGTACATGAAACTTGTCTAATTTTGGATAGGAAAGTACAGATTCCCAGGTATGGAATTCCTCATCTAAAGGAAATAAACTTTTTAAAGCATCCAGTAATTTCTGTCACTTTATTTTCTAAACATTTTTACAAAGTTGGGATCATGCTACACATATATGTACCTATTCTGTGTTTTTCATTCATATTACACTGACATTTTCCTATTTTACTTACAAGTTCCCCAAATGTTGGACATTTCCTTTTTGATGACATTTTCAGGAAAACCCCTGTACATAAATTTGGTTACATCTTTATTACTTCTGTAAGATAAAAATAACAGGGACAGAATCGTTTAGAAAAGGGGTCTCAACTTATTATACACATTGTATTCTCATTGTTTTATTTTTAGTTTTATGATCACTGAAGAAATGACATTTCTTCATGAGTTCTTGGTGTATTCTTTCCCTTTCTGATTTGACTTTTACATCAATTAAAACTAATCTGGTTCCTTGTCAGAACACATAGAATATACATATTCTTTTTAATAACTATGTGTTATACAAGCCTTTGTATGGATACAATTGATTTAACCATGTTGCTATAGGTTGCATTTTGTTTCTATCAAATACTACTGCAATGAAATTGTTGTGTGTCTATCTTTTGTGTATCTTAACTTTCCTGCTAATTAATGTTCCTAGAAGTGGGAATGCTTATCAGAAGCAATCAGAAGCTTATGTACAATTTTGATACATAACTGGCAAGTTGTCCTCTAAAGTGCAATGAAATGCACTGTGACCAAGAGTATTTATTTCCTCACACACTAACACAGAACATTATAATTGCTTTAAAAATTCCTATGTAAATAATAATAAATCTAATAAAAATAAGTAGATGTTAAAAATTTCTTCTTCTCTAATAAAATCTTGCCATTTGTGATAACATGGATGGAACTAGAGGGTATTAGGTTGAGCGAAATAAGTCAATCAGAGAAAGACAACTATCATATGATCTCCCTGATATGAGGAAGTGGAGATGCAATGTGGGGGACTGGGGGCAGGAAAAGAATAAATGAAACAAATGGGATCAGGAGGGAGACAAACCATAAGAGACTCTTAATCTCACAAAACAAACTGAGGACTGCTGTGGGAGGGGGGAGGGAGAGGGTGGTGGGTTATGGACATTGGGGAAGGTATGTGCTAATGGTGAGTGCTGTGAAGTGTGTAAACCTGGCAATTCACAGACCTGTACCCCTGGGGCTAATAATACATTATATGTTTATAAAAAAATTTTAAAATTATTACAAAAAATTTCTTCTCTAATCACTGATTTTTTTACTCTTTTCCCATATCCACTCTACTTTTACATTTATCTTATAATGGCCTGATTATGTTTTTTGCCTATTTTTTGTGGCTTCTTATTTTACATTGATTTTTAAGAGCTCTCAAAACACATAGAGTCCCCAGTCTGTTTTGGGTTTTTGTTTTTTGTTTTTTGGGGGTTTTTTTGGATAGAGTCTCGGAGAGAGAGCGGGGGCGGGAGGGGGACAGAAGGAAAAGGAGAGAGAGTCTCAAGCATACTCTGCATTGACTGTGGAGCCCAACACAGGGGTCGATCTCATGACCCTGAGATCATGATCTGAGCCAAAATCAAGAGTTGGAAGCTCAACTGATTGTCCCACTTAAGTGCCCCAGTCTATTGCTTAAAAAAAAAAAAAAAAATTGTTGGGGCACCTGGGTGGCTCAGTGAGTTAAGACTCTGCCTTCGGCTCAGGTCATGATTTTCAGGGTCCTGGGATCGAGCCTCGCATTGGGCTTTCTGCTCAGTGGGGAGCCTGCTTCTCTGCCTACTTGTGATTTCTCTATCAAATAAATAAATAAAATTTTTTTAAAAATAAAAAATAAAAAATAATTGTTTATAATACCTTTCACTGGATAAAAGTTCTAAACTTTCATGCAGTCAAACCTGTCCATGTTTTTCCATTTAAAGTTTCTCATTTTGAATCATGCTGAGTAGAATCTAAGCATGATTCTTAGAAGAATTAGATTCTTAGAAGAATCTCCCCTTCTAAGATTATACAACTATTCTGTATATTTATATATTTGGAATATATATTTATGCATCTATAGAGATCTGATTTTATTTTCCTTCAAATGGTTAGCCAATTATCCCCACATAATTTATTGAATAACCCATTCCCCCTACTGTTTATTATGTCTATATCTGCATATGCATTTGAATCTTGTAATAAATAGGTTCTCACTTCTTATCCACTAATCTGTCAACTAATCTTTAGAAAACAGGAGCGAACATCTAATGGAAAAAAGTCTCTTCAACAAACGGTGTGGGAAAACTGAACAGCAACATGCAAAAGAAGGAAACGGGATCTCTTATTCATACCATACACAAAAATAAATTCCAAGTGGATGAAAGACCTAAAACATGAGACAGAAATCATCAAAATGGTTTCTGAGAACAAAGGCAGTAGCCTCTTTGACACTGGATGTAACAACTTCTTACTAGATATGTATCCTGAGGCAAAAGAAACCAAAGCAAAAATAAACCATTGGGACTTCATCTACTGGGTAAGTCTTGATGGTAAAAATATTCCATTTCAACATGTTTTGCCTAGATCCATGAATGAATGCTAAAACTAGTAAGCACAAATTTAAGCAAAAATAGGACTGTGGACTCTGAGAAATAAACTGAGGGTTTTGGAGGGGAGGGAGGTCAGGGGATGGGTAAGCCTGGTGGTGGGTATTAAGGAGGGCACATATTGCATGGAGCACTAAGTGTGGTGCATAAACCATAAATCTTGGAACACTGAAAAAACAATAAAATAAAGTAAATAATAAAATAGAATATCTACACAGTCTCTAAGTATCTCTTTCCAAAATATTTAGTAATTACAAGGGGGCAACAGTAAATTTACAGTAGACAATCTTGGCAGATAGCACCTAAACAAGTGATCAAAATTAAAATTGCCAATAATACATGTTAATATCACATATGTCCAATATGATATATAGAAAAGGGCAAGTAAACTCTGAGGCATTCTTCCCAGGAATGCACAACCTCAATCTAATCAAGGGGAAAATGGCAGACCAGCCCAAATTGGGGGAAATTCTAGAAAATAACTGACCCGTACTCTAAAACAGTATCAAGGGTCACAAAGGATCAGTAAAGACTTAGGACCTCAGAAGCCTGAGAGGAGAGGACAACTAAATGCAGTGTGGGATCTTGAAAAGCAAAAGGACAAGAGTGGGAAAAACTGCTGTAATCTGAATACATTCTGAAAGTTTAGTTAATAGTACTAAAGCAAGAGTAATTTCTTAGTTTTGGTAATGGTCCTATGTCTATGTAAGTTGTTAACATAAGAGGAAACTAGGTGAAGAATGTATGGGAACTCAATTATTTTTGCAACTCATCTGTAAGTTTAAAATTACCTCAATATGGAAAAAAAAAATTTAAGTCCTTGCCTATTTAATGCATGCATTCTTTCCAGTAAAATCTTACCATCTTTTGTCAAGCTTTTCCTCCCATGCAAAACAGAAATATAAGTCAAAATATGCAAAATAGAAATATAAGTCTTGGCATTATGATTGTAATTGTTAAATACGTATGTTAATTTAGGAATATTCAGCACCTTTGCAATGTTTAGGCTTCCTATTCAAAACAATATATGTCTTCCCTATTCAGATATTTTATGTTCTTCAGTTAAATGGTCTTCTTCATGCTTCTTGCATACTTTTTAAACATTTATGTTTATGGGTATTATAATTTTAATTTGAATAATAGTGGGGAATATAGGAATTTCTGTGTTATTCCTAACTTTAATGAGAATTCTTATAGCATTAAACCATTAAATAAAAAGTTTGTTTCTTACTGTGAGACATTATCCTGTATAGGAGGTTTCTATTTATTTTACTAAAAGTTTTGACAAGAATTAATACCAAATTTTATTTTAAAAATCAGCTTCTGTAGTAAAGTATGGGAATAGATTTTCTGACACTGAGCCAATCCTGCAACTCAGGGATAAAGTGCATGCATTTAATCAACTTAATCATAATGTACTGTTTTTTTCACAGTTTATTTAGGATTTGGGGAACATCATTTAGAGTAGTAATATATAGGTATTATAACTTACTCCTGAATGAGACTATCAGTTTTTGAGGGGAGGATTAATATCTGGCAAATAGACTCTAAACAAAAGTTCTGTTAACTATTAAAGAGTTATCCACTTCTTCGTTTAGTTCCAGACATGTATGTTTGCTAGTGGACACTGGTTCCAGAAATTTCTTTCTCACTTCTCAAAATATAATCTTCAAATTTTCCTTGATTTTTTTCTTTCTCAAGACTCAAACTCTCTTCGCCAATGAGATAATTCTCTTACTGATGTTACATGGCCATGTGGTGTTTTGAAAATGCTTGACTTAACTGACAACATTCCAAAATAAAATTTTACATATAAATACAGATCTCTGGCTTCTCTTGAAAAAGTGTAGATGTGGAATGGGAAATCACTAGATTCCCACTATTCAGAAAACCATGATCTAGTTGAAATATCTAAGTGTCATGCACAGGGACCCTTTAGTGGTGTCAACAGTAAAGGTTTTCAGAAGAGGGAGACTGGGGCGCCTGGGTGGCTCAGTGAGTTAAGGTTCTGCCTTCAGTTCAGGTCATAGTCCCAGGGTCCTGGGACGGAGTATGTTATTGGACTGCCTACTCAAGAGGGAGCGTGCCTCTCCCTCTCCCCTTGCTTCTGCTCTCTTTCTCTCTTGCTATCTCTCACCTCTCTCTCTCTCTCTCTCAAATAAATAAATAAAATGTTAAAAGAAAAGAGAGAGAGAGATTGCCCTGGAAAGGAGAAGTGAAACAAGATTTCACAGAAGAGGCCAAAGTAGGTAATGGAAAGTGGGCATGAATATAACCTTGTGAATAAGTAACTTCTCTGTCATATGGCTGAAGAAAGTAACATACTAGCCATGCTACAAAATAAGACATTTGATGATTTATAAAATTTGTGACAGAATAACCTTTAATGTTTTGGGTAATAGTAGAATGCTAAATTAATCTTGACTTTAGTTTTAAATATTTTTAAACCACAGGACAACCAACATTTTCTCTCTTGTTCTTATACCACTGTATCCACAAAGGCATAAAAGATTAAAACTGGAAAGGGTTAATCTTATTCCACTGATACCACTTCTTCCCCATTTCACAGATGAGGAAACTAAGGGTCAGACTGGTGGAGTGACTCACTTAAGTTCACACAGTTTTTATGTGATAGAACAAGACTAGTGATTTTATTGTCAACTGGTCATTGTCCATTCCAATGACACCACCACTGCTCTACAATGAAGGGTAGAGTAAGTAGATTTCTAAGGTCTCTTCCATTTTAATATGCAGAAGGAGAAAGTTAACTGATGCTGTTAGCTCAAGGCTTTATTAAAATCTTCAACATGAGAACAATTTAGGAAGACTGTTCTCCAGAAAACAAGGGGCTTAAGGAGGTTATAGAGAGATCAGGGAGAGTTATGAATGTTCATTTTTGTTCCAAAAATTTTTCACTGTTGAAACTGAGATTGTTTTAGTACTGTGACAAAATGCAGGGATCGCGAGACTAGGGTTGCAATTTAGCAGTCTTCACGGGTCAGTTTGGGTTTAGCAAGGAAAATTGCTAAAACAGGTGGAGCAAAGATCTGGCTAGGGTCAGCGGGAAATGTTCAGCCCTTCAGCACTTTTTATAATTCCAGGACTGTATTATATTATATAGTCATTTATTTTATCTCTCCCCTACTAAAATGCAAGTAGTACGAGGGCAGGGTGTATCAGTTTCCTAGGACTGCTGTAACAAATCACCACAAATTTGGTTGTTAAAACTGAATCTTTGGGGCTCCTGGGTATCTCAGTGGGTTAGAGCCTCTGCCTTTGGCTCCTGCCATGGTCCCGGGGTCCTGGGATCGAGCCCCAAGTCTGGCTCTCTGCTCAGCAGATCTCAGGTCATGGTCTCAGGGTCTGGGATCCAGCCAGTATCAGGCTCTCTGCTCAGGAGGGAGCCTGCTTCCCCCTCTCTCTCTGCCTGCCTCTCTGCCTACTTGTCATCTCTATCTGTCAAATGACTAAATAAAAATCTTTAAATTAAAAAAGAAAAAAAGAATGCTTAAAACAAAGAAACAAAGAAACAAACAAAACCTGAATCTTTTCCTCTCATATGTCTGGAGACCAGAAGTCTGAAATCAAGGTGTCAGCAGGTTGCTTCTCTGTGAAGGTTCTGAGGGAAAAATCTGTTCGATAGCGGTTGCCAGCAATCTTCCTTGTTCCTTGACTTATAGACACATCAACTCAATCTCAGCCTCCACCTTCACTATGCCCTCTTTTCTCTGTGTCTCTTTCTTCTATGGACACTCCCGTTAGATTTAGGGCTGACCCTTACCTTGTATGGTCACATCTCAATTCTTACCTTAATTATATCTGCAAAGACCCTATATCTAAATAAGTTCACCTTCTGAGGTTCTGGGTGAACATGAATTTTGGGGGGGACTCTATTCAACCCAAGACATGGGTTTAGGGGGGGATTTTTTTTTTAACCATGGTGGTCCCTGTATCTAGGAGATGGCACAGCAAGTACTTGCTAAATGCTGAACAAAACTTAACTGGGGCTGAATATTGGCTGCTCCCTATATACAGCATCCTATCTATGGACCTCCTTAAATGGCCTGTACTACTTATTTATGTCCTCTGCTAAGCTTTATAGGCTTATGGGTTCAGGACCCCTGTTCATCATGTTTAAAGTACTGCTCACTTTTTTCCCCAATGAAATAGGGATAAAGGATGAAAAGCAGTAGAGAGAGGGAAAGTACATTCAAGAACCCAAAAGGGGCAATGTAAACCACAGCCAGCCAGCCTAGATCTGGATCCTGGCTCTGTCATTAATTCACTGTGGGCCCCACCTACCTCAGTTTTACCATCTGTACATGAAGATAATAACAGTGCCTGGTGCTTTGTTGTGAGGATTAAAGAAGTCGATACACATAAAGTACATAGTCTAAAAATACAGAGCAAAGTGCTACAAAAATGTCAGCTATTAGCCAAATACCTTGGTGCCCAAAGTCAAAGTTCTTAACACCCCCAACCTCCAGGAATACAAGATTTGTTTATTGGACTTTGAGATAATTTCACATGCTTCAGCCAACATTTACACTTTAAATGAGTACTACACCAGCCTGCTTTCTTGTAATCACCTCCAAATGAAAAACAAATTTTCTTTTTAAGCTAACTACTTAATCATATTATGATCAGATTTTAATTACTCTAGGGGAAAGTTTTAATATAAAGAAACCAAAGAGAAAATTGCTTGGATAATGTATTTGTATCTCTAGTTTGAAATTTTCTTCTATTAGATATTCCAGCATCTAACTTTTTCTTTTGTCTCTCACTCCCAATTTGCCCATTATTAGCCTCAGAAGCAATTTAGTGGAAGCTGAAAGTAATAAGAGAATAATAATATTTGAGTACCAGGCATTCTGTTAAACAGTTTAACATTTTGCATTTGATGCTATAAAGTATGTTTTATTAATCTCATTTTACAAATGAATAAATTAAGATTTAAAGATGCTCTGAGAATGTGCCCAAAGTTGTCCAAGTATTATATGATAAAGCTGTTCTTTGATATAGTCTGCCTTACTCTAAAATCTCTTCTATTCATTATACAGTTTAATACGATGCCCAGCAGTTATGATATAGTTTATAGGTGCAATTACACACACACACACACACACACACACACACGCTCATATTTGGTCTATATGAATATAACTTCCGGGTTTTTTTGGAGGGTGGGGCTATTTATTTATTTGAGAGAGAGAGAAAGTAGGAGCAGTGGGAGGAGCAGAGGAACAGGGACAAGCAGACTTGGTGCTGAGCATGGAGCCCAACATGGGGCTCGATTCCATGACCCTAAGATCATGATCTAAGTCAAAATCAAGAGTCAGACACCTAACCGACTGAGCCACCCAGGTACTCTGCAACTTGTTTTTAAGCTTTCAACCAGCTGCCTTATATTTAAATAAAGAAAATAAAACACAGGAAAGGTTAGAATGCTAGCTCTGACAGTATTTATTTTGCAAAGAAGATAATGCTCCTTTGGGATTAGCACTGTTTTCTCAAGGCAAAATTAAGCTATGCCCCATGTTCCAAAAGCCTTATCACATAAGCAGATTAATTTTAATAGGACACATGGCACATATTGTTATTACTACACAAGTATGTTTGAATCACCACTTTAAAAGGGAACAATCTAATTTTCTTCTCTCTACCCTTCTTTTTAATTTTCTCCATGCTGCAAGTAAATGAGCTAATACTGAATATATGAATGAATCAAAAAGAGTAGAAAACCTACAACCATGTCTTTTCAACCTTCCAATTAGAAGAACCAAACTCTGGGACCAAAAATAGGCTAATAATATAACCAATATAAAAGAGCTAAAAACTCACAAGTGTAGGGATTGCGATCTGTATGCAAATTATGTCCTATAGAAAAGTTGCTTATTATTTATTCCTGAAGCCTGCCAAAGAGGGCAGAGTAAGGATATAGTTGAGTTTTACTGAGATGCAGAGTCCTATTATTTACATATGCACATTTGCATTCGCACATCTATGGTTAATGAAAATGCCTCTGGAATAAAATAGGCTGACTTAAGAAGTTGCCAATGTCCTGCTAGAAAGTGTTCAAATAGGGGCTATGCCAGCTGGTTGTAAATGCCCTGGTGGGGAAGCAAACAGACTATGAAGGTTATCCAAGACTGAAAAGGTCTCTGAGGTTTCTTCTAAAAGATTCTATAATTCATACATCCTTGGGCAAACAGCTATCTATGCCAGTTTTATTTTGGCACTTCATTTTCAACATCAACCAACTGACCCCAGTAATTGATCTCCTCCACTACTCAACCTCCAGATCAGGGACCTACAAGCTACAGCCCACGGGCCAAATCTGGCCAGCCACCTGTTTTGGTACAATCTACTGCTAATAGTTTTTACATTTTCAAATAGTCAGAAAGAAATAAAAACAAAAGGACTATTTTGTAACATGTAAAAATTATATGACATTCAGCATCCAGGGTCGATAAATAAAGCTGCACTGGAATATAGCCACACTCATTTGCCTATGTACTAGACTGTCCATGGCATGCTATAATGGAACTGAACAGTTTACCACACAGCTTGCAAAGCTGAAAATATTTATTATCTGGCCCTTTACTAAAACATGTTTGCTGAGCATGGCTTTAGAAAGTAAAAGTCTGAGAGCAGGGGCTATCGTCTTTGTTGTTTATTGCTGTAGCCCCAATATTTGGCACAGAGTTATGGCTACTGAGTGAATAAATGAATGTAGGATGGCCATGTTTAGAATTGTTGAAAAGTCATTAGATTTGCCTATACTTAATTTCTTTTTCTACTGTCCAAAAGAGATTTCTTTTTTTAAATTATTTTATTTCAATGTTTCAAAATTCATTGTTTATGAACCACACCCAGTGTTCCAGGCAATACATGCCCTCCACAATACCCACCATCAGGCTCACCCCACCCCCACCCTCCAAAACCCTCAGTTTGTCTCTCAGAGTCCACAGTCTCTCATGGTTTGTCTCCCCAAAAGAGATTTCTATCCCTCCTTCCAGATAAAGCGGAAGTATATCCTATACAAATAAGAGACTCAACCAACTCTAATACTGAGGCATCATGTACCAGAATGGCATAATGCCTACCCTCCATTCTAATTGGTCTGGGTCATACCTCCCCAGTCATTAACAGTTTTGGAAATCACCCTTGGACATACTGCAGGTTACTGACCTTAAAAACTTACGACTTATTCAGACTTCGCTGAATTCCCAAAATACCTTTGTCTTTTGCCTTAATCATTTGGCAAATTTAGCTCTCTGGAGGAATAATTGTGGGGAATCATTCTCTTCTTTCAACACAGACAGAAAGCCAGCTCAGCAGTTCAATGATGTTTACTCTAGGTTAGATGAATGTCGTTACCTTGCTCCTCCCTCCACACAAAGAGAACATTAATACACTGTCACTTTTTTTTAATCTCCCAAATATTTCATCGAGCAACAGTTTTGGAAACCTGGCTGAGAATACTGAAGTTTGTTAAAGATGCTTCCACTGGTGCTCACCCCTCCCACATTAAAAAAAAAAAACAGAAAACAAAAAAAACTATTAGCCAGAGTACTAATTATCCAGCTGGCACTTCTTGCAGCAGAGGGTTTCCAAGTTGCCTCCCCAATTTGAAGGTGTCAGGAGAAAGCCTGAAGACTTGCATTTCCTCCTACAGCTTCGTGCTCTAATTAAAGCAATAAATACGGTTCCCTCCAAGGGAGAAGGAGGCAGGGAAGAAAGATCTCTTCCGATCCATTAGTACCACAGTGTCGTTGTGGGATTTAAATTCCAATTCACATAGGACAGTGGAAGAACCTGAACACACAGAAGGAAGAAAAAGAGGCAGCTGGTGGGGAGAGGAGAGGAGGAGAACAACCTCAGTCACAGGGACAGAGTAAATGGAATGCCCCCTGAGGGACAGGGACAGATGTCTCCTGTGTTTCCTCATTTCTCAATAGTTGGAACCAGCCTGATAGGTTTTAGAATTACAGAAATCTCAGCAATCATTTGGGTCACAGATGGGGTACGAGCCACACAATTTTATTTATGCATTTGTTTCAGAATTGGTTTATTTTAATTTTATAGAAGGAAAATGGTTTAACTTCTTGGAAAGTTATCATATGATCACTATAAATCACGTTCACCATGGAGAACAGTACAAAGAAGAAAGTTCCTATATCGCTTTAAATATTCCAACCAAAAAACAACCATCATTATTAGGGGAACACCATTTCAGATTTTTTTTTAAAAGATTTTATTTATTTATTTGAGAGAGAGAGAATGTGAGAGGGGAGAGGTCAGAGGGACCCAACTCAGGTCATGATCCCAGAGTCCTAGGAGTAAGCCCCCATATGGGGCTCCCTGCTCAGTGGAGAGTCTGCTTCTCCCTCTGCCTGCTGCTCTGCCTACTTGTGCTACCTGTCAAATGAGTAAAGTCTTTAAAATGTTTTTTAAAAATAATCATATTATCTTTATCATTATTTCTATTACATTCTGTCATATAAGCGATTATAAATATAATTTGCGTAATTGCTCACAGTACTCTTAGATCGAAAAAGACTCAGTATATACCACTAATATTTTTATTGTGACTCCTTAATTTCAGATTTTTTTTTTGCTTCATCTTTTTTATTAACTGAATTTGTTTGTTTGTGATAAGAAGGGCTGTTGGGTGCTAAAACACTTCATGTTTAAGTATATCTAATGGTCTTTATATGTGAAACACATCCCGGCTTGATTTGTTATTCTTGGTCACACCATCAGAACTCTGAGGAAAGCTTTTACAATTGAATACTTTCATGAAAAAGAATAATGTCAACCTTATTTCACCTTCTTAGCTTCTGTAGGCATTTGAATATATGACAGCTGACTCATGTCCAGCTCCTTTCAGACACAAAACATTACTAAAGACAATTTTCAATAGATTCCCATCAGCAGTATATAAAAATACTTATCTTTGCCATTCTGATAAAGTCAGTCATATAAAACTATTGGTTTAACTTGCTTGTCTTTGATTCCTAGGATGCACTGGACATATTTTATTAGATTAACTGATAATTGACTGTATTGGCTTTTATAAAATCTGGCCCCTCACACATAGATCATATACGTATATTAAAATAATATTATAACTGGATTGATTTAATGAAGCCATTACATGAAGGTTAGGGAGCTGTGTTAATATTAAGATCATTCTGACCCTTGCAGGGAGATTTTAGGGTTTGCTAATAACAAAATACAGAGAATAATGGTATTTCGAAGTTGGTAGGATGGCAGAATATTCTAACTCAGTAGTTTTAAAACAGCAGCTTTTTTTTTTTTTTTTTTTTTTTTTTAAAGGGAAAAGAGAAAACGGAACAGCAGCTTTTTTTAAAGCAAAACATGTTTATATTAAAACCTAATAAATAAAACTAGGGCACCTGGGTGGCTTAGTCATTATGCATCTGCCTTCGGCTCAGGTCATAATTCCAGGGCCCTGGGATCAAGCCCTACATCGGGCTCCCTGCTCAGTGGGAAGCCTGCTTCTCCCTCTCCCACTTCCCCTGCTTGTGTTTCTTCTCTCACTCTCTCTCTCTCTTTCTCTGTCAAGTAAACAAAATCTAAAAAGAAAAAAAAACTAACAAAACAAACAAAATGGGTCTGCTCTAGGAGGCAATGGGAAGGTAGAATTCAGCTTTATTTTTCCTCCTTCTGACTTCCAGGTGACTTGGAAAACCACAAGACCCTATGGCTCATGATTTGAAAGAAGATGGCATGATAGTTTTGTACTCCGAACTGGTCCTCTGCTTTCTTGGAACACAGAACAAGGACAGATAAATCATTCAGAACGTGTTTGCTCACCACAGTGGAATGAAGCAAAAAATTTAAAACAAACAGATGACTAGAAAATTCTCCCTCTTTGTAAAACAAGCAATATATGTGTAAATAAACTGAATGTCAAAGAAGAAACAACAAAGAATATTAGAAAACATTTTGAACTGAATAATGATGAAAGTGCAGCTATCAAGCTGTGTGAAATGCAGATAAAACCCAAAGGCAGAAATATATGGCCTGAAAGTGCATATATTAGAAAATATAATAGGCTGAAAATTAGTTACCTAAGTACCCAGAAACTGAAGGAAAAAAATGAAACCCAGGAAAATGAAGGAAAGGAAAACATAAAAACACAATGTGAAGAAATTAATGGAAAATAAATTAATTTAAAAAATAGAAAAGCAAGAAGCAGTTCTTAGAGAAGACGATCAAATTAGTAAAATTCTAGGAAAAGTGACCAAAAAAAGAAAAGAACCCCCAATACCAGAAAAACCCCCAATATTAGACATTAAAAGAGAAGATATCACTAGAGATGTTGCAGATATTAATAGATAATGAAAGGAGACTTCATGTGAGTAAAGTTGAGAATTTCAGTCAAATTGACACATTCCTAGAAATCCCCTATCAGCAGAGGACATGAACAGACATTTCTGCAAAGAAGACATCCAGATGGCCAACAGACACATGAAAAAGTGCTCCATAACACTCGGCATCAGGTAAATACAAATCAAAACCACAATGAGATATCACCTCACACCAGTCAGAATGGCTAAAATCAACAAGTCAGGAAATGACAGATGCTGGTGAGGATGCGGAGAAAGGGGAACCCTCCTACACTGTTGGTGGGAATGCAAGCTGGTGCAAGCACTCTGGAAAACAGCATGGAGGTTCCTCAAAATGTTAAAAATAGAAATGCCCTATGACCCAGCAATTGCACTACTGGGTATTTACCCTAAAGATACAAACGTAGTGATCCAAAGGGGCACGTGCACCCGAATGTTTATAGCAGCAATGTCCACAATAGCCAAACTATGGAAAGAACCTAGATGTCCATCAACAGATGAATGGATCAAGAAGATGTGGTATATATACACAATGGAATACTATGCAGCCATCAAAAGAAATGAAATCTTGCCATTTGCGACAACATGGATGGAACTAGAGCGTATCATGCTTAGTGAAATAAGTCAAGCGGAGAAAGACAACTATCATATGATCTCCCTGATATGAGGAAGTGGTGATACAACATGGGGGCTTAAGTGGGTAGGAGAAGAATCAATGAAACAAGATGGGATTGGGAGGGAGACAAACCATAAGTGACTCTTAATCTCACAAAACAAACTGAGGGTTGCTGGGGGGAGGGGGGTTGGGAGAAGGGGGGTGGGGTTATGGACATTGGTGAGTGCTGTGGGGTGTGTGGACCTGGAGATTCACAGACCTGTACCCCTGGGGATAAAAATATATGTTTATAAAAAATAAAAAATTAAAAAAAAAAGAAATCCCCTATCAAAACTGAAACAAGAAATAAAAGATATAAATAGCCCATATATATTAAATAAACTGAATCTAAAATTTAAATCCATTCCTCTGTGTGATCTCAAGACCTAGGAGTCTACCAGTGAATTCTTCCTAACTTTTAAGGAAAAAGTAACATCTGTTTCTCACACTCTTTTCCAGAGATTAAGGGGGCAATGTCTGGGAGTGGGAATGGGTGAGAATATTTTCACCTCAATTTAGGAGGACAGTCTAACTTGACAAAGGTATTATAAAAAAGAGACTTTAAAGGACAACATTTCTAATGAACACAATGCAAAAATCTTTATCTAAATATTAGCAATTTGAATTCAGTGATATTCAAAGGATAATATATTATAACCAACTGGAAGTTTACTCCAAGAATGCAAGTGTCCCAGTTAATATTTTTCAGTGATAATGTTGTTTGACAAAGCACCCTAAAACTCGATGGCTCAAACAATAACCATTTGCTTAACCTACAAGTCTGCAAGTGAGTCTTTATAGCCCTAGTCATGGCTGGCTTCTTCAAATGTCTCTAAAAACTGATGGTGGAAATGTAGATTGGTAAGAACACTCACAAAACTCTGGAATTACCTACTAATGCCGAACACAAGCATATTCTATGAACTAACAATTCCACACTTAAATATATACCGAAAAGAAATGCATATATATGTTCTCAAAAAATATATAAGATTGTTCATAGCCATACTATCTGTAATAGCTACAAAATTTGATGGGTACAAAATACCCATCAAAACTAGGATGAATATATAAATTATAGCATATTCATACAAGAGAATTCTATTTAATAATAAAACAGTCGCTATAAGTAACTATACCTATGGTTGAACAAAGCGGGCCAGACTTCCTTCCTCCACCCCACAAAGAAGAAAAGAAAAAAGTTATCATTTCATTTATAGTAAGTTCAAAAACATGAAAAATTACTCCCTGAATTTAGAAGTGAAGTTAGTGGTTACCCTTTAGAATGCTGTGACTAGGAGGAGGATTGTGACATATTAAAAATATTGTTTCTTTACCTGGGGACTTATTACATGGATGCGTTCAGTATGTGCAAATTTGAGTTGTATACTTACTGTAGTTTTCTGCATATGTGTTATGCTTAATTTTTAAAAGGTAATTTTACATGGCTCAGAATACACAGAAAAAGGAGAATAATAGAAATACATTATGCAGAACATATAGAAAAGTCATACAGAGAAAAAAAGGTGCCATTATAGATTAAGATGGCAAAGCACCAAATAAAGGAAGACATTTTATATATATCAGATATACACTGTTGTTAAAGGACTTATGTCTAAAATACTTCCCACAAGTCAAAAGGATAATACAGACAAGTCCTTTCTCCAATGTGCAAAGACTTGAACAGGCCCTGTACAAATAAGGAAACTCAAACTCCAATGAACACAAAAAAAAGATGTTCAACTTTATCAGTCATCAGAAAAATACATATTAAAACCGCCATGAGAGTCTACCACACAGACATACACCAGAATGGCTAAATGAAAACAACTGTCAATACCAAACGGCAGCAAGGTGGTAGAGCAACAGGAACTTTTATGCGTTGCTAGTAGAAGTGTAAATTGGTTCCAAAAATCTGAAATACTATGCAGCACTACCCAGTAAAGTATGGTTTGTATGATCTATACATTCACTATGACCAGTAATTCTACTTGTAGACATATGTGAAACAGAAATATTCTGTTTTCAAATGTTCTCCAAAAGTATGCACCAGAATGTTCATAGGGAAATTATTTGGGTTAACCAAAAGTGAAAAAGTGTTCATTAATAATAGAAAGGATAAATAATCTGTGGAATATTCAAATAATAAAACAGTACATGGCTATGAGAAGGAACTAAGTACTGCAAGCAAAATTACAGCTATATTTCATTGGCCAGCATGATACTAAGCAAAAGGAGTTAAAGGAAAAAACATATTCTGCATTATTCCATTTATATGAATTCATATGAATTTCAGAAAATAGAAACCATTAATTAGCAGTGTTAGAAGTGTGAACAGTAGTTACCTTTCAGTAACAGTCACGACAGAGAGAGAGCAGGATGAGGCCACCATCCTATGCACAATTTCTACACAGACTGTGTTTCAACAAGTTTTCTTGAAAAGTAAATACTTGCATAGGGGGGAAAAAAAGCCCCAAACCAACCCATAAACAAAGTTAAAAGACAAGTCCTGAACTGAGAGATAATAGTAATAATTGACCACAGTTTTATACTCAAAACACATGACACATTCTTACAATCCAAAAAGAAAAAGACAACTACTCCACTAAACACATGCCAAATATGTCAACAGTGAATTCACAGCAGGTAATAGAAGGGGCCAAAAACATACTAAAAAATATTCAATCTTCTGGTTATCAGGGAAATACAAATCAATACAATATTAGATAAACTTTTATATTCATCAGATTGGCAACAATCTGATAGAGCCAAGTGAATGCTGAATGAAGATAGGGGTCAATGAGGAAATTCATAAACTGCCATACATGTTCCATAACAGCTGGCTGAAGAATAAATTGATACAACTGCTTTAAAGAGCAATTTAGCGATATCTAGCAAATCGGAAGATGTACGGACCTGTTTACTCATCCAGCAATTCTATTCTTAGATGAATACTTCAGAGAAATACTCACACATGGGTAAAAGAAAACATAAAAAGATGTTAAATACACCAGAAATGAGTAATTGGAAACAACCAAAATGTTCATCAGTATGAGAACAGGTTAATTGTGGTATAGTAAAATCCCTCAGTAACACAATAAATGGGGTCCAAACACAGACCCAGGTAAAATGAGAGCTAAGCTATGAGGTCTTGCAGTTCCTAAGATCCACTGTCTAGCTTGGCAATGCATGGTGGAGTTGTCTAACCCAATTTAAATATCAAAGAGAGTGATTCCAGGTCCTATGTTTGGAGAGGAATTACAGGAAAGTGCTCAGAACACTGAGATTTTCCCAGTTAGTTATCACCTTTTATAATGGCCATATTCAAGGAAATAAGGCTAGATGGGCACTGGGGACAAGAGGACACTTTCTCCAAAGATAAATGCCATTATATCTAAATTTCACACTCCAAGGTTTCAGTGTATATTAATTCAACAGCATCCTACACAACAATGAAAATGTATGAACTGGAGCTAGAGAAGTCAACACCAAAATGTCGAAAAACATGAAGCTGAGTGCAAATATAAATTGCAAAATAATAGGTAGGGTTTGATACAGTTCAACTCAAATTCCCAAATGGACAGACAATGTATTTTGTTCACTGATACATAAGTTAACAAACCATAAAACAATAATGGAAAGACTGACACCAGCTTCTGATTGTGGTTACTTTTTGAAAGCAGGGAAATGAGATCAGAGTAATGTCTAAAGGAATTTTCTTTTCTTTTCTTTTCTTTTTTTAAGATTTTATTTATTTATTTGACAGAGAGAGACACAGTGAGAGAAGGAACACAAGCAGAGGGAGTGGGAGAGGGAGAAGCAGGCTTCCCGCTGAGCAGGGAGATCATGCAGGGCTGGAGCCCCATGCGGGGCTTGATTCCAGGACTCTGGAATCATGACCTGAGCTGAAGGCAGACACTTAACAACTGAGCCACCCAGGCACCCCTAAAGGAATTCTCAATTGTAGTTTATTACATGTTACTTCTTTTAAAAAATCAGGAGCTGATATGACAGAATGTTAAAGTTTTTTGATGCAGGGGTGCCTGGGTGGCTGAGTCAGTTGGACATCTATCTGCCTTTGGCTCAGGTCATGATCCCAGGGTTCTAGGATCCAGCCCTGCATCAGGCTCCCTGCTCAATGGGGAACTTGCTTCTCCCTCTCCCTCTGCCTGCTGCCCCCCTGCTTGTGCTTGCTCTCACTCTGAGAACTAAATAAAATATTTAAAAAAAATAAAGTCTGTTGATGCAGATGGCAAATATATGTGGGTTCATTAAACCATTTTGTGTGCTTAATATATTTTGTAATTAAAAACGTAAGTAGATAAGAAATCCAGTTCTTTGATCCAACACTCCCCTTTATTTCACCCTGAAGGAAACTGAGAACCAATGAAGTATGGAGTTTTCCCATAACTAGTACTTATCTTTTGTCATTCTTTGAGGAGGGAAGTATCCAATATCATTTGTGAGCTAAGTAACTGAAATTCGGACATATATGTTATGTCCTCATGTTAAAACAACAAAAAAAAAAAAAAAAAAAAAACAAGGCAGAAGAATGCAGTGGAATAAACACTGTAGTTTGAATGAACTTCCAATATCAAGATCCAAGGTAACCAGCTAAGAAGAGCTTGAGTGGGTCATCTGATAGATGACCTCTATAATCCATTTAAGCTAATCTGAAAGATGTCTTAGAAAAATTCTAAAAGATCCTTATTTAACACTGAAGTCATATGTAAAATGTTCTGAATATCCTGGAGAAAGTGTTCATCTATAGCACTGATAAGATTCTCAAAGATGTCTACAGCTCAGTAAAAATTAAGATCCTATGCCAAACATTTATCACTCCACATATAACCAGATTTTTAAGAAAAAAGAAAAAAATGGTGTCAAAAGCTCATTTAGCATAGGATGTTTACAGCTCCTTCCCCAAGCCTTAGGCCATTTTCATAAAATAGCAAAGCTTTTTCACATCAACAGTGGTCTGGCTAGTTAAGAAGACACTGGTTTCCAAATTCGGTCAATCACTGGAACCACCTGGAGAGCTTTCAAAAATAACTTCTCTATGTGATGCTCAATCAGCAGGATCAAGACCCTGCATTAAAAGAGCATGTATTAAGAAACGACAACCCTTTACTTTTCTAGCTAGGCTTTAGAATAAATAATTAGAGTATGATGCTAATCAGGCCAGCTTATGTTCTTGATCCACTATGGTCAATGAATTTCATACAAAGAAAAACCTCTGACCAATGGTAACAAATTATATCCTTAAAAGCTTTTCTGCCAATAAATGCTTTTTATACACAGGAGAAAAATAGAGGTCTATGTATGTAGCGAAAAGCATGTGAGTATAATTCATTACTCCCACTGGAAAAGCACCTTAGACCTACATCCCTGAATGATATATGACAGGATCACCATCCATAAGAAGCCCACAGAATTTACATCTCTTTGCAAGCATGCTAGAATGGGAATGAGTATGTAAAATCTAACTGCAGTTTTTAAATCTTTATTTCAGGGGTTCTCATGCAAACTTTGTGAAATTTGTTTTAAAAAAAAATCTTCAAAGATACACAGTGTCTTAGAATATAAAGGTCCCTAACCAATTTAACTGATAAATAAAAAACAACAGCGTATTTAATTATATAGCATGTTAAATGTATGTATTTAAAATCAGCTACCATTTATTGGGTGTTCACTATATAATAGGCAGTTTGATAAACACTGATATCCATGATTTTAATCTTCCAAAAGTCATACTCTATGTGAGAAATATTATTTCTATCTCCTATTTTATAGATGAGAAAACAGACTGAAATATTAAAGTGATATAATTTGGCCAAGATTACCAACTAATTATGATCTGTATCATAGAGCAGGGTTGCATTATGACTAAGCCCTGGATACTTTTGCCTGTGTGGGCCCTTTCCTCAACAAAACCTTGAAGATTATGTTTTATGACTGCTTTACTATAAAGACAAATATAATCTAGGCTAGATAATAATTTTTTCTTGTGATATATCTCTAGCCAAACTGACTAAATAAAAATAGAGAATATATAAATTACAAATACTAGGAAGAAAAGAGGGATTATTACTAAAGAACTTACAGAATTTTTTTTAAAAATTAAGAAATACAACACATAAGCCTATGCCCATAAATTCAACAATATGCATTATTAAGTGGACCAATTCCATGAAATACCAAACTACTGAAAATCACTCAAGAATAAAGAGATAACTTATACAGTCCTCTGTTAAGAAATCTTAATTTGTAGTTAAAAACCCTCCAATGAAGAAAGCTCCAGCCCCATGAGATTTTAAAGGCTCATTCTATCAAACATTTAAGGAGAAAAATCATAGAACTTCTATAAAATCGCTTCCAGAAAATATAAGGGAAGACTCCAAACTCATTTAATGAGGCCAGAATCACCCTGATACGCTGAGACACAAGGGGAACCATAGATCATTATACCTCATGCACATGGACTTGATTCTTAGCAAAACAGTAGTAAAGCATATCAAATCAAAATATGAGCTTTCTATGTCATAAGCCTCATATAGATTTTTTTTTTTTTTTAAGATTTATTTATTTCGTAGGAGGGGAGAGGATGAGCGCAAGCAGGGAGAAGAGCAAAGGGAGTGATAAAATCCTCAAGCAGACTCCATCCTGAGTTTGGAGCCCGACACAGAGATCAGTCCCAGGTCCCTGAGATCATGACCTGAGCTGAAATCAAGAGCCAGCTGCTTAACCCAGTGGCTCATGAGCCCCCAGCCTCATACAGTTATTATTTTAGACAATCAAATCTGTTTTAAAGAGATAGCTAAAATAAATAGTAGTTTTCTATACCTATTCATTAAATTTACCATTTTTAGTACTTTCTAATCCCTCCTTTAGATCCAGGTTTCCAACTTCTTTTTAGATCTACCTAAGAAATGTTTTTTGGCCTATCTGATAGTACATATCTGCTGATACTAAATTCTCTCAGCTTTTATTGTGAGAAAATGTCTTTACTTTCATTTTTTGAAATATACTTCCACTGAATACTGAATTCTAAATTGACAGGTTTTTTTTTTTTTTCTTGAAGCAATTTGAAGATGTCATTCCATTATATTTTGGCCTGTATGGTTTCTGAGAAGAACTGGCTATTAATCTTGTGTTCACCCATATGTAATAATTCTCTAGCATCCCCCATCTTCCCACCCCCAAATCACTATAATTTTCTCTCTGTTTTGCTTTTAGGGTTTTCCTGTTTGTTTTTCAACAGTTTAAATATTTGTGCATAGTGTGGTTTTCAATATTTATTCTGCTTGGAATTTTCTAGCTTTTAATATTTATAGTTTGCTATTCTTCATTATCATTTTGCTATGGTTAGGAAATGTTATTCTTTTTTTTTATGTATTTATTTGACAGAGAGAGATCACAAGTAAGCAGAGAGGCAGGCAGAGAGAGAGGAAGGGAAGCAGGCTCCCTGCCAAGCAGAGAGCCCGATGCGGGACTCGATTCCAGGACCCTGAGATCATGACCTGAGCCGAAGGCAGCGGCATAACCCACTGAGCCACCCAGACACCCAGGAAATGTTACTCTATAATAAATTTCATACACTGTATTTTCAGATTTTATTCTGTCTCACTTTTTTTCTGAGACTTTGATTACATGTATTTTATATAGTTTGATATTTTCTCACAGAACAATGATGTCCTGTTCTATCTGAAGTAGTTCCCTCTGTACTCCATTTTGGACATCTTTTTTTAACTGAGTTGTCATCAAGTTCACTGACCCTTTTCTTCTGTAGCATTTACTTTGCTGTTTAGCTCATCCAATATATTTTATAGTTTAACATTTTATGTTTTGACTTATGATCCTTTTGAGTTGATTTTTGTATAGGATGCAAGTTATTGTCAAGGTTCTTGTTTCTTATCTACGTACAATTGTTTCAACACAGCTATTTCCTGCTCTGAATTACTTTTGCAACGTTACAAAAGAATAAGCTGGCCATATTTGTGTGAGTCTATTTCTGGACTCTATTCTGTTCTATTGATCTATGTGTCTCTCCCACCAACAAAACTATACTGTCTTGATTACTACATAGAGTAAGTCTTAAAATCAAATAGTGGTGTTCTCCAACTTTACTCTTCTTTGTCAAAGTTGTTTTAGCTATTCTACTTCTTTTGGTATACCATATACATTTTAAGGATTTATTTATCTGAAACACAGAGACAGTGTGCAAATAGGAGGGGGGGCAGAGGGAGAGAATCCTAAAGCAGACCCCCTGCTGAGTGCCGAATCCAATGTGTGGGCAGGGGGAGGCTCAATTTCATGACTCATGAGATCATGACCTGAGCTGAAACCAAGAGATGGGATACTTGACTAGCTGAGCCACCCAGGTGCCCCATATACCATATACATTTTAGAATCAGTTCATCTGAATTTCCAAACATCTTGCTGGGATTTTTATAAGAATTGAATATACATTTAGAATTAATAGGCATATTGTGCTTTTTCTATCCATAAACACAATTATGTCTCTCCATTTAATTAGGTTTTCTTCTAGTTCATCATTTAGTATTTTGTAGTTTTTTAGCATAACATGTAAGAATTTTATTTGTTCATGGCTACTGTAAATGCTCTTGTGTCTTAAACTTTTGTTTTATATTGTTAATGCTAATATATAGAAATTTGTTCATTCTATACACTAACAACAAACTATCTGGAAAAAATTCAGAAAACAGTCCCATTTATAATAGTACCAAAAAGAATAAAATATTTAAGAACAAACTCAGCTAAAAAGGTGAGAGATTCAAATATTAAATAACAAAATATTTTGATGAAAATAAAAAACACACAAATGAAAAGATCCTATGTCCCGTGTTCAAACAAACTTAATATTGTTAAAATGTCCAAACTACCCAAAGTGCTCTACAGACTTAATACAATTCCTATCAAAATTCCAATGGCATTTTTACAGAAATTGTAGCATATTCACAGTAGCCAAGATATGGAAATAATCTTAATGTCCATCAAGAGATAAATGGATAAAGAATAAGTGGTGTATACATATACTGGAATACTATTCAGCTTTTAAAAAAAGAAGGAAATTCTTCAATATACAACAACATGCTTTAACCTAAAAGATAGTATGAAACAAGATGATTACAGAAAGACAAATATTATATGAGTCCATCTATGAAATCTAAAACAGTCAAATTCATAGAATCAAAGAGTGGAATGGTGGTTGCCATGGAATGAGGGAGGGGGCAATGGGTGGTTAATAATCAGTGGGCATGAAGTTCCAGCTAAGCAAGAGGAACAAGTTCTAGAGATTTGTTGTAAAACATTTTATCATCAATACAACACTATATGATACACGTAAAAATTGTTGAGATGGTAGATCTCAGATTAAGTGTCCTTACCATATTAAAATTTTTAAAAAGCCAAACTGAGAAGCACTTGGGTTGCTCACTTGGTTAAGCATTTGCCTTGAGCTCAGGTCATGATCTCAGGTTTTTGGGATAAAGCCCCACAAGAGGCTCCCTGCTCCACTGGGAGTCTGCTTCCCTATCTCCCTCTGCCCCTCCCTGCAACTTGTACACTCATGCTCTCTCTCTAAGAAATAAAATCTTTTTTTTAGATCTTTTTTAGATCTTTTTAAAAGATCTAATTTATTTATTTGATAGATGGAAATTACAAGTAGTCAGAGAGGCATGCAGGGAGAGAGGATGAAGCAGGTTCCCTGTCGAGCAGAGAGCCCTACACGGGGGCCGATCCCAGAACCCTGAGACCATAACCCAAGCCGAAGGCAGAGACTTTAACCCACTGAGCCACCTAGGCGCCCCTCAAATAAATAAAATCTTTAAAACAAACAAACAAAAGCTAAATTGAGAAAAAATAATCTATGTACTGTCATTGTAGAGTGGAATTCTATGATAATTTTATCAAAGGGCAAGTTGAAATAAGTGGAAAAAAAAGAAACACATTTGAGATTTGTGTTGATGTTGTGTCCTGTGACCTTGTTAAACTTACTTATTAGTTCTGTGACTAGACTTTTTGTAGATTCCTTGGGATTTTTTACATAGACAATCATGTCACCTTTACATCAGGATAGTTTTCTTTTTTCTTTTCCAACTAACTTGCCTTTTATTTCCTTTCCTTGCCTTATGTACTAGCTAAGACTTCCAGTACCATGTTGAATAGAAGTGGGGAGTACAGCCATTCTTTCTTCATCCCTATTTTGTGGGTAATTATTTAGCCTTCTATCACTAAAAGTGACATTAATTATAGCTTTTTTGTAGATGTCCTTTAACGTTTGAGGAAGTCCCCTTTTACTTCTAGCTTGCTCAGAGTTATTAATCATGAATGGGTGTTAAAATTTTGTTATAAGGTTCTTTTGGCGGGAGGGGGGTTGCATTAACTGATCTAATCATGCGGTCACTCTTAAACCTTAATACTTATAAACTAATAAACTGAAATTACTATAAACTAAAATCTAACTATAATGTGTTATATATAGATTTTTTAAAATTTCTGATAGAGTTTTTAAAAAATTCTGCACCAGCCTTGCATTACTGGCATAAAATCTTCCTGGTTATGGTGTATTTTTTATTGATAGATTTATTAATTTTTTAAAATAATTTTGTATTGAATATAATGAGGAATATTGGTCTATGTCTTATTTTTGTTTTTTGTTTTGGTACTATGTTTGACTTTAGGGTTAGGTTAATGCTGACCTCATAAAGTTAGCTGGGGTTTCCCTCCTACTGGCTGAGGAGATTATATAGAAATAATGTTATTTCTTCTTTAAACATTTGGTAGAATCTGTCAGTAAAATCATCTAGACTTCCTTTTTAGCCAGCCATCTAATGCATATTTTCTAATATGTCAGCCACTGTATTTTCCAGCTCCAGAGTTTCTATTTTTGATCCTTTTTATAGTTCCCAAATCTCTTTCTTCATCTTTTCCTATACATTCTCAAATATGATTCCAATAATGCATAAAATTTTTGTCTGCTTGTTGCAACTTTTGGTTCATCTGTACCACAGTTTCCTTTGCATTTTTTGATGACAGACTTGTTACGTCTCATACTATTTTATTGCATGAAATTGCATAGCACGTAGAATTATGTGGAGATTAAATTATAGTCCTATTTTGTTTGGTTTATCCTGGAGAATGTGAACCCTTTCCTATGTATGACAGTTAAAGTTGATAAAGTGATTGTTTACCTTTTACCATGTGATAAGTTCATCTGGGCTTGATCCCCAGCAGTTAGAAACTGAACACATTTCTTCTTAGCTCAGTTCCCAACTTCTAGCTCTGCTGCTGTAGGCACTGCTGACTAAGGGTTACTCTCTCATCAGTGTGTGATCCTAAAGCCAGGAGGGGGTTGGGGAACAGTATCACCTTTGGACTGAATTGTTTGAGGCTGACTTCAAAGTTGAGAAGAATGCTTGAGAGTATACAAGTTCTTTCTAATTTTTGGGCTTGCCTTCACCTTTACTGACACTTTTGCAGCAAAAGTAGGGGGTGATTATCAGAGAGAATCATTTCAAGCAAATTATTAGTGCACGAAAGATGAATGGCTAAAGGAAGAAACACACCTAGTTAAAAACATAGAGAAATGATAGGCAGATGACAACAGAAGAAAGTAGATTCATTTTTGGTCTAATTACCATGCCCAGTTGGATCCTAATTAGTGATCAAAAGAGACAGTTTCAAAGCCACATCTATGAGGATGTTTAACAGAGAGAAGAGTTAGAGAATGAGAACTATTTTCAAACGATTATAAGATTGTCCTTACATAAGGGGAGCCTGGGTGGCTCAGTGTAATAAGCCTCTGCTTTTGGCTCTGGGTCATGATCTCAGGGTCCTGGGATTGAGCCCTGAGTCAGGCTCTCTGCTCAGCAGGGAGCCTGCTTCCCTCTCTCTCTATCTGCCTCTCTGCCTACTTGTGATCTCTGTCTGTCAAATAAATAAATAAAATCTTTTTTAAAAAATTTTTTTAAAAGACTGTCCTTGTATTAGATTTGTTCTTTGTTGTTCTGGAGAACAGAACTTGGGCCAGTAAGCAAAAATTTAGGGAAGACTATTTTAACCTCAATTAATTCAACAAATTTACTTGGAGAAGCTACTATATGGCAGACACTGTTCTTGACACTTAAGATCTATCTGTGAACAAAGAGGACAAAATTTCTGTTCTCAGAGAATGTACAGTCTAGCAAGAGAAATCTAAGTAAATGGAAATCAAAGAAATCAATGAAAGGAGAGCGTTGGTCTGTCAAAAGTGGGAAAAGTGACTGAACTAAGTGACTGAATCCCCTAGCAGAATCTTGGTAATTGTTTAGCATATTTCTGATGCAACTCCTAAATAAGAAGACAGCTGAATCAGATGACCTCTGAAGTTTCTTCTCATAATAGGATGTTATGAATTTTTAACAATTTAAATTATGTCCAGTCAATATCATGGAATTTGCTACTAGCATTCACTGAGAATTAGAATGAGTTAATTTCTTCCTCTGATGTCAAAAGATAGGATCATAGTTCCCATTTATGACCAGCTATTCTACATCAGTAATTTGGTTTGAACCTCCAGTTCACATAGTTACACATAGTGTGCCACTTCCACATCTCTCCTATGTCCCAGCTAAAAAATCACCCTTTCATTCCCTGAGCCCTAAATCTAAATCAGTATAAATTCTAAATGTATAGTTTATCTGTCTCACCCTTTGTTTTTCCTGCATGGGTAATTACTCTCTCTTTCTATGTGATTATTTGTTTAGTGCCCGTTATCTCCACTAATCTGCAAGCTTCATGTGAGTAGGGACGGTATCTGTTTTCTTCACCATTTTATACAAAGGACCTAACTCAGTCCCTGATGCATAAGGTGCAAGAAAAGTTTATTTGGTGATGAACATGAGTTAATGGAATAGGATACCTGGAGAAGAGAAATTGTTCACCTTCAAGTTATCAGGAGTGCTGATTGACTGGTTTAATTGGGAGAAGCCACAAAGAAAGAAGGAATGTCCCAAGGGTTGGATCTTTTCATAGATTTCTCTGTATTTCTGAATACCTAGAACTCTGGAATGCCAGAGCAGGGAACTTAGATCTAATGCCTCATTTGACAGAGAAAAAACCTTGAACCAAACCTAGAGGAAAAGGCTATGAATATGCATGAATCTATGGATACACAGGCACATTTTTAAGAGCTACTTTCAGAAATATTTTAGAAAACACACAAACAAACAAATAAAAATAACCCTCTCAAACCATCCAACTCAAGTTTGAAATTCATGCTCAGCTGTTGATACAAAAGTGCCTGAAGAGGGAGAAGGTATGTGTGGGGAGGGGAGTGTGGAGCCAGTAATGTGGGGGGTCAAGCCCCCCCACATGCACAGGATCCACCTGCCCTGGGCACAGGGCCCCCCCACACGTGCATCGGGCCCCTGGGGGCCAGGGTGCTGAAGGAGCCTGCTGGGCCTGCCTGCACAGAGCTGAAATGCTGACAGCCCTCTGATTGCAATGGTCACCACAGTAACTTTCCGAAACCTCCCACAGCGGGAGTGGGGGAGGGGAAACCAAAAATCCCAAATATAATTTAATTTCCAGAGTAAACACTTTCATTTAAAAAATGGCCAAGGCTTTCCTCGAGGCGAGTCGGCTTTCTTCAACATTACCACACTGCCCCCTTGAGCATTCTTCAGAAACCATCTACAGAGTCGGCTCCAACTACAGCAAATGTCAGAAGAAAACTGTTTGCAGAGCCAGGGATACAGATGGAGAGAGTTATGATCTGGAAGCACAAATGAGAGGGGAAAGGCTGAAGGGGCTCCTCTATCACAAGTGGGCTGAATGCAAATAACCAAAACATTAATTGTTAGGAACATTCAATTAATCTTTACAAGCAAAGTGCGCCCAAAGTGGTCATAATCAGACATACGCACTGGCAGATGTAAGAAAAGGGTATACCCTGCTCCAAACACCTGCCCTAGAATTCTTCCCTGATCTCTCTGCCTGGCGTCATGGTGGTAAAATTGTCCAGGATTTGTTAAGTATTTTCTGCATGTCCGGGGCTGTGCTCAGTCCATTATGTATATTTTCTTATTTAGTACTCAAAACAACAGGGTCAGGTGGAAGCTACCACTTTCTGGATTTTACAAAGAACAAGATGGAGTAACTTTTCCATTAACTATGTGATCAGTAAATGGCTCAGCAGCGATCTGAGGCGAGGTCTGAGCAACTGTGCTGTCATGTCAGATAGAATCCAGATGGTATTTCTGCGTTGGTCAGCTCTACAGTTTGGGGCTGGTTACCTCCTGTCTCTATACTTTCAACTTCTCCTCTGTACAAAGAAGGGACTGTGTTAGATCACTTCTAAGGGTTAAAATTCTAAGCTTCTATGAAGCTATGGCATTGACAGCTTAAGAATTAGTTCAATAAAGATTAGCAAGTCAGTTAAAAACACTGAAAGGAGACACAAGGCAGGAAGGTTCTGATCAACAGTGGTGTAGAGACAGAGATCACCTTTTTCCAGAGCATATTAAGGGGGAATCCCAAAGCCTGGGAAAATCAGCTGTGGGATGGAAGCTAGAAGTTGTTTGTCCTGTAATTATAGATTCCATTCGCTTCTTAATTTGGATACAAAGTGGCCTTGCACAAAGTCCTTAGCTGGTCCATCTTAGGTCAAGGGTAAAATATTCTACCAAGTTCCAATGTGATCAATTTCATTTATGGAACAACAACCTGGTTAGAATTCATTTGAAGACAGGAGGGATGGAGCATTTAAAAACTATGCAAGTAAATGAAATTGGAAAGCCATTTATTTATCCCTCCCCACTCAAATTTAACTGTCCCCTGCAGGTTTGTGGAAAAGTCAGTAGTACATTAACTTCTCATAGTAAACTGCTGAACCTGGAAATGTCTAATAATAGTAATAATAATAACAACAGCAACAACTTATTGAGCCTCACCTCTGTCACTAACATTAGTTTAATGATTGCCAGGCAACTGCCGGGTTTTCATTTCTTGCCTTATGGATACTTCAATACTTGAGACCTTTAATACTTCAATTTCACATACATATACTCCTATATTGACCCACTATGTATGCTGGACACTACAGTCCTATTCTAGAAGCTGAGGTAAGAATTCATCTCAATGTGCCCTCCAATTCTTAGTCTGTGGTATAAGAAAACAAAACAAGCAACTATTACATTCCAAGCTCATAAGGGCCAAGACAGAGGTAAAGCCTGGGATGCTAGGAGTCTCACAGCCCAACTCAGCCTGAAGGAAAAAGAAAGGCTGGGGAAGCTGTCAAGGTGAAGTGACAAATCAAGCCAAATTCGTGAAAGTGAGAAAGATGTTCTAGGCAGAGGAAACTGTAGTGAGCCAAGATACTGCTACACAGAATGGTGAGATTTATTCTGACAGCTGGCCAGTAGGATGTCTGTGGGAGACCAACAGCAGATAAGTTGGAAAGGTAAGCAGGGGGCAGATCAAAAGGACTTCATTGTATCTTAAATGCCAGTTATTTAAAATTTGATCCTAACAGGAATTTGGATGACCGAATTTGAAGGATTTCATACAATGCAATCATCCTTAAATAAAATCAGAAAACATTTAAAAGGCCTCAGTGACCAAGACCTGACATAAACATGACTGAGACTAAAATAATAATGATAATAAAAAGAGGAAGGTTGGGGGAGGAGCAGGAAAAAGTAGAGGAGTAATCAGTATTTTTTAGGCTGTTGACAACTATAGGTTTTATCATTGAAGGATGGTATATGTAATAGAATCTGTACCTGATTTTTAATGTGATTAGTGGGTGATGATACTAGCATCTATGTATCAGCTCGTTGGGTTTACAACAGTCCTACAAAGAGTAAATTATTTCACCTCCTTTGTATCTCCCCCACTCTGGCAGGATGTGGTGACCCCGCATATGTTTTCTAGGGCCTCTCTTATTTAGGCTGTTTCTCCTCTTTGCAGGGAGCTGGTCTATAATTGGAACAATTCTTCCCAGAATTGTAGACAAGGTCGGCCCTTCTTTCACCTACCCTATCTACAAAATTCCACTATCCTTCTCTGGATTTTGTTTGGAAAGAAAAACCACTAAAGAGTATCTCTGAAGAGTCTGAAATTCATAAAAAGGAGAGCAACAGAAACTGAAAACAGAACCAGAAACTTATTTGTTCTTTCCCTGCAGCTCTTGTGTAGACCAAGAATTGTGATGCAACCTCACTGGCTGACTATAAATAGCCCAGTTTCTTCACCCCTCCAAGCCGAGGCCAACCTGCCATCAGATCTGGTCTTGATCTTTCTAGCCTGGTACTTCACTTTTTAAACTGAACCCTGGTTCTTTGCAGTCTCTTTCTGATTATCTCCAGATCTATTTCCTCAGTCAAATTCCTGCCCATTCAAGAACTGATCTAACAATGCAGGGTTTCCTTGGATTTCCAGCATCTCAATGAAAATCAGACAATGGAAAAAACATGTAACTTAAACCAGACAGTTTCCATTTGCTGAGATTTAGGAGCCATTTCTGGATAATATACACTTACACTTATTCAAGTGTCACTTCACCGAGGATTTTCCTGATCATGTTATTTAAAATTACAACCTGTCCCACCTTCCCATTCCATTTGTTCCACCCTAATTCTTAGGTACCTTTTTATTGTAACTTATCTACTTTAGTTATTGCTTATTGTCTCTATTCCCCATATATAGTTGTTTGTTTATAATAGTAGATGTTTAAAAGATGTATAAATTGGGGGGCGCCTGGGTGGCTCAGTGGGTTAATCCTCTGCCTTCGGCTCAGATCATGATCTCGGGGTCCTGGGATCCAGCCCCACATCAGGCTCTCTGCTCAGCAGGGGGCCTGCTTCCTCCTCTCTGCCTGCCTCTCTGCCTACTTGTGATCTCTGTCTGTCAAATAAATAAATAAAATCTTTAAAAAAAAAAAAAAAGATGTATAAATTGGGATGCCTGGGTGGCTCAGTAGGTTGAGCATCTGCCTTTGGTTCAGGTCATGATCCCAGAGTCTTAGGATTGAGTCCTACATCGGGCTCCTTGCTCAGTGGGGAGCCTGCATCTCTCTCTGCCTGCCACTCCCACTGCTTGTGCTCTCTCTCTCTCTCCACCCTGCCTCCCACCCCACCAACAAAAAAATAAAACCTTTTTTAAAAAAAGGTGTATACATGTACACTCACATCTATATTTCAACAGAAAGAACTAGCTAGATGGTTAAAAAGAAATAAAGACACAGGCAGATAGGTAGGTGGGCAGGTAGTAGGTAGCGATACATTTGTATTTATATGGTTTTGTAGGAAGAGATATACTGAGGAATAGGAAACATTAAACAGTCAGCCAGAGTGAGAATTACCTTGTGTATGCTTCTAGATACAATGATTTCTGCACAAATTATAAGCACATCCAATCTAACAATTACCTTTGGAATCACAGACGACTTTGGAAGTGGACTCTTCCAAGAAATCCAGGTTGGTCTCTTGTGCTCATTATTTAGACTTCATCCAAATTATAGTGTCTCCTCCTCATGAGGTATCAGACTGACTTTGCAAACCATCTATCCTTAAAGCAGCATCCAAAACCACAGACCTCTCATCAGTCTTACTTGGAAATGTAAAATAGAAAACTGGAGGGCTCATCTCAGTGGCAGTACTAAGGGGTGTTTAAAGGGAGTTTTATCACACCCCCATCTCTAAGACTAACCCAGTAGAAATATAATCTAAGTGAAACCCACGATGAGACTTCAAATATTCTAAGATGTCTCCATGGTTACTCAGCCCCATCTCAACCTTCTTACCAGATGGCTAACCTAAGCCTCTCCTCAATGAAAATTCTAGAACCACAATGTTCTTCTTCATTCCCTGAGTAATAATCCACAACATCCAATATAGTGTTTTAACAATCAGGGTACTTTGGAAGCTTTAATAGTGAAAGGAGCCCACTATTTAAGTGGATTTCTCTCTAGAAATCTCCATATACTATGACTTCCCTCTTACTGTCTTACACACACTTACACACACTTTTACACACACACACACACACCATTTATTGATTATCTTTTTATAGTGCCTCAGTGAGCACATAATTCACTTCTGGTAGTTATGGATTCATTTGGAATAATTATCTATCTACATGGATGCAGAGCCCTGTTTATGCAACTGTGGGCTGGAGTTACACAAGCTTTTTTTTCTTTTTCAAGTAAAAGTGCACAAAGGTACAGTTTATTCCATTTTCCCCCTAGGGAATCTACATATTCATTTTGTATGCAATGAGTATGTTGCTATGGTAATGATTATGGCTTTATATTAAGTGGCAAGAAAATCAGCTCAAGAAAAGTGCTTTTATTTACCATTTAGTCATGTCCCTTCCCTTCCTCTGCAGTCCCTATACAGAGAAGTTTGACAGAATTCCTTGATACAAGTATTATTTAGCTATGACCGGGATCTGGATGGCCACATTTGGTAACTGCTGGCTGTGCAAAATAAAATGTTAAGTCACTGCTCCCACTCCTTATTCAAAGGGTTAAAATGACATAGACGACAGAACAAACACAATCAGAAGAAATTAATTTCTATCTGTGCTCCACTGTAGATGCTAAATGTGAATTTGCATGTTTTATTTTTCTTAACCTTGAGCCTTAGCTTCCTTCCCAGCAGGATAGACAAAATGTTTTCCAGATTCCCTCCTGCACAAACATACAGACCTGGATCTTAACCTGGATACATACGGTTTGTAAGCTTTGTCATCTCTAGTAAATCTACTTCTCTGGGCTGATTTTCCCTATCTTTAAAATAAAAGAAAAATTACTAGTTGTTTTCCAGGTTGTGATAAGGTCTGGAATAATGTGTGTAAAGTGCCCAGTCCACATTTAGATACTCCACAAGAACAACTCACGTGATATGTGTTTTAGTCAGTTACTTTTCATTCAACAAAATACCACTAAGGGTCTCTGAGGCTCTGGGCTACAATGCTGAGTAAAACGCCAGTTCTGAGCCTCCCCTCACAGAGCTGCAATCTAGTGAGATAAAGAGAAAATACTGAACTGAGACAAATGCAAAATTGCAACTGTGACAAACACTAATAAGGAACTATGAGATGTGACAGGAGGATTGACCTGACCAGAAAAGTCAGAGGAGGCTCCCCGAGGAAGTGACCCTTGAGGAGGGAGATAGTTGGAATATAAATCAACTAAGTGAGGGGAATAGGGCAGAGTATTCTAAGCAGAGGAGATAAGAGGGACAAATCCTGACCACAGGAGAGAATTTGATGCAGAAAATTCCCTGTGACTGTCGTGGAGAGGAATGAGGCTGAGGAATGGTTAAAGGCCAGGCACTGAAGGGACTGGAGACCATGTGAATAAATTCTGCCTAGATCTTTAAAGCAAAGAAAGCTATTACTAAATGTTAAGCAGGAAGGTGGTCTGACCAAATCTGCATTTTGAAAATGCATGATCTGGTATGAAGATCAGATTGGAGGGGAATGAAGAGAGTATGGACAAATAGATGAGTGGAGAGGCAGTAGTACTCCTGGAAAAAGGTGATGGTGCCTTGGGCAGGTGGTAATGACAGAGATGGGGAGACGTGATGGATTGGAGGGATATAGTTCAGGGGTAAAAAAGGCATCTTTGGTGAAGAATTTGGAATAGGAAGTGAGGGAAAGAAAGAGAGAGGAAAAAATCCATACAACCCAGATTGCAAAATCAAATTGGTGCTATTTGCCAAGACAGGCAACTCAGGTTCACAGTTGTGTAGTTGTAGTTGTGTAGCATTGAAGAACATTGTGAGACAGTTTCTAGACATACTGAGTTTTAAGCCTCTGAGACAACCAAGGAGCACATTTTACCAAGACAAATAACATTACAGAGACCCAACAAGAGCAGGTGCCCCCTGATGAGATGGCGCCACATGAATACACTCTGAGTCTTCTGCACCATTCTTGCCTCTCCATAATCCATGTGCACACTGAAGCCAGAATAGACCTTACTAATGAAAACCTAGTTGGCTTGTTATTTGTTTAAAATCTTGCTATTACCACCTACTACTTGTAGTATCATGTCTAAAGTCATATAAGGTTAGTTTTTAGTGGCACCTGGAGCATGGGGCAGGTGGCAGTTCAGTAAGTATGAAAGGGCTACTATCATCACAAAGTACTGTACACAAGATGGCTTAAAACAACAGAAATATAATGTCTCAGATTTCTGAAGGCTAGAAGTCTGAGATCAAGGTATCAGCAGGGCCATGATTCCTCTTAAGTCTCTAGGGAAAAATCCTTCCTTCTCTCTCTCTTCTAGCTTCTGGTAGCTCCCAACATTCCTTAGCTGGTGGCAGCATAACTAGAATCTCTGCCTCCCACTTCATGTGGTTGTTTTCCCTCAGTGTCTGTATCTATGTCCAAATTTCCCTCTTATAAGGACAGCAGTCATATTGACTCAAGGACTGACCCTACCACTGTATGAGCTCATCTTACTTTAAGTTATGACATCTGAAATGATCTCGTTCCCAAATAAGGAATACCAGAAATTAGGATTTCCATATATCTTTTGGGAGAAATAGAATTCAACCCACAGCAATTACTGATTCTTAGAATTATGATTTGGGAAACTGACATTTTGCATCCTCCTGTCTCCTTTCTCTTTTCCATGACCCCTCTACCCTTCAAGAGAACTCCTTCTGTTTCATTCCCACCCAGGGTCCTCAAACTCTATCAGGTTAACTTCTAGCCCTCCCTTCTTCTCAGAAAACCTTCCATCCACCATCCATGTCATCACAGGTGCTTCCATATGCCATGTTCCTACACCCCTAACACTTAAGTGATTGATTTCAGGTCAAGACTGATCCTACCTGGGCTGAAATCTCCATTATGAAACTTGGAATTGAGACCAGGAGAGATATTGAGACTACGCTCTTTCCTGGCGGCTGGACCCATTCTATGTGAGAACTGTAGTAGCCGTTTTCTCCCATTCAGACTGAGAAGTGAAGAAAGCCAGCATTCAGCAACAAGAGAGAATAAAACGGGCTCCTAGAGGACAGCAGAGACAAGGGGCAAGCAGGCTGCTATGGACATTCCAGTGTCTACTTTAAGTTAGCTCCTGAGACCACTGCCTCTGTGTTTGTGTTCCACAAGACACCCCTCTTCCAGTATACTGGATTCTCCTCCTTTTTTTAACCACTAACTTCAATAGGTTTCCATCATAAATAAGCTGTAAGTACATTGTAGATACACTCCATCGAAATCTAATCTTAAAGAATTTTTTGATAAGGTTGTTCACACTGATATGTGAAGGATTTGAAGGCTCAAAAATGTTTTATACTGGGCGCCTGGGTGGCTCAGTGGGTTAGGCCGCTGCCTTCGGCTCGGGTCGTGATCTCAGGGTCCTGGGATCCAGTCCCGCATGGGGCTCTCTGCTCAGCAGGGAGCCTGCTTCCTCCTCTCTCTCTCTCTGCCTGCCTCTCCAACTACTTGTGATTTCTCTCTGTCAAATAAATAAATAAAATATTTTTTTAAAAATGTTTTATACTCCAGGATAAACTATATCTAGAAGTCCTAATCCAATGATATAAATCTAAAGAGAGGAAGTTCCAGGCAACAGCAGGCAAGAGGCAGGGTCTTTTAAAGGATGGAAAATATTCTCATTGCTTCTAAAATCACACTGCATAAGGAGAGTCCAAAATTGTTCAGTGGTTCGCAAAATTGAGTGCATTAGAATCACCTGGAAGGCTTGTAAAAATTCAGAGAGCTGGAACCACCTCTAAGTTTATGATTTGGTAGGTTGGGGGTGGGGTGTAAGAGTTTGCTTTTCTAACACTATCCCAGGTGATATTGATGTTGCTGGTCAATGAACCACACTTTGAGAACTACTAATTCTGGGGCACCTGGATGGTACAGCTGCTTGAGCAACTGCCTTTGGCTCAGGTCATGATCTGGGGTCTCAGGATCGAGTCCCACATCAGGTTCCCAGCTCACAGGGAGTATGCTTCTCCTCTGACCTTTTCCCCTCTCATGCTCTCTCTAACTGTCTCTCTCTCAAATAAATAAAAAAAAAATCTTAAAAAAAAAAAAAAGAACTACTAATTTTGAAGTCTGGCATTACTTCAGGAAAAAATGCCAGGTGGTATAGGGGGGGGGGGGCGGGGAGTCCTCGGGCAACACAAAGAGTTTTTCTCAGTATAGAAGGATACTTCCCCTATGTGGATCAGCACTGGAGATCAGCTTTTTATTTTTAAAGAGCACTGGAAAAATTTAGAGGAGTTATGTAGAAGGCACAATTTTAAGGTCCTTCTCTTATTGTTCTTATAGAAAGAAAATGCCAGAGGCTCCTTGTGGTATTTAAAACAGAGTACCAGTTTCCAAGTTTAAATGTGTATCTTTGGTCTCAAGTTTCTTATCTATCGAATAAAGGTGTCGAATTATTTTATCTCCCAGGTTTTTCTTGGCTCTAACATCCTCAGACCCATTATTTGCCTAGATTTTGCTCCTGAAACTCTCATGAGCAATTTTTCCTAAGAGAACATATTCAAAAGTATCTCTAACTGCCTCAGTTCCCACCCTGCTGAGGGGCAGAATGACAATCAGCATGAAGCATGCAGTACTCTGTGCATTGGTCCCTGGGGAGCACATGACAGAAAAGTAAAACAAGAGGAAATATTCCCAGAGGGGAATAACTGGTCTCTTCCAACTCCTAAACCATTAATACCGCACTGTGATTAAGCTGTTACAGCCACTTAAAGCCCCCAGAGTGCTCAGCTTAGCAGTTGGTCCTGGTCAAAACATGTGGGCTATTATAAATCATACTCCAAGGTCCCAGGCCAAGCAGAACACAGCAATAATTGATATCTAGTAAAACTCTGTTAGCCCACCAAACATTTCAATCAATGGAATATTCCCAACCACAGAGAGCTCAGACAAGACACAATTTGACAGAAGCATGAATAAGCCATAGTCTCAGCAATTATACACAGCAGTCCTCAAAGGCCTAGGAGTATAATGCATTTATAAATTTAGAAACACACGCAAGGCAGTCTTGCCTTTGGAAGAACTGCAGGCAAAGAGACGAATCATATGTACTTGCAAGCAAGACACTTAAGACCTGGGTTTGAGGCTGAGAGAACAGTTTGCTATTTGTGTTCTTCTTTCCAAGTCTTCTTGGATTAGACGTTTCTGTTCCTCTTTCCCTCTTTAAATGTCTCGAGATAGTAACTTTTTTAGAAGAGGAATGGATGTTTAAAAAAAAAATTTTTTTTAAATGAATAGTAATAGTGTGCTTGTGCCAGGTAGTATCCTAAACACTAGGGAATCACAGATGATTAAGACACAATCTTTGCCCTCAAGGATCTCATACTGTCAATTAAAACTATAACTAAAATTATATAAGGACAGAACTACTGTAGGGTCTGAGAGAGCAGAGAGCAACCCAAGGCCACTGGGGTATTACTGATTCGAGAGCAAAATGTCTGATTTAAAAGGGTTAAAATATTCCTTTTGTAACCATGAGCATCCTGCTGGCTGCTGGAGAGAGAGGGACTGCTGAGGTAGCTGGTCTCCAGATGAAGTTCCATGTCCTTGGGGGAGGGTTTCTAGGAAGACTGTCTTGTGCATGCGCCGGATGTTTCACTCCAAGGCCACGCAGTCACTCTGAGAGATGTCCACGTATCAGCTGCACCAGAACCGCCTGGATATCTGCCATTAACTTACAGTCTTGGACCTCTCCTTCCACCCAAAGAATCAAAATGCCTAGAATCAATCCTTAAAGAGATGTGAAAGGTGGAAGGGGAAGCAAAAGGATCATGAACCATCAACCCCTTAACTTATCTCCATCAAACCCTTAACTGCACAATCTATATCAAGGAGGCTGGATGCAAAGTGGGGATCTGAATTTGTAATTTTTTTTATAAAGACAAAAATCTTCCTCTTCTTTACCCTCTTAAAGATAATAAAGAAAAAATACATACTGCTAGACTACAAAGAAAAATATACTGCTTCATAGCATAAGTGTCTAAAGCATGAGCTGTAGAGAAATAGCCAACAGAAGATATAAACCCAGGTATGCATTAAAGGCATTAAATTTAAAGCATGCTAGGTAAAATAAGGTTTTCTATTGCCAGAAATCTTAGAACATTTAACAGGTTTATGTGTATTGTGAATACCCAAGAGTCTGTGTATCGGTCAAATTTGGCTGCAAGTAACAAAATCACTCTTGTCATTTTAATTAGCAAGGGATTTGACACAAGTGGTTGGGAGCTTACAGAATTGCTGGAAGGCTAGCAAAGCAAGCTCCATGCTGGGCTTGAAGGATTAACTTTCAGAACCACAGCAGAGAACTGGCTTGCTAAGTGAACTCGGCCACAAAGAGGAAGCCAAGCATTCAGGAAGTTGTCATAGGAACCATATCATGCCAATTAAGTGGATGCCTCCCTGTCTGCTTCCCTCAGTTCCAGATTCACATCTTCCAAAAGGCATCCTACTTGGAGCCTAAGCCACATCTGGAACTCTAGTGCACAGGAGTTTGGAAAATAAAATGTTTGGGTAGTAAACCAGATTCTGTGGGAACAGGTGCTGAGTGAGGCAGGCCTGGTGTACAGCATCTCCTGAAATTACTTGAGGCCACAGAGCCATTTTCTTAAGAAGCATCCTGAGAGACAGTGAGACAGTGTTCCAGGAAACATGCTTTTGGTAATGCTGACCCAGTTCTGCCTTCCCATTGATGAGGAAGGAAACTGAGAAAAGCTGGCTGCTTGGCTGACATCACTAATGAGTTAGCAGCAGATCAGGGATGGAGCCAGGTCTCCCTGCTCCTAGTTGCCTAGCCTTGCTGCTTGCACCACTCTGCAGCCCTTCCCACCACCCCAAAAGTTCCTGTCAAAACAGACCTTTTGAAAATGGTCCCTTGGGATGAAGAGCAAAGGGCAAGCTCTTAAGGAAGCCTGAACTGAATGCCTGAATTATGCCACAATAGAGCAAACTAATAAGCTCTCCTGAACCTCCAATTAAGTAGAAGGATAATTATACCCTGGAGTTAGGAGAGCATCTAAGATGAGAATATTATAGGAACTGTCAGTAACTAAGTTGCTTTTTAAATCTGGTGTTTCATCCTGGCTTCTTCTGTGGAGAAGGCAGAGAAGAAGACATTTGGTCTCCATTCTCTTTTGACAGACTTTAGCAGATTAAATGCACTCCTCTTCTGTTTTTGGTCGAAGGGCAGAAGACTGCTGCCCCTGCCTACAAACTGGACTGGAAGAGAAGGCATTCACAGACCACAAGAAGGTTTTCTGTTAAGAACACATCTGTCTTTGTACCTTCAGTTTTGACCCCAAGCTTTTAGCCCCTCCTTCCCAAAGTCTGACTTTTCTCCTACAGGGTATTTCCAAGGCTGCCTCACAGCCACCAGCCCTGAGCAGACTCATCCATTCCTAAGCATCTTTAAACCCTCTCCCAGAAACCTTCCATTACTGGCAACACGCATCTACCTGCTACATGCCCCACCCCGAATTATTTATGTTCCTGGCCTTTCTCTGCTCAGCACTTACAAATGTTTTGCATGGCTTCATTTATTCTGATTTAATAACATCATGTGTTGCCTTATAGTGCAGTTGTAGCCTTCCTGAGATATTATTTAAAAAAAATAAAAGCAACTGTTTCACTGGAAGAGGGAAAACCCTTGTTCAGATTCAAAATCATGATATTTTTTTTCTGAGAAAGTTCAGAGTCTCATCAACCTAGTTTCATTTTTTAAAGATGACAGGTGCAATTTCAAGTGCAAGCTGAAAATGATAAATTAGTTGATCAAAACTGACAAAAAGAAAACTAAAAAAAATCACTGACTAACCAGAAAATCAAACCCTAATCAACATGCTTCTAGTCTACTGACAAAACTTGCTCTGCAGGTAACAAGTGTCAGAGGCAAACAAAAAAGGAAAGAGGTAACAGGGAAGCAGTCAATGATTCAGGTTCCACAGCTGGGCTTTCCATACTATTTCTCTCAACCCCACATCCACTGTATCAACAAACCCCTGGGAGCTTTGAAAAACCCTGATGCCCAGGCTGAAGCCCACATCAGTGGGACCTAGACATCAATATTTTAAAAATGTCTGGGGGTGGGACCTAGACATCAATATTTTTAAATTTTTCCATAAGTATCCCATGTCCAGGGAAGTTGTTGATTATAATTTTTTTTATCAGTAACAGTTCAAATGATGTCAATTCTTACACTTAACCCAACACATTACATCTATTTGGTATTATAAAAACAGACAGTAGGAGACATGTCTGAAATACTTTACAAATAAAAACACTTTACAAAATAAAAAGCAATTTCACATCTCATTTCACCTGTTCATTAGCCCCATGACTCATGGCCCTGTTTTGTAGAGAAAGCCAAAGCTCAGAAAAGCTGAGTGCCTTGTGTGATATAATACAAGCAAGACATGGAAAACAGAATGCCAGATGTGGATTCTGGTATCAATAGTACCCAAAACATAGAAAGTTCTTTTGCAGTCTTGCAGAGAGAGTGTGTGTGTTAAATTACTAGCCAAACTATATAGATGGGGCAACTGAAACTCAGAGGTGGTGTTAAGATTCGCCCAAGGTCACAATTTAGACTTGAACTCTTACAACTACATAGTGAACTGACTTACTAAGTAAAATATATTTCCCCCACTTACTGAACTTGAAAGCCCCTTTCCCTACCCCTTGATCATACCTTGGGCAAATCTCAGACTCATATATCCATTCAGGTTTCACCAAATCTGGTTCAGTATGATCCAATCCATCTTCTAGTAAATTAGACCCTGCCTTTCTCCTCCTCTCCCTCTTGTGCAGCTTTTCCCCATGGCTCTAGGTTTCTTAATGGGGAGTTGGGCTGTGGTCTGCTCCTTCATTCCTGGGATACACATCCTCCTCTTCCTGTGTCTCTTCTATCTCTAATATACAGGGACTGCGAAGAAAGACTGAGGGAAGGTGGCATGAAGTCCCTTTACTTGACCAGGACCACGAGTTCCCCACTGTTGGCAGTTATGCCCATTGTGAAGCAAGAGTCCATACACTGGTTTCCCTAGGGTGCATTTGTGCGCACTTCAAGAGGCTCTGACCTGAAGCAGAGGACCTCTTCCCACTGCCCACTTCAGCTCCTACACATGTCATAAATTTTCACAGCTCTTACCACTGGGTACTGACTCATTTAAACACTTTTTTTGGGTTGAACTGTATGCCCCCAACCCCAAAGTCCTAACCCCCTACTCAGGAATATAACCTTATTTAGAAATAAGGTCATTCACAAATGTAATCAAGTTACAATGAAGTCATTAGGGTGGGTCCTAATCCTTTAGCTGGTGTCCTTAGAAGCGGAATCTGGAAATTTTTGTGGAGACACAAAGAGAGAACACCATATGAAGATACAGAAGGAAAATGGCCATTGAAGATGAGAGTCAGAGCTGGGAGACATGCTGCCACAAGCCAAAGAACATCTGGGGCTACCAGAAGCTGGGATAAGCTAGGAAGGATCTTTCCCTAGAAGCTTCAGAGGGAACAAAGCTTTTCTAACATCTTGACTTTGCATGGCTATTCTCCAGAAATATAAGACAATAAATATCTATTGTTTTAGGCCATCTAGTTTGGGGTAAGTTGTTACAGAAGCTCTAGACTAATATAGACCGTATACTGGCAAAATGGTTCAAGTCCAGCTACCAATTCCTTTCTCCATAAGAAATTCATACTTCTTTGCCTCCCTAATTAGGTGTGTAAAAAACTAATATACTAAGTTTCTGCAAATGCCTATTATCACAGACTGCTCCAAAAGTCTCCTGCCTTCAGAATTTTCCAAGTGAGAAATAAACACAAAGATGCATATTCACTTCCATCCTTCACTTTTCTTGGCATAAAAATCAGCCTGTATCAAGAATGACCCCATTGTACTTAGCTCTCCTGGTAGAAAGGGAGTGGTCCTATGAGATCTGCAGTTAACAAGTATCTAGCCAGAGTGGGATCCTAAGCCTCACTTTCTAAGTCCTATCCTATATCCTGCCCATCAAATTCAGTGTTCTTCCTCTATACACCAAAGGGATGGCTGATGCTGTGCTTAGATCATCTTTTTTTTCTTGCCATTTTAATCTTTTGCAGATGGTTCATCTTCACGAGACATTCAATTTCTTTGGTGGGGGGTGGAAGGAAATGAAATAAGTTATACAGAGTCACTGTTTCTGGAAGATCTGCTCTAGCTGTGGGCTTGTTTGTGCATCTACAACTGCCAGCCCTTTACACTCACGTACAACTGTGCCTTCCTGTCATCTGTCCACGTGCCAGAGGAAGTCCTATGAAGCTACACTTGGACTCATGCCCTTCTTGAGCAGAGAGAGCACCTTCCACCTACTCTACACCCAGTGATCACTCCCAAAACTGTTATCTCTGTGCTTACCAAGCCACAAAAATCTCTTCAGAGGATAAGACCAGACACACTGGGTACAAACTCCACCTCTGCTGTATGCAGGCAACTGTGTGTGACCTCTGGCCAGTTGCCTAACCTTTCTGAAGCTCAATTTCCTCCTCTTTCACACTGGCATGATCCCACCATATGGGGTTATAGAGAGGGCTACCATGACTGTAAAGCACCTGGTACAATAGGGAATCACTTACAGTATTTCTCTTCTTCCTCACCTCCATCCTGGTACCCTGTGAGTGCAGAAGAGGGAGGAGGACTAAGCCTGGAATTAGAGCTTCATTAAGTGATGCTCTGTGAAGAGACAAGGCTGGAGGACAGACACGGGGAGAGGTGCTGTAATACATGGTCTCTGAGAATGTGTAAATGAACATGTGTAATGGAAGGTGGTGTGACATATTTTTAAAAGCCCATTTTCATTGTTCCAATGAAGTTTTATACATAAAAGCAGAAATACTATAAACAGAGAGGTTCATTTAATATGAGGAGATGAACTATTTTCACAGTTATAAAGAGTAGATTTTTTTTTTTTTAAACCACAGTACCTTCCTCTGCTATTTCAGAAGCTTGCCCTGTTACCACCATTCCAGAGGTTGCCAGGTTATGTTGTAGCACAAAGACGAGTCTTCACCTTCCCCTGACAGCCAGGTGTTAAATCATCACTAGATGGCAGTAACATCTAACACTTAATTCACTATGACCTCATCAAACCATTTCACCTTTGCTTTTTCCTCCTGCTTCTCTATTATCAAGCATTTCCTCAGCACAAAACAGAAGCAGCCTTAAGTGTGTCTCATCCTTATTTTGCACTGACTTGGAGAATTATAGAATTTGTAAAAGAAAGGAATGGCCATTCCTCAAGCTACAAGCAACAGGCTTTTCATGAGGTTCTGAGACCTCAAGTTCAAACCCACCCTGGGCATGGATGAAAAGGTAAACATCTAATACCCTTTGTATGTGACTAAGAGTCATATACTTAGACCAATTTGTCTTTTCCTTAACAAGGAGAAAAAAGTACACTAAACAAATGTATGCACTTATGAGGATGTACCCCCACTCTCCTGAGGTAAGCGCCATCTGTTTCTCTAAACAAGCTTCTTCTTCATTCTGCTTTCACTTTCTCTCCCAGATGCCTCCCTTGCACCTCCATATTCAATTTTTTTTTTCAAGAAACCATTAGAGACAGAATGAAAGAAATATGCAGATATACTGGAAGGGGCTGGCAATAAGAGGAAATCTATGTCATGCTCTGGGTACAACAAGGAATCTTCAGCTGTGGATCTCATGATGTTTCCAGGGGAAATTTAATGGAGCCTTGAGTTAGTCCCAGAAAAACTTCCAGGCCATTCCTGGCTCCAAACCTTTGATGATCTTCAGGGATCTAGGATAAATACAAAACCAAAATCTGCCTATCTCTACAATAAGGACCAAGTGACATTAAGAATGTCTAAAAACTGGGGCGCTTGGGTGGCTCAGTTGGTTAAGCTGCTGCCTTCAGCTCAGGTCATGATTCCAGGGTCCTGGGATCAAGCCCCACATCAGGCTCCCTGCTTAGTGGAGAACCTGCTTCTCTCTCTCCCTCTGCCTGCTGCTCTGCTTACTTGTGCTCCCTGTCAAATAAATAAATAAAATCTTTAAAAAAATATATCTAACAACTAAAAAGTGTTGACACCAAAATCTTCCCTCTCTACCATGAAGTAACTCCAATTACAGATGACCGCTGCTTGAGACTTGGAACTTAGAAACGGTGTATTGACGACTTCAGTACTGTCAGGTAAGCTGGGAATGGAGCAGGAGTTAGCTTGAGACATGCCCACTGAGATGAAACAAGGGATAATTCCAGAGTTGCTGCACTTGCCTCCATCTTCATTTTGGAAATGGCTGTACCAGAAGGTTGCATCCAATCAGTGAAGGCTGGAAATAGCCTGGTGGATACTGACCAGTCTAACAGCTCAGGTACTCACACTCTCTAGCGTCTTATTCAAAGCTAGAAAACCAGGTCAATAACTGAATCACTAGAGTTAGGATCTCCAGAATCCAGACTAGTGAACTAGACAAGTAAACTGGCTGGACTAAGGAAAGGGCATTAAAGCTATAGTTCTAGTCTGACTTGAGTGTATACAGGGTAAGAATTTAGTGAACGGGGCTATGCTCCAAATTTACCTGATCCCTTGTGGTCATATTTAATACTGACAGTAGCTCTCAGATGTAATTAGTAGCAAGCAGCGTGGGATCCCCTCAGTCACCTGGAGTCACTGAATCTTGGATCTGAGCATAATACAATACCAGCCTGGAATGGAAGTCATGCTGCATTATCCATTTCCATCAGAATAGCTCAGAGAGCTGAGCCTGCAGCTGGGGAGCATAAGCAGAACCAGCTGTAACCAGCTGGGGACCCAGAAACAGTGAAAGTGAGTCTAGGGCTAATGCAGCACTGAAAAAGCTGTGTCTTTTCTCATGTCCACCATAGTTACCATATAGGAGCTCCCTTGTTAACTGCCAGAATTGGTATCCACTAAAAATAATAGTTCCAACCGCAACAAATTAATATGACACCAGCGTGCAGAAATGTAAGGAAAGGGAAACTGAAAACCATCCTTTTGCCTTGAAACAAAAATCCAACGCTACTGGTTACTTCTTTCATAAGCTTCTAATTTACATCTTTACTTTCAAATGTTGCTTCCTCAGTGAATAAAAAATATCTGATGATGAGACAGGAAAGAGATAAAAAAGGTATTTATGGAGAAAGCTTTAGCTCCATATTGCTATAAATATTTCCCCAAATCAAAGTTTTAGTTATGGGGGGGCAGATTTTAAAGTATGGGTTTTTGTTGCTTCTCCTTCTTAGAAAACTTAACTTGGGACATAACTATCACATTAATGGTAAAGACAACATATTCTATCTGTGAAAGTCAGTATTAAAATTTATCAGGAAAACAGTAAGTATTTGTAGTACTAGGGTAAAAATTACAACAGGGTATTGTAGCTACTTGTAGGAAGGAAAATTAAATTCTATCCTTCTTTGACCAACTCTGCAACTGACCTTTATGAACTTTAGTAACTGAATGTTATATTTCCGAAATACAATAGTATTTTCTCCATTAGAATGTGAAATCCAGAAAGGCAGGGAATTTGGTCTGTTTTATTTACTGTTGTCTTTCTTGTGCATAAAGTATAGTAAGTATTCAGTAACTATGGTAAATCAATGAATTAATTCAGGGAGTATGAGAGACACTAGTACCCATTTAGGTGTTTCAACAAAGGTTCAGCTGTTCCCAAGACTTCATAACATCACCTTCTTCTTCCTTCCACTCAATCTATCATGGAGGGTTTGGGTTTACTGAAAACCAGAGAAGGGCTCTCTGTGAGCATTCCATGTGGTTCTCCTCTGACTCTAAAGAATCCAGTGGAAAAGTCAAAAGATGAGTGTGAGGCCACGGTATTCCTGGGAATACTTCAGAATGCACAGAATCAGGGGCTGTGGATAGTCACAGGACACAATTCTTCCAGCTTCTGCCCTTGATCACAAACAGCAGAATAAAAGGATATGCTACTTCCCTTTAGGACCTGAGTTGTTACTTCAGTTGATTTTTACCCTCTTTCTAAAAACCCTGTTATCATAACCATGCTCATGGTTAATACCCTCATTGAAATATTTCCATTGACAAAGGGCGCCATTGTGCTACTTCCCATACAAGAATAATCATGACTTCTTTTGGACTTGGATTCTTGTAGGTTTTTCAGTCACCTTTGTCCAAGAAGAAAGGGCACAGTCAAGGTGCTGATTCTGCCAAATTCAGTCAAACATCCTGAAATGTTTTCCAACATTTGGAATTTGACAAGATTCCCAAGGACATTTGGCCTTGTTCCCCCTTTTCTCCTTAAATGCTGAGCCCAAACAGAAAATGTAATCAATCTACTTCAGAGTCATTTTCCCAAAACTCATCCAAATTTTCCCTAGTAAGCCTATTAGATGTCTTTGTCTTCGTGGGCCTAACACCTTCCTTCTCACGTTTTATTTCCTGCAACTAGGAAGCAGAGGGGGCCAAGAGTAACAGGACTCCATTTCAAACACAATCTGTAAAATCAGGTGCTGGGGGTGGAGGGTCAGGAGTCTCACTCCCAGAATTACAGCTGTGACACATCTGAGGGGGAATTAAGGGAGTCTCTAGAACAAATGTACCCTTGGAAGGCCAGAGAATACAACTAAGGATAAAGATCCTCTCCAACCCATATCCAGCAGCAAGTGGGGGCCAATCACCACAGTTCATGGTGAGAAAGTTGGAAGCAAAGATTCCACTAACTCCTGCTGTTTGGTGGTGATTATACTGTGAATACCGGACTTGGAACACAAGAAGGCCTATAAGATCCACCTAAGACCTTTCAATATGGCCCTGAATCGCAAAGTAAGATAAAAATGGGTCAAAGTCCTAACTCCTAACTAATAAATACACTTACTAATTTTGTGACCTTGGGCAAGTTCCCTAGTATGTCTAAACTTATGTTTTTCTGTTCTAAATAAAGATAATAAAACCTTCCTGGCATATTTATTATAACACTTCAGTAAGATTATAAAGCTTAGCACAGTGCCTGGCATTTGGAAAGTACTCAATGACAGCTATTTGTTTTATTAATGCTGATTTTTATAATAGCTTTATGGAGATATAATTCACATACCATACAATTTACACATTTTTTTTCAACTTACCAAAGTGTATGTATTTAAAGCATATACTTCGATGGTTTTTAATATATTCACAGAGTTAACCAACCATCACCATAATAAATTTTAGAACATTTTATCACCACAAAAATAAACTCCATACCCATTAGAAGTCATTCCCCATTTCCCCCCAGTCATAAGCAACCACGAATCTCCTGTTTTTCTCTACGGATCTTCCTATTCTGGGCATTTCATACATACGGAATGATGCAATACATGGTTTTTTGTGATTGACTTCTGTCACTTAACAATGTTTTCAAGGCTCATCAGTATTGTAGCAAGTATCAGTTCATTTCTTTTAATTGATATGATATTGTGTGGGTATACCACATTTTATTTATTCATTCATCAGTGATCAAAAATTTGAATTGTTTCCATTATTTGGCTATTATCAGTAATGCTGCAATCAACATTCATGTACAAGTTTATGTACTTGTATATAAGATATGAAGATATATAAGATATGAAACAGTTCCATATCTTTCCAGTAGATCTTACGGTGATGTTAACTCTATGTTCATCCTTTTTATAAAAAAAATAAATTTACTTGAGAGAGAGAGAATGAGCACTAGCAGGGTGGAGAGGCAGAGGGAGAGAGAGAGAGGTGATGTGGGGCTCCATACCAGGACCCTGAGATCATGACCTGAGCCAAAGGCAGATGCTTAACCAACTGAGCCACCCAGGTGCCCCATGTTTATCTTTTTGAGGAGCTGTAGATGTTTCCTAAAGTGGCTGCATCATTTTAAAATCCCTTTGGCAGTATATGAAAACTCCAACTTCTCTCCATCCTTGCCAACACTTGTATTGTCTTTCTCATTACAGCCATTCTAGTGGGCATAAAGTGGTACTTCACTGTGGTTTTGATTTGCATTTTCCTGATGACTAATGATGTTGAGCTTCTTTTATATGCTTACTGACCATCTGTAGATGCCTATTCAGATCCTTTTCTTTTTTTTTTTATTGTTTTTTTCTCTATTTATTATTGAGTTGTATGTAGATGTTCTTTACACATTGTAGATACAAGCCCCCTAACAGATAAATGATTTACCAACACTTTCTCCCATCCTGTGGGTTGTCTTTTCACTTTCTTAATGATATCCTTTGAAGCAGAAAACTTATCATTTTGATGAAGTCCAATTTATCTGTTTTTTCCTTTTGCTGCTTATGTTTTCAGTGTCAAACCCAGCGTCATGAAAATTTCCTTCTGTGTTTTCTTTTAAGCATTTTATAGCTTTAGCTATTACATTTAAGTTTTAGATCCATTCTGAGATCATTTTTGTATATGGTGTGAGGTTTGAGTTCAACTTCATTCTTTTGCATGCAGATAGCCAGTTGTCCCCACACCATTTGTTGAAAAGATTATACTTCCCCACTGTATTTTTTGCTACCCCCTGTGGAACATCACCTGATCACAAATGAGAAGTTTTATTTCAACTCTCAATTCTAATCCATTGATCTACATGTTTATCCTCAAGACAGTACCACCACACAGTCTTGATTAATGCCAATTTGTATTAAGTTCTGAAATCAAAAACCATGAATCTTCCAATTTTTTTCTTTTTTTCAAGATTGTTTTTCTATAAACAAGATCACATCACCTACAAAAAAAGACAGTTTTACATCTTCCTTTCCAATCCAGATGCCCTTTATTTCTTTTTCTTACCTAATTATCCTGGCCAGAACCTCCAGTACAACTTCTGAACAGAAGTGGCAAGAACAGACAACCCTGTCCTCCTCTTGATCTTAGAAGAAAAACTTTTAGCCTTTCATCATTAAGAATGATGTTTGCTGTGGGTTGTTCCTGGATGCTCTCTACCAGGTTGAGGGAATCTCCTTCTATTCTGTTTGTTGAGTGTTTTTATCATGAAAGGGTGTTACTGTTACTATACAAAAATGCAGCTGTTCTCTTTTTTCTCTTTTTTCCTCTCTTCATTCCCTTTTTTGATTTCTTTCCAGAGCCTGGTAGGACACCAGGATGACATCAGGAAAGAGGAAACTGGGAGCTGCTGTGTGTCCATTCCCTGAAGTGCTCTATGACCAAGCATCTGCCACCTCCTCCTTCCTGTCTGCACTCCTGACCTAGTGGTGCCCTTGTTGTTCTGGCAAAAGTCACATCCCTTCCTCTTCGATCTGCTTTGCTGGCCTACTGTCTACGGGTTCTGGATCCCTGCCTTCCTGTCACTCTTCTTCAGGGTTCAGATCCTTTTTCTATCTCTTTCCAGGTGTCCTAGACTACTCTGGCAGCCAGTGGTGTTTGGAAAGCTAAAGGCTGTTTTCCAGGCAGTAGAATTTCCTTTTTATTCCTGTACCAATTTGATTGCACAAATATTTCATGAGAACTTTTTAATGCCAAGCATTGTACTTCTTTGATCCTGATAATATTCACAATAACCCCACTGTGTTATTCTTAGTTTGGTCCCATTTTACATAACAGAAAACAGAGGCTCTCCATGGCCAATCTGTCTGAGGTTACATAATGTAGTAAGTGGCAGAGCCAGAATCTGATTATAGATCTGTTTCTTTGGAGCAAAGGAGAGGAACATGCATATAGCTCTAACTGTAAGACTGAACTCAGGGCATTAGTTGCCATACTGAAATAACTAGGAAGAACTAGGAAAGTGGTACATCTCATTCCAAACACAAGGCTTCTGTTGCTCTGGCTTTTGCCAACTTGTCCAGACATATCTTGCAAAAACACAAGCCCACCCATTTAAGACATGCTGAATCATATCATGCTATCTCTACTTCTGTGCAGTTGGATATGCTCTTATCTCTGGCTCAAAAACACTCTCTTCTACTCAACTGCCAACTTTTAGATGTCTGACAATTCCTATTCCTACTTTCATACCCAATACAAGAATCACCTTCCCTGGGAAGTCCTGCTCCACACTAGGCTGTGCCCTATTATATCTCATATGTACCTAGCCATAGCACTCACCACATTTCTGTCCTCCTCCCTCTCCCCTAAGATAGATAAATCATGAGCGCCTTCAAAGTGGAGCCATGGTTAGTCTCCCTGTCTCCAAGGATAGTTACTGGCCCTTTGTTTTTTAAATAACTGAATCTTCAAGAGAGCTCCTACAAACAGATGCCATCTCTAGTAGCAGATTTAAACCACCTCTCTACTGAAATAAATTAAGAGTTGGAGCTCTTGTTCCCTTACATTCTGGAGAATCTGAATCCGAAATCAAGGGGTTCAGGCCTATGAAATTTGAACTTAAAACAGTAAAACCACCTTTCCACTCTGCAAAACACAACTCATAGTCACGAGGTCACCATGAGGCAGACCTCAGGAAAGAGGATAATCCAAAGGAGGAAACAAACGGTCTCAATTTAAATACAGAGCAAGAGCACCCTCATGCTCTTATGCACTTCTTAACACCTAGGAATCCACTGTCAGTGCCAGAGACCACTTTTAGATTAAATAGTACAAGCCATCTATTTCTTCAGCTACTAAACAAAATGACAATTTTTTTTACTTCTGACTCAAAGCCAATTCAGTGAAAAGATGCCAGCTATAGGGTGTTTTGGGGGGTTCTTTGTGGCAATTCTGAGAGTAAAGCTTTAATGCAGCCACCTTTTGCTTTCTCCTCTAAGAGAAAGCTGTGAGGTCAGGCCCAGGATGACAATGTCTAATAGCTCCCAAAAAGGCTCCTGGTCTTAATCCTTGCCAATTTCCCTCCAAGCCCTGGCACATCTTGGGCTGAAGGCACACATGTTATTTTCATTTAGGCATGAATGCTGAACCACTGGGTGCTTTTTTTTTTTCTTTCTGGGATTTCTGTTAAATGTCTACAAAATGTGGTTTTGAGATATATTACCCCTGGTCATTTATCTAACAGACCATACTGTGATCTGTAAGCTCCATCCTTCTTGCAGCTTTCACATTCTATTAAAACGGGATCTCTTACCAGGAAATTTACTCAGACAGGGGAGTTCATTTGAGGTTGAAACTGTAAAGTGGCCAATTATCTCTCAGCCATTGGGTGCATTCGATCTTTACCCCAAGCTTTGGAAATAAAGACAACATTTAGCAAATGTTCTGCTCCAAAGCTAATGTTTTGGAAAGAATAACAGCATGTTGGGAATAAATTACATGGTCTTTAGTGCATTTTAGTGTTATTGCCTGTTAACACGCAGTGTGGTGTGCCAACTCATGAGAGAACTCCAGTCTTCTAAGGAATCGATTTCGAATTGTTGAGTTTATGGCGTCCGTGTTGTATCGTTGAACAGACTAGGAATACAGGAGATTGTGCCTGTGGAATCTGACCTGGGGAAGCTACGAATCATAAGTTGTCCTTCCATTCTAATAATACCCAGACCATCCGCACACTCTGGATAATGACATTTGAGGCTTTTCATCTACGACTTACCTAGTCTCCTACTTCATGGGTTATACTGATCCTAAAACCAGGTATTCTGGTAAGTATTCAGGTAATCCAGAATAGGCAAACCCATAGAAGCAAAAAGTACATTCCTCGTTTCCTAACACTAGGAGGATGGGGCATTGGGGAATCCTGGCTTAAAGAATGTGGGATGCCTTTTGGGGGTACTAAAAATGTTCTAAAATTGATTGTGGTAATGGTTGCCCAAATCTGTAAATAGACTAAAAACCCCTGAACTGTTACTTTAAATGGGCAAATTGTATGGTATGTGAATGATTCCTCAATAAAGCTTGTTAAAAAAAAACAAAAACAAACTTTCCTTCACAAAAAAAGGAAAGATGTTAATAATTCAGATGGAAAACACAGAAAACTAAAGTCAGGTGCCACAGAATGTTAAGGAAGATCCAAAACTGCTTAACTCTCTTCCAGCTTTGGAGGATATTCTTTCTCCTGGGACCATCACAACCTCTCTTGGTATATGTTTAGGTTCAGAGGTTAGGAGAGAAGGCCCTACAGGTGAAGAGAGCTTCTGTAACTGGACAGAAATGAAAGCTATGGGAACACAGCAAAAGATGTCCTGGCACCAGAAATACCAGACTGGGGGCCCTCAGTGAAGTCCCTCTGCAATGTGTGAGAGAACTCCAGTCTTCTAAGGAATCGATTTCGAATTGTTGAGTTTATGGCATCTGTGTTGTATCGCTGAACAGACTAGGAGTACAGAAGATTGTGTCTGTGGAATCTGACCTAGGGTAAGCTACGAATCATAAGTTGTCCTTCCATTCTAATAATATCCAGACCATTTGCACCTCCCTTACAAAGGTACCTTACAAAGGTACCTCCCTTACAGCTGCTCATAAGCAAGGTATTGTATTTAAAGGGAAAAAGAGGGAAAGGTGATTTTGTTAGGCTGAGAGACAGCTCCTGTCACTGAGGCCTCTCCATTCTAACAACAACTTACTGGGAGACAACTGGGAGAGCACTACCCCCAAACTCAGGCAGCCTCCCATGTTCCCCGGGCAAAGGGCTCTGGCATCAGGGTTGTACACAAAGGAGATCAACCAGAACAAGCCCTGTGCCAACCTGGAAGCTAAACTACTATTCCACAAACACATGATGCAAACCTCTCTCTCGGGCCCCATAAGCTGCCATAGAAATTCTTCAGACAGAAGAAGAAATTATATTTCATGCCTCCATGATGTATCTTTTATTGGAGTAAGTTTATTTTATTTAAAAAGGTCCATCAACCACCTTCACCTTCACTGAAGTGGCAGGCCCCTCTCTGCCACCATTTTTTGTTTGTTTATTCCCCCGATTTCCAATATTTACTAAAAAGCAATTTGATTGGGTATATTTAATATACATAATTCCAAGTATTTTTAAATGTGATACTTTTTAAACTTTTAAACTAATTCAAGTATTTTAAATGACAAATTGCTTTCACAGGTCACACTGAACTGCCAAGGAACATTGTATGTGAGTTATCTTAAAGAAAAGTTCATCCAGAGATTTTTCTACAGGAGTGTGGATGTGCATTCCAGGTTTGATGTCCTCACTAACCAGGGACTGCTGCTTCCTCACTTTGACAATCAAGACTTGTCACCATTTTTTGCTGCCCTTGTCCTCTACATTTATTGTAGCTGGAACAAAGACCGAGCTGAGGGTTTAGTTAAAGTGATGGTACAACATTGGCACAGAGCTCAATCTTTCCTCTCCTCTTGGAAAGGGCCTGCAACTGGGTGATGGTTCTGCCAGTTCCATAGAGGAGTTCTTCAAAGCTTGTGGGTCAAACTCAGCTAAGTGATGTGTTGCCACCCTCACTCTTCTGATCTCCATTTTCCTAAAAGAACCAAGGAGAAAGAGCTCTCTTGTCCAGTGCTCACCATCATCTACCTTCTATGACAACGCAGGCATTGGCTTTGGGAAGCTGCCAAGTTTCTGGTGTGGGACTTGAACCCTTGGCCTCCCATGCAAAAGTAATGATGCTACCAGCTGAGTGACACAGGCCTATTTCCTGAGTCAATGACTGAACAGATCCAAAGGTATGCAAGGCATTTCTCTCCCACCGCCAGCCTCACCCAGCCTTGGCATGGCTGCTGGCATCGCCAGAGCCATCCTCCCTTGAGAGCAATTACTGGGCCACTGCCAAGTTTCCACAGTGCAGAGCTGTTTGTCAGCTTGTTAGTGCATTTCTTCACCTTCAGTTTTCCTAACCTGAAAATAACTAGAATAAAAACTTACTTTAATGAACAATTTTGACCCTTTTCTTTTTCCTTTCCTTCCTCTTCTCCTATATAGTAGCTGTTTTATTTTCTTTTTTTTTTTTTTTTTAATTTTTTATTTTTTATAAACATATATTTTATCCCCAGGGGTACAGGTCTGTGAATCACCAGGTTTACACACTTCACAGCACTCACCAAAGCACATACCCTCCCCAATGTCCATAATCCCACCCCCTTCTCCCAAACCCCCTCCCCCCAGCAACCCTCAGTTTGTTTTGTGAGATTAAGAGTCACTTATGGTTTGTCTCCCTCCCAATCCCATCTTGTTTCATTTATTCTTCTACCCACTTAAGCCTCCATGTTGCATCACCACTTCCTCATATCAGGGAGATCATATGATAGTTGTCTTTCTCCGCTTGACTTATTTCGCTAAGCATGATACGCTCTAGTTCCATCCATGTTGTTGCAAATGGCAAGATTTCATTTCTTTTGATGGCTGCATAGTATTCCATTGTGTATATATACCACATCTTCTTGATCCATTCATCTGTTGATGGACATCTAGGTTCTTTCCATAGTTTGGCTATTGTGGACATTGCTGCTATAAACATTCGGGTGCATGTGTCCCTTTGGATCACTACATTTGTATCTTTAGGGTAAATACCCAATAGTGCAATTGCTGGGTCATAGGGCAGTTCTATTTTCAACATTTTGAGGAACCTCCATGCTGTTTTCCAGAGTGGCTGCACCAGCTTGCATTCCCACCAACAGTGTAGGAGGGTTCCCCTTTCTCCGCATCCTCGCCAGCATCTGTCATTTCCTGACTTGTTGATTTTAGCCAGTCTGACTGGTGTGAGGTGATATCTCATTGTGGTTTTGATTTGTATTTCCCTGATGCCGAGTGATATGGAGCACTTTTTCATGTGTCTGTTGGCCATCTGGATGTCTTCTTTGCAGAAATGTCTGTTCATGTCTTCTGCCCATTTCTTGATTGGATTATTTGTTCTTTGGGTGTTGAGTTTGCTAAGTTCTTTATAGATTCTGGACACTAGTCCTTTATCTGATATGTCGTTTGCAAATATCTTCTCCCATTCTGTCAGTTGTCTTTTGATTTTGTTAACTGTTTCCTTTGCTGTGCAAAAGCTTTTGATCTTGATGAAATCCCAATAGTTCATTTTTGCCCTTGCTTCCCTTGCCTTTTGCGTTGTTCCTAGGAAGATGTTGCTGCGGCAGAGGTCGAAGAGGTTGCTGCCCGTGTTCTCCTCAAGGATTTTGATGGATTCCTTTCGTACATTGAGGTCCTTCATCCATTTTGAGTCTATTTTTGTGTGTGGTGTAAGGAAATGGTCCAATTTCATTTTTCTGCATGTGGCTGTCCAATTTTCCCAGCACCATTTATTGAAAAGGCTGTCTTTTTTCCATTGGACATTCTTTCCTGCTTTGTCGAAGATTAGTTGACCATAGATTTGAGGGTCTATTTCTGGGCTCTCTATTCTGTTCCATTGATCTATGTGTCTGTTTTTGTGCCAGTACCATGCTGTCTTGATGATGACAGCTTTGTAATAGAGCTTGAAGTCCGGAATTGTGATGCCACCAACGTTGGCTTTCTTTTTCAATATCCCTTTGGCTATTCGAGGTCTTTTCTGGTTCCATATAAATTTTAGAATTATTTGTTCCATTTCTTTGAAAAAGATGGATGGTACTTTGATAGGAATTGCATTAAATGTGTAGATTGCTTTAGGTAGCATAGACATTTTCACAATATTTATTCTTCCAATCCAGGAGCATGGAACATTTTTCCATTTCTTTGTGTCTTCCTCAATTTCTTTCATGAGTACTTTATAGTTTTCTGAGTATAGATTCTGTGTCTCTTTGGTTAGGTTTATTCCTAGGTATCTTATGGTTTTGGGTGCAATTGTAAATGGGATTGACTCCTTAATTTCCCTTTCTTCTGTCTTGCTGTTGGTGTAGAGAAATGCAACTGATTTCTGTGCATTGATTTTATATCCTGACACTTTACTGAATTCCTGTATAAGTTCTAGCAGTTTTGGAGTGCAGTCTTTTGGGTTTTCCACATATAGTATCATATCATCTGCGAAGAGTGATAATTTGACTTCTTCTTTGCCGATTTGGATGCCTTTAATTTCCTTTTGTTGTCTGATTGCTGAGGCTAGGACCTCTAGTACGATGTTGAATAGCAGTGGTGATAATGGACATCCCTGCCGTGTTCCTGACCTTAGCGGAAAAGCTTTCAGTTTTTCTCCATTGAGAATGATATTTGCGGTGGGTTTTTCATAGATGGCTTTGATGATATTGAGGTATGTGCCCTCTATCCCTACACTTTGAAGAGTTTTGATCAGGAAGGGATGTTGTACTTTGTCAAATGCTTTTTCAGCATCTATTGAGAGTATCATATGGTTCTTGTTCTTACTTTTATTGATGTGTTGTATCACATTGACTGATTTGCGGATGTTGAACCAACCTTGCAGCCCTGGAATAAATCCCACTTGGTCGTGGTGAATAATCTTTTTAATGTACTGTTGAATCCTATTGGCTAGTATTTTGTTGAGTATTTTCGCATCTGTGTTCATCAAGGATATCGGTCTATAGCTCTCTTTTTTGGTGGGATCCTTGTCTGGTTTTGGGATCAAGGTGATGCTGGCCTCATAAAATGAGTTTGGAAGTTTTCCTTCCATTTCTATTTTTTGGAACAGTTTCAGGAGAATAGGAATTAGTTCTTCTTTAAATGTTTGGTAGAATTCCCCCGGGAAGCCGTCTGGCCCTGGGCTTTTGTTTGTTTGGAGATTTTTAATGACTGTTTCAATCTCCTTACTGGTTATGGGTCTGTTCAGGCTTTCTATTTCTTCCTGGTTCAGTTGTGGTAGTTTATATGTTTCTAGGAATGCATCCATTTCTTCCAGATTGTCAAATTTATTGCCGTAGAGTTGCTCATAGTATGTTCTTATAATAGTTTGTATTTCTTTGGTGTTAGTTGTGATCTCTCCTCTTTCATTCATGATTTTATTTATTTGGGTCCTTTCTCTTTTCTTTTTGATAAGTCGGGCCAGGGGTTTATCAATTTTATTAATTCTTTCAAAGAACCAGCTCCTAGTTTCGTTGATTTGTTCTATTGTTTTTATTTTCAATGGGAGCCATTACTTCATGGCAGAGTAAACAAATTTACATTTCCCTTTATGAATAAGCTGACATTCTAGAATGAAGATAAAAATACTCAGGATATCAATAAAGCAAAAATAGGAAAAATCGGTTTGTGTCCTCCACACATTGAGTTAGCTTCTGGTAAGAAATGTTCTTAAGAAATATTGGCCAAAATGGAGAAACACTCTCTTCTACAATTAGTCACATAAAAATTGATGACATATGGGGGAAGAAAAGCAAGGATCATAAAAACCTAAAGTAGAATATCAATATTCTTCTGTTGTTGTTATAATAGTGCTTAAATGTCTACTTATTTATTTTACTTTTAAGTAGGCACCATGCCCAGCATGGAGCCCAAAGCAGGACTTGAACTCACAACACTGAGATCAAGACTTGAGCTGAGATCAAGAGTTGGATACTTAATCAACTGTGCCACCCAGGCGCCCCATGTCTTTCATTTTTAATGAGGAGGAAAGGGAAATAGCGTACCAATACACACACACACACACACACACACACACACACACAGTAACCCTGCTCCTTTAGTTTGGTGTGTTAATAACTGGATATAAAACTAACCCTCAATCTATCATTCCTCTTCTTTTTCCCTTTCTCGCTTGCCAGGCATAACTCTTTTCTCAATCACTCTGGGAGTAGCTGCCACTTCCAGATTTCCTGCAGCTGCCTACTCCCCTCATGCAAGGAGTGATAAACCCCATGGCTGCAGAGGACACATGACTGACTGTCTTTCAGAAGAGATGTCTGAGAACTCTTAACAAAAGGTCCTTCTCATAGCTCAATGACAGAGGTGTGGATTCCCAAAGGCTTATTAGCAAGGCATCCACATCTCATCCCCAATTTACTCCTAATAAGATGAAGTGGGAAGAACTCACTGACAGAGTTAACTGGCTTGGGCATCTGAAACTCCAGGCCAGGTAAGGTTGCATCCCAATAATTCCCATCATTTGCCTCACAGTCTGTCTGCAATTTTCCTAAGTCATCCCTAAAACATGGAGGTAAGAGTTAAGAATTATAACTTCAGTTGAATGGATTCCATTGGCAATGCTGTCAGTCTGACCTAATTTTTTAAGTGTTCATCTCATACTTTCTTATGAAGATCCAGAGCAGGGGAAGAATCCAACCCACTATTTCTATGTTGTATGTTTATGTGTAGCTATCATAACAAGCTATAGTGACAGACAAATGCCTAGGCTCAAATCTTAGTGGTATCATTTTTTAGTCTGGACTAATGATTTAACATCTTTGAGCATCATCTTCCTTCTTTGTAACATGGGGAAATACTGGTGTCTGCTTCATATGGCTGTCATGAGGATGAAATGAAATGGTGCTTGTAAAGAGTTTTCATGGTCCCTACCCTAAAGTGAGGAATTCAAGAAATGTTAGTAGTGATGGTTATTACTATCATCATCTTTATTATACTGCCCCTCCATTCTTCACTTTATCCACCTCAAAGTGATCTAGAAATACCTTGATGCAGCAGCAAGTGCACAGAAACTAGAGATCTACAGAAAATGGATCTCTTCCATTCTACTAGCTGAGTAATGACCTTTGACAAGTTACTTTGTACATATGAATCTCCTGCCACATCTATAAAATTCAGAGTGTGATACTCACCCCCACAGGGCTACTGGGAAGATCCAATGTAAAATGATACAGGAAAATGCCCAATGCATACTAAATGCTCAGTAAATAATGGTTGAATCAGGACTTAGGTTTAGGTCACTCACCCCACTTATTTCTTTTTAGCTTAGATTTGCAACTAAAGAAGGCATCCCACTCTCCTCGATGCCTCTTCCAGCAAGAGCAGGACAGGGAGCCAAAGCATTAGCAAACTTTTGGCAGGCACTGGACAAGGAGTGTGATCACAAGACCACCGTGCAGAACTCTGACAACTGAAAGTGCAAATTATGCTATTCAAGCTGGAATATCACCCAAGTGTGTTTTGGAACCACAGTGACCACATCCCAGCTGGACTGGGGAAGTGAAGCTGTCCAGCCAAGGGTTTTATTATTTTTATTTAAAAGTGTGAATCATCAGAAAATCAACCCTCTCCAGCCAGGTGCTGTATTCAGATTCCACATAACATCCACTTCTTTGGCAGCTGAGCAAGGTAAAAGTGCCTATGAGAATTGTTCTGGGAAGATTTCAGAGGTCAACATCTTAATGGTTCAACCAAGGTAACTTTGGAAATATCACTTAAACTCTCTAAGACACAGTTTCCTCATGTGTAAAATAAGATAACAATAGGAAATACTGCATAGGTTGGGTCAGGTCTAAATAAGATGTGTGAAAAATGCTTAAAAGAGAGTATCATACACAGTTTTAGTGCCAGACATGTATTTGCTATAATGATAATGATTATTGGACTAAGGCATTTGGGACTTTCCAAAGGCATCAAATTCTCACCTCTTATATTCTTTTGGGAGAAAAACCTTCATATATGACAAATGAAATGATAAAACAGATCTGTCTGAATACATGAAAAACTGAACAAGATCCCTATTGTCTGGGTGGCTGGGAATAATTCTATGCTGGAGAAAATCTTAGAGCTGAGCCCTGGAGGAAATTTAGGAACCAAAGTCATGGACAGGAGGGAAAGAGCATTATATGAAGGGTAAACTGCTTCATAAAAACCATCCAGCCTTCCCTGATGTCTTCAAAGAACTCTGGCAGCTTGGTTTTAACTCCACCCACAAAAAAGAAAGATCCACAATTTTCAGAATTTGCTAAAATTTCTTGATTTCACTGCTTCATGCATCAACCCTTGCTTTCAATCTCCTGACCTCTCTTCCACTAACTGGCATGGATGGCCTAGCTACTGTTTTAACCTGATGTTGACCATTAGGGCAAAACATGGTTTGGTCATTAAGTTTTTGACTCTGATTTCCCTCCTGACTATGGTTTCCTCTAGGACACTCTTGGGAATCACTCCTGCAGGGGAATCCATGTCTCTGGAATCCTGTTTCCAAATACTATATCTACAGGGAACCCCTCTAATGAGTAGTTTGTGGGTAAGCTGTCATAGGCCCTGTCATGTTTTAAGGACAATGAATAAGTAGAATAATTCACTCTGGCAATCAAGGCAGCAGAAGGTAATAAAAGCTTATTAAAGTCATACTCAATGAAGGAACTTCCTAGAAACATAGACCATTCAGCACAGACCTCCACCCTTCCCTACCCTCTACAACCCCACACCCACTTCTGACAGAGGATGTGACACCAGGGCTCCAGATTTCACAGATGGATAGATTCTCATATATTCCCAGAGATTTCCCTGATGACCCTCATGTAAGTTCTACCATTGGTTTGTACAGTTGTTCCAACACTCAATTATAATGACTTTGGTTTCTACTTTGGGTAGTGTCATCTATTTTCCAGCTGGAAGATAAATTTCTAGGTAGTAACAGCTTCATTATTTTTTATTTTTATGTTATTAGAAAGCTAAATTCTGCACTTGCTATATATGTAGGGAAAACACACACACACACACACACACACACAAAGAACAACAATAAAAGCAAAACCAAAACTACTCTGAGGTTCTGATTTTGAAAAACATGAAGTCAGAAGTTTTAGGTTCTAGCTCTGGCTCCAAGGCCTGCTAGCTAAGACATCTGGGTATATTATACAATTTTCTAAACTTCCTTTCACATCTACAAAACAGAGATTATGAGACTAGTCTTGATTTCCCTAAGGAGAATCACAGTGCCAAGAGATAACAGATAAAAAATCATAGCTACAGAACCTTTTCAAATGAAGGAAAAATAAGACTGAACTCAATCTCAATTTATAAAAAGTTTTGTTTTGTTCGTTTAAAGTAAGAGAAAAAAGATGTTTACGGGAGGAGGAGGAAAACATGAAAAAGACAGCCACTGTTTTGAGGACTAAAAGAGAAGAATTCTAATGTTATGTTTTGTATGTCAGAATTCTCTTTTCTTATTTAGAGACAGAGAAGAAAAAGGGTAGAATATTATTTTGTCATTTTTTTGACCCAAGGTTAGAGGAGATTGATGAGGCAGCATTCAGTGCTGGCTGGGTTTCTGCTCATTTTGTATTGCCTAGATGTTTCTTAGACACTGCCACTCATCAGGTACTGAAGGGAAATATGTTGGAGCAGTTGCCGCATACTGGACTGGCTGAACTTCATTATTTTTAGCTGAATAAAATGTATAGAAACTATACATTAAGTGTGCCAAGGAAAAGCGTACGCTCCTTTGTTCTCTCTGACAAAGTGTAAGCTTTGGCTCTTTCTAAGACTGACCTACCATGTTTTTCCCTCCACTTCAGACATCTTCCTTTAGGACATTTTATTCCCCATTAGTGGTAGCAGGATTAAGGTCCAGTGCAATGCTGATGAGAGCTTTGAACATACGAAAGATCTCAATTTGCTGGCTAACATCAATGATCTGGAATAATGTGCTGATACACACTCTGTGAGCTTTGGGTTAACATGACTCTCTAACTGTCCCTTGTATTCCTCATAATTAGGATAGGGCATAAGGAGTCTAGTGGCCAGTGCAGAAAAACGAACCACAATCTATTGAGTACCTATTTCTGCCAGACTATTCTAGGCCTCTAGGTTAAACCACTTGATTTCTGTAACAATGTCTGAGCCACATATTGTTACCTTCTTTTTAATGATTTAACTCACATTAATAATTTGCTTAAAGCCACATGGCTGATAAGTGGCAGGGAATGCTTCTCAGAGAATGTGAGGTTAATCCAAGTTATGATACAGGTGAGAGGCATCAACGAAGGAGTAAGAAGGGCATTTTATATATGAGATATGGCAGTACATGGGTGAAAGAGCTTGGACCAAAAGACTTAAATTCCAAAATGTGTTCTAATACTTAACTTTCTGTGTAACCATAGACAAATCACTTCGCAATCTAGATTTTTAGTTCTCTATCTCGTATTAGAACATAGGAAATTCTAACAAATTGTAGTTACCATCATCATCATCAAAACCATTACTCTTACTAATACTAGAATTATCATTGTCACTAATACTTTATTTACTCTTAGTATTTTAGGAGGATATAAGATAACAGCTATAAAAATGCCTTGTCCCAAAAACAAACTAAAAGTAATTTAAAAGTGTTGGAATTTATTTTAAATCTAAGGGAACTGAAAATTATAATTTTCAAATATAATAAATTAAATACAAAGTAACTGCTGCGTACTTCACAACTATCTTGATTCTAGTCTTAGCCACAGTTTAAACTCTTGACAATACTGAAAGATTTAATTGAGCATAACAATAAAAAGAAAGAAAGAAAGAAAAAGCAAAAATATTTCACCGATCTCTCCAAGCTATGATATTTGCATGTATGAAGGTCAGCCATGTATTTATCACTCAGTTAATTGTTGGCTTCATGTGGAAGCTTTAACAAGTTCAGTCAAATTTCCTATAGGGTATTCCATCAAAAAGGAGGGGATATTACTCAGAGATGTATTGTCTTATAAAAACGGGATATTCTTAAATGTATGACTAGGGAGAAAAACAGTAAGGATCCAAGGATTCTTCTATGGCCAGAGGAGACAGAAGGGGAAGACGACAATCCATCTTCCACCAAAACTGTACATATGGCTCTGATACATCTGTCTTACCAAGCCCCATGTGGGAAAGGAATAGAGAAGCTAAGACACCCAGAATGTTGATGACTAGGTTCCTGCCAGGAGAAATCCACAAGTTATATTAGTTTTACAAACACTTCTGAGAGTTCAAGTATTAATGAACAATTAACAGCTGCTGTTAAACTTGGTGGTTTCTAGGTTGCAGTCATGGTGGTGACGCTAATAAAAAAAAAAAAAATCATTGTAACCCATCAGCATGTATTTTGTCACTTTAGGATTACACTGTTGTTCAGACCTCATTTTTGTAGACTTCAATATGGCCTAACTCCTGCATGAAAGGAAAATTCTGAAAACCAAGAAGAGACGGCCACCATGAAAATCACTGTCCCCCTCATAGCTATTTTTCACATGTTCTGATATACTTTGTTTTCCTATAGATGCATATAAATTTCATAGAGTTGACAAGCAAATTGAAACCCATTTGTCATCTCCTCTCTATCCTTCTCTACCAGATGGTATACAGATAGTATAAATTGTGCCACCAGAGATATACTGATAAGGGAAATATGATTATGTCACTACTATGTTTAATAATCTGTGGAAATCTCCCTTTACTTACAAAATAAAGTAATAGCTCAACAGTTGAGTATATAAGGCCTTTTCAATCCAGTTCTAATGGAAAATTTCATACTTATTTCCCATTATTGACATGATGGGAATCTTTCATGCCAACACATCTACCCCATTCCTGCATTCTGAAGGTCTCTCCTGTTTTCTTTGTTTATGTCATTACTTCTTCCTAAAATTCCCTCCCCCATTTACTATCCACTGTTTAACTCCTACTTACTCTTATCCTTTCCCACACCTCTCTGGGCAGAATTAATTGCTTCTTCCTTTGGATCTCCAAAATGCTTTTTTAAAATTTTTAATAGAGTAAATAGCACTTTTTATCAATATGCTTTTAATTGTGTGTGTGTGTGTGTGTGTGTGTGTGTTTATCTCTGAGAGATCATTCCAGGTAATAACTGTGTCCTCTCTCAATGCACAAGGCTTAGCAGGTGCTTAATAGATGTTAAAAGAATACACACAGTGAGCAACCTTCCTTTCTTTTTGGAATGTTTGCCTATTTTCCTTTAGTCATTAATTCAACAAATAGATTTTTAAAAACATCTACTATGTGTTAGTCATTGAGCAACACCTATGACAGAAATCTGTAATTTCTGTCAAAGCATCACACTGTATCTAAAGCAACAGCAACCAAGTGAGAACCACTTTAAGTAGCTTTTATGCAAACATTTTAATCTGTCATGCTCCCTTCCATGGTTGAAGGAACTGTAAACGAAGTATTTGGCTCTCAGAGAGTTATGGCACAATTTTTGGCTCACTTTGATAAATATTGATCTTGTATAAATTACTCAGGAGAGGCAGTCGATGGTTCTCCGAGCAACACACACAACCCCCACTCCCCTTTATGCAAAGACATAAATCATTTATGAATAGAGCCCCACATGCTCTATGAATAAGTCCCTTGGATTCCAAGATGACTGATACTCAAGTATTTTTCTCATTTGAGTGCAGACCTAAATTTAAGCAAGCAGTCAGACTACATGAAGTTACAATGCCCTTTTGTTCACTGTAAGGTGAGAGATGCATAATAGGTTTTCAAGGGTAAACATAGTGTGTTTTAAAATAAACACCATTAAATGCGATTGCACATTTGTGCCTTTAATAAAACTGATTGTGAGGGGAAAACTCCTTAGAAAAATCTCATGTCAAGTTCATTCAATTTTAAGTTTTAGTCACTGGTGGAAAGAGGAACGTTAGTGCACGTACATGTGTGGAATTGTGAAGAATTCGTGTTCTTTGACTACAGTTGAATCAAGTCCTTAGTTTCATCTGGAAAGTTGTGAATAGCACAATAAGGGGTCTGTGTGTGGTGAGGAGTTATTAAAGTAAAGAACCAAAGGGCAGCAAACATTGGTTTTCAGGGATTCTTGTGGTAAGATTAATAATGACAGTGTTTAACCTCTAGGGACTTCATCATTGAAGGGACAGGAGGGAGGATAAAAGACAGTAAACTGACAAACAGCTTCTGATCTCTTGGCAGGAGTTGGAATTTGTCATCAGAGCTCACACAGAGAGTCAAAATGCTGAAACATCTCAGGTACAATAAAGGAATGTCACTTATGTTTTCTGGTACCTTTATTTATGTGACTTTCCCCACCCTGAATGTTTTTTGCTCTCCAATTCTAGCATTTGCACATTCTATGCATTGTCGCCATCTTCATTCACAATGTAAATTGCATATAACCCACAAAACAAGAGATCCTATTCTAAGTAACTGATGGCCAAAAAATCTTTAAGGAGAATATGGAAAACCATCTAAGTCAATGCCCACAGTAGGAGATTGGTTAAACAAACTATGAAACATTCCTAACAAAAGAATGAAATGCAGCAGTTACAAATGCAGCAAGTGAAGAGAAATGTACCAAATACCAGGTTGTCCAGGTTTTTACTGAAGTAAAAAAATAAATAAATAAAAAGTTTTTTAAAAAAAAAGAAAGAAAGAAAAAGAAAAGAAAGGGAGGATGCATAACAGTATTTACAGTGTGATTTCTTTTAAGCAAATAAAACCACCATAGTGTATATATACACAGAGTTTACGATGGCTATGCCTTGGGAATATAATTACAATAAGAAAGGCAGAATTTTCACTTCTTACATTAAATACATCTGTATTGACTGAATTCATTAAACTGCATGCAGGTTGTTGCTTGGTTTGGTTTTGGTAACAACATAATTAAAAAAAAAAAAAAAATCTTACTTGTCCTTCAAATCCAAACTCAAATAACTTCTTATCTAGGAGTGAATTCTCCCATTTCTGCAACACAGAATTTGTACCAATTTTATAACATTTGCTGCACACTGTTGCAGCATTATGGAGAGAGCATTTAATTTGATACCAAAAGTTCAATCCAATTGTGCTACTTTCTAGTGGTAGTGTAACTCCTAAGCATAAATATTTCTTTCTGTAAAATGAGAGAAACAGTATTATGTCCACAGGATCCTTAGGAGTTGCAAAATAAGAGGCATTAATATACCATGTGTTGCATATTTTTATTAATATAAAATGACAGACATTGTGTGCTTATTTTGTGCATCTTATGTCAATTCCCATAAGAACAGGGACCACTATATTCATTAATTCACTTAAAGCGTAAAGAATGAGAAACTACTGTGTATCAAGCACTGTGCTAAGTTCCAGAGATACAACAGTGAACAAGAAAGACTTTATCTCCTCCCTCACTAAATTTAGTTAAGTAAAGAAATCACAAAAATAATCAGTCACCAACAGTGCAGTAGTAAGTGTTATGATAGGTGATTTGAGAAACTCTGTAGGAAGTAGTATCTTAACAGATCTGGAGGATGAATAAACTTTAGCAGTCAGAGCGGGTGGAGAGGATTTAAAGGGTGTGTACAGTAGAGAGAGCAGACAAGTGAGAACATGAAATATGTCCAGCATGCTGGCACTTAAAAGATGAGGAGAGAGGACACAAAGGAGATGTGATCTGACATCTCCCTGACATGCCTCCTTTGTCTTCCCTGCATGCTGCTCTCTCCAGAATCATCAGAGAGGACTTACAATATCTTAGAATTCAGAATTTAAACATCTTCCAAGCAACTAACTCCACAGTTCTTGGAAGATAAAGACTCAAAAGAACCAGCATCATCTTAGTACTAATCCAGAAACCCAACAGGCTCCTCCAGGAGACATGAATCCACTCAACCTTCAGAGCTAGGTCACGGGACTGAAGGAATATTCTAAACTGGGTAATCTGGGAGCTGAAGGGGATGGAAGGGTGAAGATGGGGAGATCCATGTTTGTGTATTTGGAATGGGAGATATGTCAGGGACTGGTTAGATACATCAACTCAGCATACCCTCAGTGTAATTAATGGTAAAAAGTCAGAGAGAGGGGATGTATAAACCTCCAAATCCCAGATGCTTAAAAATCAAGAAGCTTCTGACTATATAGAAAGCTCTGGCATTAATACAAATAACTGAAATTTTAAAAAGGTATACTGTATGTGAATAATGTGATATAAAAACAAGAAATCAAAGATTTCAGGGCTCAAATAGGCTTCTGAAGTCACCTGGCTATCTCTCTTGGTTTTGTGGAAATAAACTGAGGCCCAGGGATAATGAGTTCTAGTCATCCATGCAAGCATCCTTGAATCATCTCTAGCAAGTGCCTACTGGGTGCTGCCAGTCATATACAAAGGGAACTCAAAGATGGAAGAGTTTTCTCTGACTACATGATGGCTAGTAGTAAGCTCTTTAAGATAACTTGAGATATGACAGGATACAGTGAAAACATCAAGAGTTAAAGACGCCGGACTAGTTCTCAAAGAAGTATGGGGCTTTCTCAGGCTAGAACGGGGAAGATACTGCAGAGAGAGCAATCTAGATACACAGGCAGCAGCATAAACAGACTAAATCAAGACAAGAATTGACAACAAAGCATCTATAACACAGCAGCAATTTCAGAGCACCTGGTCAGGATATGAATGGCACTTCCTTAACATCAATCCCATAGCTGAACAAAAAGGAAACTTTAAGGTGATGGATAAATTCATATCTTCTGATCCCATATTTGCTAACCCAAAGCATCCAGTAATATATTATGGATTTGAGTTTCTAGGAATTTTATTTTCCAAAGGGTAAAGGAAGAAAAAAGGATGAATGTGTATTACCCACTTAATTCAGATTTGTAAGGAAGGATGGCATCTGCAAGATAGATAAGTGGAAGGAGTGGTAGAAGTGGATGGAGCAGGATGCATTTTAAATATGCCTGGTTATGTACATAATTTTATTTAGTTTTCACAACAACTTGAGGTATGAATATGATTACCCCCATTTCAGGGATGAGAAGAATCAAGGCTCAAAGACATTTAGTGACTTTCCAGGACACAAAGCCAGTAGATGCCAAAGTCAGTATGAGTCCTACCTAGTCCATCACCAATGCAAGTGTTCTTTCTGTTACATGCCAATTTCTCCCAAGAACACAGGGGAAAGAGGCTGCAGTAACCTGAATTACATAAAAAGTAAAGCAATATAAACAATTTTAAAAAGGGATATGTACAATTGCATGGCTGAAGACTCTAAAAGAAATATAGCTTGTAAAGGATAGGCAAGTTTTCTCCCAACATTTTCTTATGAAGATTTCCAAACATACAGAAAAGTTAAACAACTGTATAGTGAACACCCATCAACCTACCACATAGACTGTACAACTAACAAACACTGTGCCATTTTTGCTTCAAGATTGCTCTTTTTTTAAAAAAAAGTAAAATTCTGACTATGTAATCGCTAGCAATTATAATAGTAAGTCTATAAATGATTATAAAAATGTAAATACTATACCATAAGTTCCATGAGGTCAAGAACTATGTTTGTTTATCTCTGTATAACCAATGCTCAGCTTGGCTCTTGGCACAGAGTTGGCCCTTGACAAAACTTTATAAATGGACGGATAACATAATTCCAGAGAGTAAATATGGGTTTCAGCTCAAGAAGCTCCTATAGTATATTCTCTGATAAATGAATAATAGAGGAGAAAATTTTCTATAACTGGAAGGAGCCACAATTCACTGGAAATCAACATATCAGAGGAGTATCAGTTTGGTAAAGGCAAAAATAAGCTGAAGCTCGTTTTTCTACCAGCATACACTGCACCAGGATGTGGAGGTTAAAACGAACATGGTAGAATGCCTCAGACCTTAGTGTGAAGTCTTTCATTTCAGCAAAGGATCATTACACAAGCAGAGGATGGGGCAAGTGTTGCTTGACAGAATTTATCTATTAAAATTTGGAAGGAGGGTGGAAAGGGAATTGATTATTATGAGATAGTAGTATAAATATGTAGCATAAAAAGGTCTGCCACACTTGGACAGTATGAGTGAGCAAGGGGGGTGGGGAGCATAGATTATAAGAAGGAATAGTCCCACTGTACTCTGAGTATTCCTCTCAACACAGGGATCCATAATAGTGTTATTCAGTAAACTAACATGTCTACAGGAAGAGAGGAGGTGGTTTTGGTGAGAAGGGGTCAGAAAATTATCTTAGTTAGCATCATTAAAGGAACTAGGGATATAATAAGGTACAGCATGGTGTTCACAGTTAACATTGCTATGTGTTACATAGCAGGTTGTTGAAGGAGTGGATTCTAGGGGTTCTATTGTTCTTATTGTGTCTACATAGGATGATGGATTTTGGCTGAGCCTGTTGTGGTGGTCTTTTTGCAATCTATGAAAACAAAGCCATGATGCTATACACCTTAAATGTGTATGCTGATATATATGACTTCCCCAAAAAGCTGGGGAGGGGGAGGACCTTGGGATGTTTAGACTGAGGAGGAGAAAACAAGGGAGAATATGATAATGATCTTTAAGTTATCTGGGGCCAATAAAAAGGGAAGTAGAGGGGCCCCTGGGTGGCTCAGTGGGTTAAAGCCTCTGCCTTCAGCTCAGGTCATGATCCCAGGACCCTGGGATCGGGCCCCACATCGGGCTCTCTGCTCAGTGGGGAGCCTGCTTTCTCCCCTCTCTCTCTGCCTGTCTCTGCCTACTTGTGGTCTCTGTCAAATAAATAAATAAAATCTTTAAAAAAAAAAAAAAGGAAGTAGAGATAATGGTCTCAGATGGCACATAAGCTGACTACATATACTCACACATTTATGGATATAAAATATACACATAGTCATACTTTATATTTTTTAAATACATAAAATATACACATATAAATACATACATTGGGATTCAAACATAGGGGTTGAAACATAAGGACTATTATACTTCATGGTCCAAAAACAAAGAGAAAATAGATGAGATAAAATTGCCAAGAAAGCTAGAGGTCAGGACTCATGGGAAGAAAGCACTTGTTAAGGATAGGAACACAACAAGATAACCCAAGTTCAGTGGTAGGCTACCTCTGGTATCTCCCACAAGAGGAGGAGAGCAGCCAGGCAGGTTAACCACCATCTATCCCCCATCCTCTACACTCTAACACCCCAGAAACAGAGGAATCTGTCTCCAGATCCTAATGATGAATGTGGGAGCTTGAGACAGACGAATATGGTAGCTCCTAGGCGCTGCTGCTCCAAGAAACCCTGTGATGGCACCAGAGGTCCTGCCATGCCCACTGGAAACTGGGTGCGAAAAGGGTTACAGCTACAGCTTACACACTGCCGCTCCAGCAAGCAGAAAGATGAACTTGCAATCTCAACTACAAAGATGAGTACAAAATGAAGAAACACCAAATAGCTAAGAAAAGTTTCGAGCATGAAAGGAGACAATAAATTCAACAAATAAAAGCTTAAACCTGAAGAAGGAGAATTAATAGGGCAATTAGAGCAGTGCTTCTGGAAAAAGACTAGATATGGTCTTTATTATTTCTGGAGTAAAGCTAAGTAAGGCCACTAGATGAAAGCAGCAGGAAGTTAGACTTCAGCACAGTGTGAAATAAGAACTTCTCGAAAACAATGTTCATTCAACAATGAACTTCAATAAAGCACACATAGCTCTAGCCTTGATTCCATCCTATATGGCATTTTTATCAAATGCTTAATTAAAGGCACACGAAGATAAGCTATCAAAACAGAGCAACTTAGCTTTAAAAGAAAAATGGCCAGCCAAGAGGGGCGCCTGGGTGGCTCAGTGGGTTAAGCCGCTGCCTTCGGCTCAGGTCGTGATCCCAGGGTCCTGGGATCGGGTCCCGCATCGGGCTCTCTGCTCAGCGGGGAGCCTGCTTCCCCCTCTCTCTCTGCCTGCCTCTCTATTTGTGATCTCTGTCTGTCAAATAAACAAATAAAATCTTTAAAAAAAAAAAAAAATGGCCAGCCAAGAGACTAAAATTAACTGGCCCAGATCTCAGGGAACAGGAATAAATAATCTATAATCACTGGGTCTGACATACAATAGCCTACAGTAAGTATTTGTTGAATAAACTTAAGCACTACCAGGGCAAATACATGTCCATCTTCTTCAGACATGAATAAGTGTTTGATATTCAGACCTAGTGGGTACTGAGTTTTCACTCTAGTAAAAAAGCCAGCTAATAAATAAATGTGTAATATAAATGTGAGTGGTCATAACTGTCATGAACAAAAATATAGACGGGTAAGACTACAGGGAACAATATATGATTAATTTTGTGTTGTTCATTTTCTTTTTCTAGCTTAGACTTCTTCAGAGAAGAAGACATCTGAGCAGAGGCCTACCTAAAGTGAGGCAGTATATTAGTTATTTGTTGCATGTAACAAATTACCCCAGAACTTACTGGTTTAAAACAAAACCTTTACTATCTTGTATTTCAGAGTGTCTGCACCAGGGCATGGGTTAGCTGATCTGTGTCCCTGGTTCTGCAGCTCCTGCTAGGCTGCCATCAAGATGTCCTCTTGGACTGCAGTCATTACAAAATCTGACAGGGAAGGATCAGCTTCCAATCTCACTCAGAAGGTTGCTGGAATGATTCAGTTCCTCCTCCCAGGCTGTTGGAATGAGTGTCTCAGTTCTGACTGACTGTTGGCCAAGAGCCCACCTTCAGGTCTTTGTTATACCAGCCTCTCCATAGGGCAACTCACCAATGGCAACTTGCTTCACTGGAACAAGTACCAAGAAGAGCCAGAGAGTGTAAGCAAGAATGAAGGCACAGTTTTTGATAACCCGAGGCCTATATGACATCACATCACAGTAGCTACTCTTGACAAAGCCTATTCCATTCCATTCCATTCTTTAGAAGCAAGTCATTAAAATTCAGCTCACTTACAGGGCAGGGCAGTTACACAAAGGTGTAACTACCAGGAGGTAGGGAACACTGGAAACCATGTCAGAAAGCTGCCTACCATGGGAAGAGCACTGTATACAGATCTGGGGAAACAGCATTCCAGATGTTGGGAACAGCAATGCAAAAAGCAAGGCGAAGTTGAGGTATAGAGAGAAGGTTGGAGACAAGTAAGAAAAGGAGATAGAGCTCAAAAGGCAGGCAGGGGCCAGATCCTAGGTCACATGGAACTGTTGAGGTCTTGGCAGCTTGGATTTGATTATGAGTGGTGAAGAAAATTCCCTGGAGAGATCTGAGCAGAAGAGATTAAACTAACCTTTCCTTTATGAAATTGTGGTGATAGTAAATGGCACATTCTATTCACTTATTTGTTTGGTTTGATTTACTTATAATGACCTTTCTGAGAGGAAGCTGGCAATTCCATGTCCACAGTTGGTCTCTATATTAAAAAATTATTTTATTGGTTCCTACCATACTGAATCTGACCAACTGGTGCTCTATAAAGAGATGATTCAAAACCAGACTTTCTGTCATGTGAGCTCCCCTTTGCTACATTTGGGGAACAAGGAGTCATTAGTTTATTATCATTATTAATGATTATTTTGTGATTATTTACTGCAATCAACTGAGCCTGTCCCACTGCAACCTCAAGCAAACGTCAGGGAACACTAGGATGAGGAGTAATACAGTGAAAGCGATCCTGACTGCGTATGTGGAGCCACTGGGTAAGTCCACCCATAGCCCATGAATGTTCAGGGAATGGAGGGTCTACTTCCTCCCAGAGAACAAACACGCTTAAATTGCTGATACCTTCTCCCTAGTCATCTGGGTCAATTACTCCAGCACAGAGCTGCCAGCTGAGCTCTTCCCTGGCCAAGCTGCTCTGCTTTGAAATTCTTCCCCAGGCTACCTCGCCCAATGATGTCAGCCAGGGTGAGCGCCCTGCCAGCCCTTCCCTACCACAAGATGATGTGCAAGGGGAAATGCACACTGTCTGTGCTCAGGAAACATCTGGTTGATCCGCCAGTCCTCAAGCAGGTCTCTGGCTGTTTTATAAGTTAGGGGAACAGAATAGGATGGGAAGACATGGAGCTTCAGTGATTAACCAACCTCAACGGCGAGCTGCAAGCTGAAAGGAGATGTGAGGAAATGGCCTCCCTGGCAGGCCCTCTCCAGGGACCTTGCACCACTGCCACACAGTCACATTTCCTAGCTTTTAATGGAAAACAAATGCTGTTTACAAAAACTCAAAGTAGCTGAAATGGGAATGTGAGCCAAGCGGTATAGTGGAGGGTGAATTTCTACTTGGAAGCTTTCAGCAGTCCAGTAATGATTCAGTACCAGGCCTGAAACACAGGTTCCTGATGAGAACTACTATTCACTTTCCCTTGAAAAATGAAACACCACATTCACTGGTACACAGAATCCATGACCACTTAAAAACAGATCCAGCCCCTGGTAAGCTGTCTGACAGAAAACAAAAGATGCTGTATGTCCTTTGCTGAGCTCTAAGCACTGTTTTTGTCCTGCTTGGTATCTACTGGTTTTTTTCTCAGTTTATGAACCACTAGAGAAATCAGGTAAAATAGATAGGAGAAAATGGACTTGTGTGCTGCCCCCTCCCCCACCAGCCTCCATACCTGTCCCTGGGGGAATACAGGTTTTCTGAACATTCAGCATTCTCGCCTGAAAATGAAGAGCTCTTCTCTTCTCCTGCTTTGCCTCCTACATCTCCCCCTCCCCAAGTTCAATAAAAGCTTTCCAGTGTGAGGACTTTAAGATAGTCAGTATAAGTCCTCCAAGGGTGTTGAATCCAAATGGGTAGGAAAAAAAGGATTTTTTTTTTTTTAATTTTAAGTAATAAAGAAAAAAAAAAATCCCCGAAAGACAAAATGATTCCAGCTTTAAAAAAATTCTAAAAATTCATTTGTTCTCAAAGGCCAGTAAGAATTAGGTGGAACACAGGATTAAGCATAAATTTTGGGGGGGTGCCCTTCTTTCTGGCATAGTGGTCAAACTGAGATCATGGGGCTTTAGGGTTGCTGCACCACGGATTCATTCATTCCTTTAGCAGACATTCTGAGTATTTTTTGTGTTCTGTATATTAAGAATATAGTTTGGAACAAGACAAGGTTCCATTCTCTCTCAGAGTCTTTATACATGAACAAAGGTGAAATGATCTAATGTATGCAAAGTGCTAAGCCTGTGCCTGACATTTCCTAAGTGGTCAATAAATGTTAGCCGTTATTAGCTACTATGCCCAATTGCCCATGTCTATCTGTTTCTCACTCTCCAGCCTCTGCTTTGCCGCTCCAGCTTCGGCTTTTGTCTGTGAAGAAAATCCTAAGTTTTGTCAAATTTCTGTCCAAATGCAAGATTTATCATAAGAAATTGGCTCACATGATTATGTAGGCTGAGTGGTCCCAACAAAATTCTGGAAACTAATTTTAAGTAGACCTATCATAAAATACAGTTACTGTAAAGTCATTTATTTATAAAGGTCACTTATAAACTTTTGGCTTACTCAAATCTACTTTATTTACTTGTTCATAATAATTACTTTTAGATTACTCATGAAAATTTCAGGAGACATGAAATAGCTAACCATCTAAAGTTACCCTTCTTGCTAACAAACTCTGTGACAGAATTTGATGTGAATTTAACATGAGTGTATTTGACTCTTAGGTGGAACACAGGATTAAGCATAAATTTTTTCTTAGTAAGCTGAAATAGAATAAAAGTATTATATTTAATACTGATAACTCTAAAGATATTCCTGTTTTAATAAACCAATAAACTTAAACTAGCTTTTATTTCCTGAGGACTGTCATAGATCATGTGAACTCGCAAATTATTTGGGTTAGTTTCTGTATTTCTGAGAGTGTACTTATGTAATGCTTATCTGTCTTTAAGCCAATTAAGTAGAACTCTTTACAAATTAATTTTTGCAGGTTAAAAATAGAACTACCCTACAATCCAGCAATTACACTACTAGGTATTTACCCAAAGGGATACATTCACCTAGGGATTATAGCAGCATTATCTACAATAGCCAAATTATGGAAGTAGCCCAAGTGTCCACTGACTGATGAATGCATAAAGAGAATGTGGTATATATATATAATGGACTATCACTTGGCCATAAAAACGAATGAAATTTTCCCATTTGCAATGACATCAATAGGGCTACAGAGTGTTATGCTAAGCAAAATAAGTCAGAGAAAGATAAATACCATATGATTTCACTCATAAGTGGAATTTAAGAAACAAAACAAATGAGCAAAGGGAGGGGGGTAGAGAGAAGCAAACCAAGAAACAGACTCAGCTATGGAGAACACACCCATGGTTACCAGAGAGGAGGGAGGTGAGGAGATGGGAAAGATAGGAGATGGGCATTAAGGAGTACACCTGTTGTGATGAGGGTGATGTGTGCAAGTCCTGAATCACTATAATGTATGCCTGAAACTAGTATTACACTGCAAGTTAAGTGGAATTTAAATAAAAACTTTTTAAAAAATGCTAATTTTGGTGATACCAGTCAGAGATACAAAAAAAAAAAAAAAAACAACAATGTATCTGTAGCATACATACATAACTATACATACATATACAAATAGTTTGAAAAGATCTTACAGCTTTCATTTTATTTAAAATTTTAGCCATGAGACAGGTATGAAACACAAAAGTTTATGAAAGGACAGGAGCTTATAATAGGACAGCTGGATCCAAACTGTGTCTCTCTCTCAACCACGCTCCACAGACCCAGACAGAAGTGGGAGAGCTAACTTTGGTCAGAATTCTTACCTTCCACGGGCTTCCGCCAGTTTTCTCCGGATCCCGTCCGCAGGCTCCGGGTGGGCGAGGGGTGTCTCGGTGGGTCTCATCCTCGCCACCAGAAACGTTAGTGGGGGGAACAACAGTTTCCCCTCTGCCCTTTAAGAGTGAGTGCTTGGTTCTAGGGCACCTCCTAAGTGGAGAAGCTTATTATGTAGGTTAAAAGTTCTCCATTGTGGCCTCGGGAACTCAAGATTATCTTTGGTAAGCAGAACCTGCTTGTTCAGCCCCAGAACCTTTTATTCACCTGAGGCCTCTCGCGGGCCACCGCCCGGCGCCTGAACAGTCAGGTTTCTAGGCTGGACCCAGCCCGCCCCCATCCGGTCCGGCGTCTAAAGGGCACCTGACGCACCCCCATCCGGTCCGGCTTCTCAGCCGACCCGGTCCGCCCCAGCCCGGGCCGCCCCAGCCCGGTCCGGTTTCGAAGTGGGCCTTCCCAGTTTCTACGACGGACCTAGGCCACCTCGGGCCTGCTCTGTTTTCTAAGTGGGGCCCAGTCTCCTCAGACTGACGCAGGGTTCTAAGACGGAACCAGTCTGCCCTCGCCGGGTCCGGTTGCGAAGGGGGACCCAGTCTGTCCTCGCCGCGTTTGGTTTCTAAATGGAACCGGTCGGCCCCCGTTGGGCCTAGCTTCTAAGGGGTACCCAGTCCGCCCCAGCCCGGTCTGGTTTCTGAGGGGGACCCAGTGCGCTTCCGGTTTCTAGGACAGACACGGGCCGGAAGAGAGCTGCTCTGTGTTCCAAGTCTGGCCCAGGCTTCTCAGACCCATTCAAGGATCTAAGTTGGACCCGGCCTTCCTCCGGTCTCTTCTAGTTTCTAAGTCAAACCTGGGCTGACCCAGCACCTGGTCCAGTTTCTGAACAGAGCCAGTCTGACTCCAGCCGGTGTCTGGACTCAGTCTGCAGAAAGAAGTCTGAAAGCAAAGCTGCAGAGCCAGGATCCAAAAGGGCCTTCAACCTCCCTAGGGAGCCACAAGCTCAGCGGCTGCACCAGGTAGGGGAGCCTGGTTGCTGCTTGCTCCAGGAGCCTGTGGAGGGTCTCCTTCTGTTTCCTCTTCTGACCAGAGCTGTTAAAAGATAAGCAGCAATGGCCACGGTCGCCAAACTGTGGAAAGAACCAAGATGCCCTTCAACGGATGAATGGATAAGGAAGATGTGGTCCATATACACTATGGAGTATTATGCCTCCATCAGAAAGGATGAATACCCAACTTTTGTAGCAACATGGACGGGACTGGAAGAGATTATGCTGAGTGAAATAAGTCAAACAGAGAGAGTCAATTGTCATATGGTTTCACTTATTTGTGGAGCATAACAAATAGCATGGAGGACAAGGGGTGTTAGAGAGGAGAAGGGAGTTGGGGGAAATTGGAAGGGGAGGTGAACCATGAGAGACTATGGACTCTGAAAAACAATCTGAGGAGTTTGAAGCAGTGAGGGGTAGGAGGTTGGGGGAACCAGATGGTGGGTATTAGAGAGGGCACGGATTGCACGGAGCACTGGGTGTGGTGCAAAAACAATACGGTTATGCTGAAAATTAATTAATTAATTAGTTAAAAAAAAACGATAAGCTGAGGCCCATTAAAACGTTTAAGAGCTTGCTTGAACAAAAGTCGATTCAAATTGGGCAGCATCCAATCGAAGAGAGAAAAGAGCTCTGAGGAGCTGTACAGGATAAAAAGACAAAGGCAGAAGGGAGAGAGAACAAGGAAGTTACGCTGCACAGCAAAGCAGGTTGGTTATTGCAAGGTCACTTTCCTTTAGGGGATGGCAGGGGTTTATCAGGCAGATTACCCAACTAGCGCTGATCAGATGATTCTTGATCTTAAAAACCTGACTGGACAGGTTTAAGAGTTCATTTCCGGGTGAGCAGTAGCAGTAGTCAGGTTAAATCTTCATTTGGTGAGTGGCGCTTAGCATAAGCGATTCCATTTTGGACCTGTTGTCTTCTTTTAACAGCAGTTTGCCACAAACCCCTAAAATACTGAATGTTTTCTTTTCATAAGCTGGTGATCACATTCATTATCATGAACTGTGCATATATGTCACATGCTCTCTAGACTGCTAATTCCAAATGATAAACCCAGCCCTTGTAGAGAGGCATACCCTGAGGAATCAGGAAAACCTCTAAAGCATCAGTTCTACATTTTCTGCATCTCTGGCATTTACTTATTGGCTCACAGGTTCTGTTTCCCACATAACCTTGTATTTCAATGCTGTATAGTCTGTGGTCTTCAAATTAGCACACGTAAATGCCGAAAGGTCAAAACTCTACTGATTATTGCAAACTCTCTTTTTTTTGTAAATATTTAGACACCCCATATTCGTAGCATTTTTGTAGTTCTTAACAAATTCTCAAATACTGTTTAAAGATACGGGTTGCATGACATCAATTCATGTTAATTCTCTGCTCAAAAACTGTAATTGTAGTGCATATGTTTCAATGACTCTATACTTAAAATTTCAACCTGACCCTCTATTACAAAAGACATTTAGATTTCATTTATCTAAAATTAAATGCCAGGTACATTACTGATAATATTACTGACATTTTTTAAATTGGTAAATATATGAGGTAGTCAGTTATTTGCATAAATCTATCCATGAGAGCACAGTGACTAGGGAAGGGACAGGCACATGGTTGAGAGAAAGTCATAGAATGGTGTGGGATCTGCTGGAAAGAAATGCTGTCTTTTTGGCTCAGCATGAGCCTAGGAAGATGAAGGCCTACCTTTTGCTGTCAGCAGCAGTCCTGCCACCAGACACAGCCCAACATCAAAGATAACCTGAAGATGAATGTAGCCAGATTTTAATGTCCATTTGAGCACCTGTATCAACCCGAACATGAGGCTACTCTGCCCCTGGCCTTGCATGCAAGTGTGCCTAAAATTCTTGTGTTCAAGTTCATTAGTGAGGTTGGATGTGCCATGCAAACAGATGAGACCGTATTGATTCCATCTCACAAAAGGAACAAGGTAGGAAGAAAGCTGCAAGGAGGGTATTTTTAAGTCATTCTGGATTTATTGGTGTTCACTTTATTTTTCCCAGAGAGAAGACATGCAATCTGATGTATCCCATTTTAATAAATCCTCTGCTTCTGGATTTACATCCTTAATCTCTGTGACCTCTAATTAAGGCTCAGTACCATCACACAGTGGTTAAAATTATTCCCTGAGATCATGAAGGCTGTGCTTTTAGCCACAGAATATTTTGCCTTACCAAAATTCAGGAGAAAACAGAAAACAGGAAGTCAAGTCTTTTGGTAGTAGAAGAGGCAGGCAACTTAGGTAGAATTCCTGAGAAAAAGTGTAGAGTCAGTTAATCCACTAATTAATATTTCCCTGACTGTGAACTATTATCTGTTCAATATCGTTAAACATTCTAGAAGGGAAATTCATTTTATTGCCTAGAAAGACACTTTATCACAGTGCTGTGTGAGAGCATCTTGACTTTTGCTAACTGCCCGAGTTGTCATGATGCCTCAGTTTCCAATAAAATGCAGAGTTAGTACTAGTGGATGTGGGAAAAAGAAATCCAGATACAGATGATGAGAAAAAATGGTTATTACATTTAGTGCTTAGCCAGGCCTGCAGTGTTTTTTCAGAATGGTTTGAAGTCAGAACAGTTCATGATCCTCCACAAGTAGGAACGGCAGAGACACTTCCTGGATTATCACCTCAAACCCCAGCCAGATCAGCACACCAAAGCATAAGGCATACGGACATCAGCCAGTGTCTTCCAGTGTTGGTGCACGGACAGTCCATTTTGAAGGGGATGGGGCTCCCAGCAGCCCCCTCTGGGTTTCAAGAAGCCACATTCCGGGAAGGAGCCAGCTCTCCAGGATCAGCTGCTCTTGCATTGTCATGGTTCCTCCGCCCACCCATCCCCCTGAAATGGCACAATGGAATGACTGTGTTCTCTATTGAGGACTTCCCTTTTTAAAAATAAACAAGCAAAAGTTTCCCTAATCTGACCCATATTCAATAGTGGGAGAAGGCAGCCAGTCCCGGGGTGGGGAGTGGGAAAGGAAGCCAGGCGTCAGGCAAACACACTCAGGGACAAGGACGACGTGCAGGACAGTGTGCAGGCCTCTGAAGACAGAAAAGTGAAAGGAAAGTTGAGCGTCGATGGGCTGTGGCACTCCCAGATCATCGTTCCGTGGACACACGATTTCCTTTCTTAGGTTTTCTCGTGGTATTTCTGACAGGCTTTTGCCATATCCTTCAAGAAGTTAGGAACACCATTCTACAAAACAAAGGAGACTGTCACTTCTATGTCTTCATGGTCATTACTCCTGATTCTTTAGGCTATGGTAAAGGTAAACAAAGATGACTCTGAGAATGATAAATATGACTGTCTGATTTCTGCAGAACATGACAGAAGACCCAAGGCACAGGTGAGACACTGTTATGTATCTTGGTTTTTGCTAGTAAAAAGATAAGATGATTTTGAGAGACTATTTTTTGAAAAGAAAAAACACAGGAAATGGTATTGGGTTGGACTTTTGGGATTCTAACCTAGTAATCATAGAAAGGACTTCTTTTACAGAATTAGGAAATGGTGAGGGTATGGGGCAAAGGGTAGACTATGTTATTTCTTAGTTCATGCTGAGCATTGTGCAAGACATTCCCCAGATACTTCCTTACTTGCCACTACTCTACAGGGTGGTAATACCCTCCCCATTTTCCACAGGGAAGAAATCAACAGCTTCCCTAGATTATACAGACAGAAGCAGGACAAGGACTCAAAATCACACGTGTTTGACTCAAAGCCTGTGCGCTTTGCACTCTCCCAGGGAATGTGCTGAGCCCTCCCGGCAATAAGTAGGCCTCCTACAAAGCATTGAATGGTTCCCATAAAGCCAGGTTCTCCGGCAGTCTCCAGCAATCCGGCCCCTACTGCAGCCCCCTCTCCTTACAGAGAAACAAAACAACAATAACAAAACTGGAGGCTTCCAAGCTTGGACACATCTGGTTGTCTCTTGAGCCAGGTTGGCCTATCAGATTCCTCCCTCCAAAAGCAGACAGAGGTTCAAAAGGCACCATTTTTCATTTTTCCTGCAAGGAAAAGGCTCCTATCCAGAGGATGCAGAGTGTGGTCCTGGCAGCGTCTTGCTGGTAGGAAGGGTCTAACATTCCAGCTAAGGATTCTTCTCTTTTGTCCCAGCCTTCACATCCTGGGTGTTGGCAACCTTAGACCCAACTGTAGTCACTCAACCAAGGTGCTTCATAAAAGAGCCTCATTAGGCCCGAGACACAGTGTCTCTTCTGTCTGACAGCTAAGTCAACATTTGTCAAACACACTTCCCCCCGCCTGCCTCCTGGGATCTCACCTTGGCGACCCAATTAATGAGCCAGGAAGGAATTTGGCCACCCGGGTTATCGAAGTAATAGATGAAAACTAGAAAGGAAAATCAGGAAGAGGAAAAATGTTAGAAAGACAACAATAAACCCTGCAAAGATTCTCCCTCTGTCTTCAGGTCCCAAAAGTAAGGAGGGAGGGAACATGGGATTCAGGAGAACTTCTCTCCTCTGCCTTGCCTCCCAGAATATGTATATATGTATGTGTGTGGGTGTATACACACACAGTTTTGAAAACATAGACACATGCACATTTTGCTGCTACTTATTAAATGCCTGTCGAGTGCTAGACACTTGGATATAGTCTCTCCCTTAATTATTTCTCTCATTAATTATCTTAATAGTACAAGGGAGTTGGTAAGATTAAACCCCCACTTATAAAGGACAACATGAAGACTCAGAGCAGTTGGGTGATATGTCCAAGGTGACAGATCTGAACAGCTTCAGTATTATGGTTCAGATATTGCCTCACATACAAAGCCACACTGATTCCCGTAGGGCGAGTGGCTGGCTGCCCCTGCTCTACTCACAGCTTTTCTCTGTGCGGCTGGAACTCGAGGCAGGCAGGTCCTGAGTCTGCTGAGCAGGAGCTCTGTCCTCAGGGGCAGTCATGCCAGCCCCCTTGCCACCCCACCCCTGAAGCCTGATGTATGTATCCCCACAACTAGCCTGAAGTGAATTTCTACACCTCGTGGTTTGATTTCCTCTGGGCAATGCAAGAGTCAATAAAGAATGGGTTGAGTCAGATTTAAACATCTACCGTGCACTCAAGCCAGGTTTCTAGGGGTGAACTAAGTCTCTCCCCAGGCTTTGATTCCTTGTTTGTTTTATACTCATGCCCGTTCTCAGAGAATAAGCATCATGCATTTTACATGCCTAACAGTCAGTATGGCCTACATATGGTGGCCCCAGCTGCTTTGCCAACACGCTCCCCAGCTTTACCTTTGCTCCCTTTCTTGCCATCACTCTTGATCACCAGGCTCTGCTTATACTGATTCACCCGGACCACACCAGACCTCTCAGGAATCTGTGGCACAGAGGTGCTCTGGGCTAGGACTACATGGATCTTCTGCCCATCCATGTCCAGGTCTCGCCGCTGCCGGATGTAGATGTACTATACTGTTAGTCAAGGCATGATATCAATGCCAGCATTTCAGATGAACGAAAGGAAACCCTACAAGCCAGAAGCAAAGTGAGATGATTCTATTCCTCCCAACTGGCCCTTGCTCCCTTTAATGGTTCCTCCATTTCTCAGCCCTGTGTCCCTACCTGCACTGAAAGATGGGCCCCATACAACCTGATATTCTCATTTGACAGCATGCATTACCTACTTGGGAATGATTCCTTGAGGCTTTCAATTATACAGGGAAACTACTCCTCCTTTCTTTAAGAAGGCACTATGAGATAGATACGAGGGACTGCTTGCTCACCAACGGTGTGATTCTGCATTTGTTACTCAACCTTTCTGAAGCTGAGTTTCCCTCTGTAGGAAAAGAGGGCTATATTCCCCAGCGGGCAAGCTTAGTGGGGGCACTGGAGAAAGACTGGGGCAGAACAAGTACTCAATAAACACTGGAGTCATTTCACTTTGTCCTGCCCTCCTGCAAAGCCCTGGTTAGTGACCTCTATGCACAGAAGATGGTCAAGCAATGTTACTTACACCTAGTGGTCAGAGGAAGAGCATGAGAACCTGAGTATTCAGTAAGCAGAAGTCCTCTCTGGGTTAACATTGGTTAACCAAGAATAACCAAACCATTTCATCTCTATAAACACAGAGCATTCACTATGTCTATGGTACTATAATAGGGAAGGCAACTAACTCCTAAGAAACCATGAGAGTTACCATCTATTAAGCCCTTACCATAAGCCTTACATATAGCATCAGTTTTGATTCTGAAAAGGTCCCTCTGAATTTGGTGTAAGTATCCTCATCTTACAGATAACAATATTGAAGCTCCAAGAAGTAAAGAAATTTGCCAAAGATTCTATCGCTCAACTGGAACCTGAGTGCAAACCCAGATCTGGCTCTGAGACCTAGCTAGACTTTCATAGCTGGACAGACCTCAACAGAATTTTAGGTTTCACACTAGAAAGGAATTCAAAGCCTAAACAATAATAATTTTTTTAAAACTCTAAGTATTACATAATACACTCACTGTAACAGCAGCAACCATAGCCCCATACCACCGCAGAATCTCTGCAGCACCCACGGGTCCCAGCCCGCACTCAGGCACCCTGCAGGATATGCTACTGCCCCCAACTCTGGGGACATACAAGTAAAGCTCTTAAATGTTTTGCGGGAGATATGATGTTGCTTTGACTCTGGATTTCTGACATCAAGACCTTTTACATTTTCCTCAAAACAAAATTGTCCCACTTTCTCCCAAAACTTGCTCATCTCATGTGACAGGTATCACCTGACACTTCATTGAGGAAAAATCAACCTGATGTATTGATTAAAACTTGGCAGAGTCTTCAAAAAGTTGAAAGGTCCAGCCTACCAGAGGGCTTATGACCAGAGAACCACCAGTTCACTGAGGCCCAGAGAAGTGAAGGGACTTCCAAAGTCACACAACAAATCAGAGAATGAGCTCACTTTCAGTCTGGGATCTTTGGTTCCAAATGAATGTTCTTTTCCTCTGCACTATTCTCTGTTCTCAAAAATTTAACCACTAGTGGAGAGACATGCACATAGAAAGGTTAAAAAACTCATCATCAGATTGTGTGGTATTGGAAAACCAAATACATAGAACTTGAAGTAGTCCCAAGTATCTACCCTAACACCTAACCATCAGTGTCACACTGAGGTCAGAGAGATGGGATCATGGTCACCGCCTGATCAAGGTCACCACCTCTGGAAATAACTGGATGTGCTTCCAAACCTGCCTCTGCCACCCACTAGTTGTTAACCAGAGCAAAGTTCTGGACTTCTCTTTGCCTCAGTTTCCTTAACTGTGAAATGAGGATGATGGTTCTTACTTTGCACAGATGTTGGCAGGATCAGGGAAAACCACATAAAATCTGAGGGATTACTTAATCCACAATTGGTTGAAATACATACCATATGTTGTACAAACTACCTAGCAGTATGTGAACAAGAAATAAGTCCTTATAGAGTTTATAATCTAGTTGGGTCCAAGGAAAACACGTAGACTTAGACACAAAAACACATACAAGCAATATACATAAAACACAGCAACACGCTCCTTCTCTTTCCAGAGAATAATTATGTAGGAAATACAGACTTATACAAAGCTAAAGCTAGAAGAGATCCCAGTGATCATCCAGTTGGGTGGTTTCCAAACTTTTTTTTTTAATCCACACAACCCTTTGTTGACAGGATCTTCTGTGGAAATTCAGTGTATAACATACCCTGCTGCTGTGATTGAAGAGGACAGTGAAGGAGTGGAAATCTCACCTATCAGTCACCCTGCCCCCTCCCTGCTTGTCCTCAGATTTGCATCCCCCTTCCTAGGCTAGTCCTGAGAGGGCTTCTTAGAACCTTGGAATGTCAGCTAAAACTTCCCACATTCCATTCAACTGTTTTAATGGTAAATGAGGGGAAGAAACATACACCCAATCTGCAGAGCCAACGGTCAAGTAGGGATCATGTGGGATCAATAAAACAGGAGGGGAGAAGGGGAGAGCTGGAAAGTGGGGCCTGAATTCGAGTTCCCATTTGGCCAATAATCATCTATACTTACGCCTCCATCACTTGATCTCTCTGGGTGCCCACTTCTACCTCTGGATTGAGGGAATGTATTAAACACTCTATAAAAAGTTCTTTCCAGGTCCCCGATTCTGTGGCCCCAAAATTTCAAGCCTTAGAACACCTCTCAGGAAAGTTTGAGCTGCCCTCCAGGGGCACAGAGGCTCCACATGATCAAGCCCAGACATCACACACTGAGGTCTCCAAAAGTCACATAAGAAGCAACAGTTTTAGCATATGCTTCTACAAGAATCAAGGACAATGCTGTCCACACCTGCTGGGCATGCTACCATTGGGCTATGGCCAAGGGGCACAAGAAACACTTAGAAAGCCAAGTAAGAAGGATACATCTCTGTTGGACATGGGAAAAGGGTACTTCACTTGCCAGTAGACCACGGTTTCTCCATTGTATTCGTTTTCATAGAGTTCTAAGGAGAAGAAAAGAAGTTAATGTATCTGGAGCTTCTGGGCTCCAATTAAGCCTAGGTATGATGACACCTGAGGATATGATAAACCACTAACTCGTAAGGCACAGAATTCTAGAAAAAATCAGACATTCATTAATGCCGAAAGTTTATTGTCCAACAGCAGAGTCTAGTAGACATAAAAACACAGTAAAAAAAAATAAAAAGAAAGAAAGAAAAAGAAAATAAAAATAAAAATAAAACAACTCAGCAAAACACGTGCACTGTATAGCACAAGCAAGATTCCCAAAAAGAACGCAATAAAACAAAATCAGGCATCCAAAAACGAATGTTCAGGTTTTAAAATCAGGGCAACCACCAGATGTCACTAGAATCCCAATAGTTTTGCTTTTGAGACCTCTCTTTAGATTTCTTGATCTTTTACAACTAGCCTGGGACTGAGTCACCCAGTCCAGTGTGTTCAGCTGGGAAAAGAAGGTTCCAGGGATGGCAGTATCCTTCCTACACAGCTAGAAAGTGGCATAACTGTGGCAAACCCTGGGTGTCTTCCTTCTCTCCTATTTCTTTACATTTTACCACAGCTATAAGGACCAGGATTCCTTAATATTCCATCATTATATTGTGTGCAAATAGCAGCCGACTCTCAGTTGGAGAAAGCAAAGGAATTCAATGACAAGCACACCCTCTGACCCCAAGCTGTGCAGTAAGCTTCAAACTAACCATTTAGAGAAGGAACTAAGCCAAGGCTGCTGAAGTAACCATAAGAACCCCTTGAGGAGCTCCTGAAGGGGAAATGCATTATTTAATTCAGCTTTTTAAAGAAAATCTATTAGAAGCAAGTCATGGATTAAAGAGCTTGCGAGGGCACTGGTGCCACAGGAGGCTAACAGCAGCCCTTGAGAGGAAGGGAGAAGTGGACATGTTACCTTTGCACGCTCAGCCTCACCTCCCCCTTCCTGGACCAGCAATCCCAATTCTCCCCCAGAGCATCATCCTTCCCCTCCTCCTCACTATGTAGTTTAAGCAGGACTCGCTCGGCATTAATTTCAGGGCTGGGAAAATGAGCAAGACATGGCCCAGTCATTTGTTCAGGGATGGTGCATCTGGCCAGAGTCTAGCCTTGTCACTCTAACAAAGTTTGGGCCAAAAAGTGGTTCAGTAAAGGCTCTCAGGTAACTCACAAATATCTAGAAGGATCAGAGTTGGGCTTAGAACCTGAGGATTGTACCAGAGAAGCCAAGCTACTGTTGTGACTAGACTAGACACCCTAGCGTGAATGGCTAGGCTCTGTGGTACCTCCCCCAACATCAGGGAGATACATCAGCCCTACCATCACCAGGAAATTGATCGTGATGCTCCCCGCTTGCTCATGTTGTGCTCTCTCAAATTGAAGCTGCATGTTGTCTTATTGGCAACATCTGTATTACACCACTGAACCATGGCTGCTAAGGAGACTGGGACGGAGAACATCTGGCTTCTCCCCTAAATAGAGGAACATCACAATTCACCCCAGACAGGAATGGTATTTGAAAACACTAAGAGAGCAAAACCATGACAAACATCCACAGGATGCCATGACAGCAAATTGTGGGAATCTGGCTACCATGAGTAGAAAAGTGGAATGTTCATTTCTGTTCCTGTGGGGTTATTTATATGGTGAGACTATAAGCCTGGATCATCTGGGGGCCATCTTTGCCATGATATAACAATCTGCCTGAGAACTGGGTCAACTCAGAACAAAACTAAATCTGGATGGAGAAAGGATTTAAACATTAGATGCAGTGTCCTGGAGGTCAGAAACCCCTGGACTTTTTAATGCCATGAACTGATATTCTTTTTCCTTTTCTCACACTGGCATTTGTTAAGTTCTTGTTGCTTGCAACCAAGCACCCTGACTCTGGCAAGAATCTTTTCAGTGCCCCAGGGCTAGTTCTGCAGTTCTAGTCCTCCATGACTGAATGGTGGACGCCAAGCCAGCTCTAAGTGACAGGAGGATCACCTCTTTCATGCCTTTCCGAGTTGTCCATCACTTTCAGGGTCAAATCTAAGCATTGTAGCCTGGTGGCCAAGCTGGGCCCCTGGGGATCTGACCTTTCTCCCACCCTAGCTCTAGATTCTGCTATCCCAACAACCCAATAAAACCAAACTGCTCAGTTTTTGAACATGCTGTGCTGTTTCATGCCTTCCTTGCTTTACTCATGATGTTCCCTGGGCCTCAAATGGCCTTGAACCACTCACCCCCTTACCCTCTCAGCTTCTCACTTTCTCTCCTATACATGTTCTTGTTTTGTGTTTGTTGTTGTTTTTGTTGCTTGCATTCCTGTTGTTTCTAAAACTTTGATTCAACTTCCAAAACAAAGCTTGGACACTACCTCTTCCTTCTGTGACTACTTGGATATATGGGTTGATGACAAAATTACAGTAAGAACAAAGTAGGCCTCGGAGCAAACTGAAGAATGGCATTTGAGAGTATGCAAGGAATCATAAAGACATGTTTCAGCCTAGGATTCAAGACTTTCATGCCAAAATTAAAAATGAAACAGTAGAGATTAAACCGGTTGCTTTCTACTGGCTAGAATAACAACAGATTCTACTTTCTATATGACTTTAAAAAACAGTAAGTCGGGGCGCCTGGGTGGCTCAGTGGGTTAAAGCCTCTGCCTTTGGCTCAGGTCACGATCTCAGGGTCCTGGGATCGAGCCCTGCATGGGGCTCTCTGCTCAGCAGGGAGCCTGCTTCCCCTTCTCTCTCTGACTGCCTCTCTCTACTTATTATCTCTATTCCTCTCTCTCTGCCAAATAAATAAATAAAATCTTAAAAAAAAAAAAATAAGTGTCACTCACCTTTAACATATTGGTCCCACTGTTTTCTGTAGTCTAAGTCCATATAGATATCTGCCAGCACAGCCGGTGGGCAATCATCCAGAATACCAAAGACTTTATACGCATAAAGTCCAGTCTGCTATAAAAACAGAACAGGCAGAAATAACCTATTGATTCCCAAATTGACAGACAGCTGGGTTACACAGCATATGAAAAACAGCTGTACTCGCAACACCATTAGTGACTACATCCTCTGTGGTCTTGGTGACATGATGATGAAAAAGCAGATGAGGTTCCTGCTCTCATGAGTCTTATATTTGCTTGTAGACATTGGTGGTGGTAGTGGCTATAAATGCTATCTAGGAAATTTGAATAGAATATTAGGGAAGTTCTATATTTAGTGGTGCCTGGATTGGTGGGGTTTCCCTATGTAATTAGGTGATCAGGAAAGGCTTCTGTGAGAGAGAACCTTTATCAGAACATCTTATTCTAAATATTAGGAGCCAGCCAGCCATGGAAAATTAAGGAAAACTCATTCCTGGTAGGGAGAGAGCCCTCAGACTGATGGACTGGTATGCTGAAAGAACAGAACGCCACAGGGTCCAGAGAACCATGGATGGGGGGGGGAGAATGGTCAGAGCTGAGTTCACAGAGGTAATGGGAGGCGGACTTCAAAAAGGCTTTGTAAACCAGGGTAAGGGGTAAGGATTTTGTTCTAACTACTACGGAAAACCAATGAGGGACTTTAATTGGGGGAAATAATAAATAAAGAGACGATTCTTGCTGCTTGGTAGAAAGTAATCATAAGGGAGCAAGGAGATAGATTTGAAGACCAGTGTAATGGTCCAGATAAGAGATGATGGGGATCTGAACGAGGAGGTGACAATGTGATGGAGAGAAGTCCATGATTTAGGGATATATTTAGAAGTAATGTCAGCAGGAAGTGCTGGCAGATTGCCTGTGGGTAAAGAGAAAAAGAAGAATTACGTATTAGAACCTCTGCTTCAACACCCAGCATGGGAGCTCCATGTTCTAAGACAGAGAAAAGTTGGGAAGAGGTGATTTGTGGGCTGTGGGGAAATCAAAAATTCTACTTTTGAGTTTGAGATGCTTATTAAACATCCCAGTGAGAGTGTCATATAGGCCGCTAGCATTCAGGGGGACAGGTTACTATTTTGGACATCCATAGGTCATAATGAAACCCAACACATTGTTTTTATCAGTTCCAAGCCAAAATTTTTCAACAGCTTCTTTTTTATTTAAGGAATTTGTGTATAAAGGAAATAAAAGCAGTGTCAAATCACATTACTCCCCTTTATTCAGGGAAAAAAAAAACATTTCTAGATTTGAAGGTATAAGAGAGTCTCCCCCCAACCCCCCTTTTTTTTTCAGGTGAGGCTGTGAGGTTCTGGGCTGGAGTAGGCCATGCTACACATTTCATTATCTGTCCAACAGCAGCTAACAATTTCTGACTCTCCCCTTGCCTAAAGGCTCTGTCCTTAAGATTAAACCCCAAAGGCTTTTAGATTAATTTCCATGCAAAAGCAAATAAAAATGATGCTTTTTGAATGACATTATTCCACATGCTAAAGAAATGTTATTGACTAGTGAACATGAATAAAACTATCCTCTGAAACCCAATGCCAAGGAGTGACATGAAGTCAAGAGGTAACATGGTGAAGCTTTCTAGAGATCTTGAGGCTGCAAGTGCTTCCTTGTTCAGGGAGTATAACCCAGGGAAATACACTTCTCAGTTCAGGAATCTCACAGATACATTAAAATACCTGGTAAGAAACAGAAGATGGCATTGGAACTGAATTCATAAAATTCTTCCAGATCTAGAAGTATATGACTTTATACCAAGGGTTTCCAACCAGCAAATGACAAACTAGTAGATCTGAACCCCTCACGGGCTGTGCCATGGATACCCCAAAGGAAGGGCAGACATCAGGAGAAACATCTCCTCCTCTCTTCTGTCCTTTCCCCTACACATACAGGAAGATAGTGAGGGTTTATACATACCCACCTGCTTATAAATCATCTTTGGAAGAGAAACCATTAGTTCCCTATTCAAACATATTGGGGCCCCACTTTCTGTACACACTGACTGAGCAAAAGGGATAATTATGTGTTGAGATGGTCATCTCAGCTCACATGAGTTAACTGGTTATCTGGATAAATTAAGACAAACTGTTTCCTTAAAGTGGTTCCCTTCCCCCTTCTGAATTTAGTCACTGACCTAAGTGACCTCAGTCCTATACATTTTACAAAAAAGAAAAACAGAAAGCCCTCTTAGGAAGAAAAAAATACAACAATGTGATTTACGTGAATACAGAAGAATGAACTATTGTTACAATTTCCTTTAAACACTCCCTTCGTGGCAGAACTGAGAAATGCCAGGACTCAGAGGAACAAAATACTTGGTACCACTTCCCTCACTTATCAGTTAAATGTTCTTTTCAAGTAATGTAGAGGCCACCCAAATTCTTGGATCAAGGCACTTTTTCGCCCATTATTTCTTCCTACAAAGGATCTCAGCAAATTGTCTTTAAAAACTGAATTTTTTATAACTGTAGAAATAATATTCATTATAGGAGAAGTAGAACATGCCAAAAAAAGAGAGTAAGGAAAATAAAAATGGCATGTTACTCCATAATCCACAAAGACCTACTTTAATATTTGACATATTTAAGCACATAAATACTTGTGTATGTTACAAAATGGGAATGATACAGTTTGAACTTGTATTCTTATTTTTAACAAGCTATGGAGAGATCAAACCTAATTTAATGCTTCTCATGAGTCAACATCCCCAATATTTTTAAAATATAAATATTCCTGGAATAATCTATCATTTCATATGGACCAAGTTTGTCCACAATTCTAATTTTTTCATTACAAAAACTTCCTTAGAAGTTTGGGGGTAGAGGTTATTACCATTTTAAGGTTCTTTATGCTTATAAACCTTTAAGAAGTTTGTACCAATTTATACTCTTGCCAGTAGCACAGGAGCATCTCAAAAGGATTGGGTACCATTGTTTATACAAACAATTTGATAGGGAAAAAAGCATGAAACTTAGCTTGATTTGGGCAGTTTTTATTACTGATGTGTAAGGTCTCCTTAAAATTGGAAGATGGGGAGGAGAAGTGAGCTGGGGGAAATCGGAGGGGGAGACAACCATGAGAGACTGTGGACTCTGAGAAACAAAACAGAATTTTGGAGGGGAGAGGGGTGGGGGGTCGGGTGAGCCAGGTGGTGGGTATTAAGGAGGGCACGTATTGCATGGAGCACTGGGTGTGATGCATAAACAATGAATTTTGGGACACACACAAAAAAATTAAATTTAAAAAAATTAGAAATAAAATTTTTCTGCATATATGTCTCTAAAATTACTAGTACTTCAATAAATGATTCCAAAAAAGTTTAGGCAAGAGGTTACTGCCTTTCCTGAAGCTCCTCCAGAAACCATTTCTAAGTATGTCTCCATTTCTTTATCATGTTGTAAAACATGGTGTATACTTTTGTAATGCTCCATTTATAAATAAAGTAAAAATTATTCAGTGGTAGAGAATCAGTAAATATCTTCTGTAGAATACAATAACCAGAAGAAACAGAAGATTTCGCATAGCATACAGTACCTTCTTTCTTGCTAAGAGAACCTCTGTGGCAGTATACACAGCTAACTTTGCTGGTCTCCTATGCAGGTTTGAATATGGATGTTTGGAGCTGCAGCAGCTGTTTGTAATGAAGAGGTAACCAACAGAAGGATAAAGAGTAAAAAGACGCAAGCATTTTACTGGCATCACTGATCAGCTACACCAGTGCCAGCAACCACTGACTTCTGCCCTACTTTTTTTTTTTTTTTTTTAATTAACATATAATGTATTATTTGTTTCAGGGCTACAGATCTGTGATTGATCAGTCTTACACAAATCACAGAGCTCACCATAGCACATACCCTCCCAAATGTCCATCACCCAGCCACTCCATCCCTCCCACACCCCTCCCCTCCAGCAACCCTCAGTTTGTTTTCTGAGATTAAGAGTCTCTTGTGGTTTGTTTCTCTCTCTGGTTTTGTCTTGCTTCATTTTTCCCTCCCTTCCCCTATGATCCTCTGTCTTGTTTCTCAAATTCCTCCTATCAGGGAGATCATATGATAATTGTTTCTCCGATTGACTTATTTCACTCAGCATAATACCCTCTGGTTCCCTCCACATTGTTGTAAGTGGCAAGATTTCAGTTTTTTGGTGGCTGCATAGTATTCCTCTGTGTGTGTGTGTATACACTCACAGACACACCACATCTTTATCCATTCATCTGTTGATGGACATCTAGACTCTTTCCATAGTTTGGCTATTGTGGACATCACTGCTATGAACATTGGGTGCACGTGCCCCTTTGGATCACTACATTTGTATCTTTAAGGCAAACATCCAGTAGTGGGATTGCTGGGTCATAGGGTAGCTCTATTTTTAACTTTTTGAGGAAACCCTCTACTGTTTTCTAGAGTTCTGCCCTACTTGTTAAGTGAGAAAAATAAACCTCATTGAATTACTGTTAGTACAGTTTCCTGTGGTATTGCGATGATACACGTAAGAGAGGAAGATTTGTGTCATAAGATTCATATTTATATTTATATTGTGAGTCACATGTATATTGTGAGTTTACCATGTAGACTTAAACCACCCTTCAAAGTAAATCTGCCCATAAAGTACACCATACCAGATAAATACCAAAAAGTCTTAAGTACATCCTATTCAAACTCAGAAAAGAAAAAGAGAAAATTGACCTATAGAGGAACATACATGTGGATTACACCAGGCATCTCATCAGAAACCATCCATGTAAAAAAAGAGTGGAGTAAAATATAGAGTATACTGAAAGTAAAAAGCCATCAATTTGAATTCTACATCCAATGAATCTGTCCTTCAAAAGTGAGAAGAAATAAGTTTTTCAGACAAATAAAAACTGAAGGAATTCATCAGCAGAGACCTATTCTGGAAGAAATGTTAAAAGATGTTCAAAGAAAAAAAATGATAAGTCAGAAACTCAGATCTACATAACATAAAAAATTCCTGTTTTATTGTCTTCAAGCTTCTTGAAGGTATGAACTTTGTCTTACTCATCAGGTATCACCAGGGCTTAGCATAATGTCAGGTACACAACAGGTCCTAAAGACCACTTGAATGAGTACATGGACAAATAATTTGGAGTTGTTTTGTTTGTTTGTTTGTTTTTATTAACCCAAAGGTGGCTATGGAAACATGTCTATCCTAAACTAAATGGCAAGATAAGATTGTTAGGTCTATCTCTAAGTTTTTTGGGGTCTTAAAAACACACTAAAACTCCCAGGCTAAAATTCAAAGATTCACATTTGCATGGATGCTCCCTTTTTTATATATATAATTTTTTAAAAATATTTTATTTATCCATTGGAGAGAGAAAGTGAGAGAAAGCAGGAGGGGGAGAAGGTCAGAGGGAGAAGCAGACTCCCCACAGAGCCGGGAGCTCTATGCAGGATTTGATCCCGGGACTGGGATCATGACCTGAGCTGAAGGCAGTCACTCAACCAACTGAGCCACCCAGGTGGCCCGGATGCTCCCTTTCTTACAAGAATATATCCATTTGTGGGGCACCTGAGTAGCTCGGTCATTAGGCGTCTGCCTTCAGCTCAGGTTGTGATACCACGTCCTGGATGGAGCCCTGCGTTGGGCTCCCTGTCCAGCAGGAAGCCTGCTTCTCCCTCTCCCATTCCCCCTGCTTGTGTTCTCTCTTCTACTGTCTCTCTGTCAAAATAAATTTAAAAAAAAGAAAAGAAAAGAAAAGAAAAGAATATATTCATTTGCATAATTTCTCTGAAGGATAAACTAGCCTCACAAAATAATGTCAGGGGATGGTGAGCTTGTGAAAAAACAAACTATTCCCACTGGAGGTCCACTAGAATTCTCCTTCTGCCCACACATGTTGACTCTGATGTCAAAAGAAGGTTGGAAGACCAAGCAAGAACCTTATTTCACTCTCCATTGCTCCAGTTCAGCCCTGGTTCACCCTGATATTGGTATGGTATCATGACCAAGGATCCAGAATGTCCAGATCCTTACTGACAAGTCACTTCTCCTCTCAAAGGGTGCCCAAGGCCCAATGACAATCAGAGTTTTATTAATAGTCACCTCCTGTGAATCCCATATAGGAATTTGATAAAAGACAGGGTAAGGGCACAAAGCGTGGCTTGTATCTAGAGACAGAAGGGGGTGTCCTAACCCCTCTACTCTCATCCCCCCAATTTAAATCTTGGGACCAACATTCTCATACAGTCTCGTACCACATGTTCATCCTGAGAGAAGTGAGGAGGGGAAGACCTGAGGCTCTGACACATCCAACCAGTTGTGTGCTCAGGAAGATGGAAAAGGACGAGGGAGAGAGAGTATGAGCAAGAGAGCGTAAGAGCTGGCCTCCATCTCTACCAGGTAGAAGCGTGCCACACATGGGTGCTCTGCACTCAGACATGGCCCACTAGTAAAATATGACTTGGTAAGTGTCTCAGGTTCAATAACTGTTCTATCACTCATGGTGGTAACTCCTCTTCCCTTAGCAGAGAGGCAGAAGGGTGAGAGAAGGGGCAGAACTGTCCTAACATCTGGGAGGCACTCATGACGCAAATCAGATTATGATATCTCCTGCAGGGGTGGTACTGAAAACTTTTCATCCACGGAGATAAATCTGTTCTTGTGGGAGTTTAATCTGTGTTTCCTCTGAAAGGCCAGACTTTCTCTTACTCAGCCTGGCTAAACACAATTTTCCTAAGAGTGCTGGGGTTTTGTAATTCAGTAGGTGCACAGCATTAAAAAGAACAGTTCCTGGAAAAGAACTGTCTGCTCCTCACCACACTCTTTGATTAGAAGACCCGATGAAAGGACAGAGACACAATGCAGACAGTCCCTTCGCACAGTGCCACACATTCAGACTTATAAATGTTAAGTCAAGCCATTAACCAGATCAGCTCAGACCACTATTTGCTTGGTCTAAATTGAGGTTGTGAAGCCCTGCAGACTGCTTTCAGACTGTCTGTTGGCATGTCACAAGGTCCACTGGGATGGTAACACAGCCCAAAGCTCCAACAAGACCTGACTGTAGATCCCTGGGAATGCTTTTGTAAGTGGCCTATGGCCCTTCTCTACCCGCGGGACTGACTGCTCAGCACAGCTCAGAGGTCAACATTCACTCCCAAGTGGCCACTAACTTAAAAATCAAGAAGAGTGAGACATCAATTGGACGTTGCTTTTGTCTTACAATATTCCTTTTTTCCACTCTCATCTTTCCATTTCTACATCTTCTGTAAGGTACTCCCCTCCTCTTGACATCAGAACCCCCACCCTCTGTCCCTCAACACCATGCTGGATGTCCCATACATCGGTGATACTCAAAGTGTAGTCCCTGGACTGGTAGCTTCAGCAGCACTTGGAAACTGGTTAGAAATAAAACACCAACAGAAGAAGAAAAAGAAATATAATGCAAACTTTCATGCCCCATACCAATCCACTGAACCAGAAACTGGGAGTGGAGTCTGGATTCTTAATTTTAACAGACCCTTTGGGTGATTCTGCTGCATGCTGAAGTCTGAGTACCACACTGCCATATATCATTTCATTTCATGACTGCTGAGAGGTCAGTATCATCCTGAAAGGTAAATACTGCCCTTGTTTTGTAAAAAAAGTAACTTTATCACCCTGCTAAAAAGTGGGGCCTGGCTCCTGGCTAGTCTCCAACCCTAGCTTTACCCATCTGTATCCTTCTGGCTCTCCCAGGAAAACACGGCAAGCTCAGCCTGGCTCAGGGACTCACACTCAGCATTCCCTCCACCATGGTGATTTAAAACCCAGCATGTCCATTTGAATCTCATGGGAAGGCTTAATGTTAAAAACAACAACAACAAATCATTTTATTATGAAGAATTTCAAACACACACAAAAGTAGGGGGGAAAAAGTAGATGAGCCCCAATAATGAAAGGGGAATTTTTCCAAAGGACTACCCAAGCCCCAACCCAGATCAATTAAACCTGGGATTCCAGGATGGGGTGATTATGTCTTTATAGCTTCCTGGGTGATTCTAATGTGCGTGAGCTTTGACAAACATTGTCTGGTACCTTTCTGCTCCAGAAAGTTGCATGATGCCATCTCCCACTTCATTCCTATCTCCACTCAAATGTTAACCTCTGCAGAGGGGCTCTCCAGATTCCCTTATCTTAAACACATCACATTGCCCACAGCTACCACCGCCACATCACCTCTCTATCCCTTCATGCCAGTTTACTTTATTCATAGCATTTTTCACCCAACATTTCATTATATACCATGCGTTTACTCTCATCAGTGAGTGTCACTCGTTCAAACAGTGTGTGCGTCTTCCTGTTCACTGCTTATCCCCAGTGCCTGTGAGGGATGGGAGGCATCTAATGAACATTCTCTGAATGAAAAGATGGATGATAGTGGACATAATGGGGATTTTAACCCAGGACAAGCTGCTTCCAAAACCCATGTTCTTCCCATAATACCACATGGCAGCTTTGGGCTGGTTTCCCCCAGTCTCCAGAAAGTAGCTCTTGCCTTGAACCAAGCTGTAAATCTGGTGCTGAGCTTACCAAAGTAGGCTGGTTCGTGTCTAGTTACCAGTCACAGGGTCTCGTGCTGCTCACTTCATGACTCTGGGTCTTATTTCTAACTATAAAATAGGTAAATAAGCCTGTCCCTACCTACCTTCCAGATTGGTTTACAGGGATAAAGGAAACTTAACACGTGACAGCATTAAATTAAATCACCATGTAAAGGTAAGTTATTCATATTACTACCTGGGGAGGAGAAAAAGAGAAAAGAGAATGGAAACAGAGCAGGCAAAGGGAGCACAGAAAAGAAGTGAAAGGAAAAGATGATGGTGTTGGACAGAATGGTTTCAAAGAAACTTTCAAAGTCCAAAAATTCTGTGATTTAATAGGAAAGGAGGAAATTAAAAAGTATCAAAATACTGTATATCAAAAGTAGCCATCTGTCCAAGAACATGATTCAGAATTAGTTATCTACTTTTAAAAAAAAGCTATAATCTTTTTTAATTTTAAAATATAATTTAATTGTTACAGTGGAAAACTCAAATGCCTCTATACTTACTTCAACCTTTTCAAAACATGTAATAAAAGATCATCATCAGAGCTCAGGCTGGACCAACATAAATGGCTAAACATCATCCAGATGTAGGCCTGGCTTTATTACAATGGGGATACTCATCTACAGAATATGGTCCTTGGGGCGCCTGGGTGGCTCAGTCTGTTAAGTATCTGCCTTTGGCTCAGGTCACAATCCCAGGGTCCTGGGATTGAGCCCTGCATCTGACTCCCTGCTCAGTGGGAGGTGTGCTTCTCCCTCTCCCTCTGCACCTCCCCCACTGCTTGTGCACGCACTCTCTCTCTGCCTCTCTCTGTCTCTCTCTCTCAGTCAAATAAATAAATAAAAATCTTAAAAAAAAAAAAAAAAAAAAGAACATGCTCCTTACACAAATCATGGTAAACACTTCGATAAAGAGGGTCCCTTTTGCATGGGTACTACATGTAAATTTACTCCCGCAAAACTCGAGCAACCCAAGAAGATTTACCAGATTACCCATCTCAGTTTCCCTTTATGGGAATGCCAAGAAAAATTTGAATAACTAGGGGCGCCTGGGTGGCTCAGTGGGTTATGCCTCTGCCTTCGACTTGGGCCATGGTCTCAGGTTCCAGGGTCAGGCCCCGCATCGGGCTCTCTGCTCAGTGGGGAGCCTGTTTCCCCCTCTCTCTATCTGCCTCTCTGCCTACTTGTGATCTTTCTCTGTGTCAAATGAATGAATAAAATCTTTTTAAAAATTAGAGTAATTAACAAGAAAATGGGGAAAGATGGGGGGACTCAAGGCACTCATCTCAACAGAGTCAAAATCTTTAGATGGCTCTTTAGAAACAGGATGAATGAAGCAGATATTGATGGGGTTGAGGCAAAAGGCTTAATACAGCATCTTCGAAAGTTAGGGACCCCCTGGTGGCCCTTCAACGTTAAAGGGTCCCAGATAAGTCCACTCTGTTTATCCCAGTTGTTGGAAAGCAAAGACAACAGTAAAAAACCTTACCTGAACTCACCTGCACAAATGGTCAGGTAGATTAATCAAGATGAAGATTGACAGAGGGGCCCCGGTCTTCCGGTCTGACCCCCAGCTGGACCTTGGCCTGAGGACCCAAGGCCATATGCACTCATGTGGGTAAAATGGCTTGGGTGGGTAGAAGAAAAGACATGTAACAGTAACATGAAGAGTGAATTAAACACCACTGGCGCATAAGACAGATAAAGGGCTTTGGGGCAGATAGGTGCAGGTTTACCCAGACTGTGAGGCAAGGTAATTTCACTTTTGATAAGATGTGGTATTCAGAGGAAAAGATTTCTTAACTAGAAATTAGAAGGAATTCCTTTCTGGGAGTAAGGTAAAACATGGGAGTCAACCTGGAAAGAAAATGAAGCTTTAAGCAAAGTGGGCCAGACAGCAAATAATGCTGCTAGAACCCAGTAAGGATTCTAGGAAAGGGCTCATACCCTGACCCAACAGAGCCTCTTGCTATTTTAATACAGATGGAATTCAAAGTGGCCATGGATGGCCCTTCATCCTAGCTGCTGAGGCCCAAGGGCACACCTAGTAGAATCCCATGGCCCTTTAAACTTTAGAGCAGTTACCTGGGAGCACCTGTGATTTACATCAGTGTAGCATGACCTCCCCCTCATCACAGAGCAGTTCAACCATAGTATAAGACATATAGTATGCTTAGTAAGGGTGGGAGCTATTCTAAAGACCACTGAAATCCTCCCAACCAGAGGGAAGCGGGCCCTGCTACGGAAAAATGCACAATGAAAACAATACACAGTACGAAGCCAGGCACTGCCTCAGCTCACAGGCACAAAAGCAAAAGAGCACAGGTCCATTGGAGGGGTAAAGAGTAGAGTGGTCTGGGCTAGCTAGAGGACAAGGGATGTGCAGATGAGTCAGGGACAAAAAGCTAGAAATGTAAGTTGGAACCAAACTAGTTCAGTACAGTCAACAATTTCTGACAGTACAGCTTACCATTTTTCCAACTTTACAAAATCACAAAAGCAATATGAATTCAGTAGAAACTGTACTTTGAGTTTGGAATTTTGATCTTTCCCAGGGCTAGTGATACGTGGTACAGTACCTTCTCCTGTTGCTGAGCAGGGGCTGTGAGCCACAGGGTCGACAACTGATACAACTGTTCTGTACCCATACAATCATTGTTTCTCACTTTCAGTACACTATTCAATAAATTACATGATACTCAACACTTCAGTATAAAACAGGTTTTGTGTTAGATGTTTTAGCCCAACTGTAGGTTGAGCACAGTGAGGATCAGCTAGGCTAAGCTATGATGTTTAGTAGGGGAAGTGTATCAGATGCATTTTTTTAAAGATTTTATTTATTTATTTGACAGACAGAGACCACAAGTAGGCAGAGAGGCAGGCAGAGAGAAATAGAGGAGTCAGCAGGCTCTCTGCTGAGCAGAGAGCCCGATGTGGGGCTCGATCCCAGGACCCTGTGATCATGACCTGAGCCGAAGGCAGAGGCTTCAACCCATTGAGCCACCCAGGTGCCCCTCAAATGCATTTTTGACTTAAGGTATTTTCAACTTATGATGGGTTTATCAGGATGTAAACCCATCATAAGGTGAGAAATATCTATATAGCCTACATGGCAGCATTTGCCTTCTTTCAGAGAGGGAGAGCAGAAAGGAGCCTATTTATAGGACAGGTATGGAAGTGGACCGCTGAGCTCTGATTCCAATTCAAACCCTCAGCAATCAACCTCTCCACATAGTCCTTTTCATATAGGTAAAAAAGGTGATAATTACAGTATCTTATATTAAGGATGACGTGAGGCTACTAGGTATCTATTCATACAGGATACAAAGTGCTGACTGGAAGAGGCACATGCAGCCCAACGTCTATGGCAGCATTATCAACATAGCCAAAATATGGAAAGAGCCCAAATGTCCATGGACTGACGAATGGACAAAGAAGATGTGGTAAATATACACAAAGAACTATTACTCTGCCACCAAAAAGAATGAAATCTTGGAGAGGTGTCATTTCTCTTCAGGCCCTATGTACTCCAGTCACGGCATGATGTTTGTTCACAACGACTGCAAGGTGTTCAGATTCTGTAAATCCAAGTGTCATAAAAACTTTAAAAAGAAGCAGAATCCTCACAAGTCCAGGTGGACTAAAGCATTCCGTACAGCAGCTGGTAAAGAGCTTACAGTGGATAATTTATTTCAATTTGAAAAACGTAGAAATGAACCTGTCAAATACCAGTGAGAGCTGTGGAATAAAACTATTGTTGCAATGAAGAGAGCTGAAGAGATCAAACAGAAGTGCCAAGCTAAATTTATAATGAATGGATTAAAGAAAAATAAAGAATTAGAGAAAGTTCAGGACATCAAAGAAGTCAAGCAAAACACTCATCTTATCCGGGACCCTCCTGCAGGCAAAGAAAAGCACCTGGAAGAAAAATGGTGCAGAAATTACAACAGGATGTGGACATGGAAGATGCTTTTTTAAAAAATCTCACTAACTCTTTCTATAAGCACTTTTAAAAATCTCTTAGGAGACTACGAACTTCTAAATCTCAATTTATATTTTAAGTAAGGTCACGCAAATGAAAGGTAATTAAAAACACGTCTCTCTGACATGGATGGAACTAGAGGGTATTATGCTGAGCGAAATAAGTCAATTGGAGAAAGACAACTATCACATGATCTCCCTGATATGAGGAAGTGGAGATGCAATGTGGGGGGTTTGGTGGGTTTGAGAAGAATCAATGAAACAAGATGGGATCGGGAGGGAGACAAACCATAAGAGACTCTTAATCTCACAAAACAAATTGAGGGTTGCTGGGGGGGAGGGAGAGGGTGGTGGGATTATGGACATTGGGGAGGGTATGTGCTATGGTGAGTGCTGTGAAGTATGTAAACCAGGCGATTCACAGACCTGTACCCCTGGGGTTAATAATACATTATGTGTTTATAAAAACATTTAAAAATTATATTTAAAAAAACCCACGTCTCTCCTACATTGCTGTCATTATGGATGTTAGATTGCATCTCCATTGTTAAACCCACTCAGAGTTGCATTTATGTAAGTCATCAAAATTCTCTTTGTAAATACAAGTGTGGACATAAAATGGTCCTGCCACTTAGATAGTGGCACTAGGCAGATTTATGTGAACCAACGACAAAAATTCAGGGCTAGCAATATGTAAAATAAATTTTCTTTGCAGTAAGAAAAAAAAAAAAAGAATGAAATCTTGCCCTTTGCAACAATATGAATGGAACTAGAGTGTATTATGCTAAGTGAAATAAGTTCGAGAAAGACAAATATCATGATTTCATTCATGTAGAATTTAAGAAATAAAAGAGATGAACAAAGGGAAGGGCAAGGAAAAATAAAAACAGAGAGGGCAAACCATAAGAGAGTCTGTCGTTAAGAGACTGGGGCTGCTGGAGAGGAGGTAAGTAGGAGGATAGGCTACATGGGTGATGGAGGGTACTTCTAGGATGAGCACTGCGTGTTGCATGTGAGAAATAAATTACTAAATGGTACTCCTGAAACCAATACTACAGTATATTCAAATTAACTAACTTGAATTTAAATAAAATTAAAAATTAAAAAAAAAAAAAAGACTGACGTGGAGAGTAGGTCAATACCTATAAAGCACTTAAACACTTCCTGGAACATAAGAAAGCCTGCAATGTGTGAGCTATTACACTAGATAGTTTTAGCAGTAATTCTGCAACCAACAGTGCCACTGAAAGCAGAGTGGTTAAGACCCCGGGGTGTCCTTCCGGTGCTTGAGCAGACTGTAACATGTAGGAGGGCAGGGATCAGAGAGGTGGAAGGCCAGGAAGCTAGTTGAAGAGGTCACGGCAATTTTAGGTGAGAGGTAGCATCGGAAGCGGCAGCCACAAAGAAAAGAAGAGGGAAGGGAAGTGGGCCAGTTACCAGAATGTCTGAGCAGTCACATTGACAAAACCTGGCAAATGCCTGAATGTGGCTGGTAAGGAAAATGAAATAGAAGAATAAAGGATTTTGTCTGAAAGGATGTCCATTTTTGCACCAAGCCAACGACTGAAATTACACTCAGTAATTAATTCTGCCTGCTCTGGGCTGTGAGCTTGTTCATCTTGTACACCCTGTGGCTCTGCTACACACACACTCAGAATGCCTCCTTACTTCTCTGCCAGGAAGCCTTGATTTCACTTACCCTGCCTAAAGGTGACTTTTTAACCCATGCGTCATGCAGCTGCTGTCACAGGGTAACTGATAACAGATCTCAGGTGCACTGCAATCTTTCCACCTGGATAGCTTGCTACCTAGCTTCAAAGCTACCTACCTGGTTTCAAAGGCCTCGGGGAGCACCTGACGACTTGCTTAATAACCAACTCCATTCCTCCTGCCCTTTAAATTAATCTTTCTCTTAAAGCTTCAGACGAATGTATTAAGTGCATCTTGCAAAGATGCGGCAGCCGTGAACAGAAACAAGCCACTAAAATGGGAGATGACAGTAGCTTCCTTCCCAGGCACGCTGCTCGGCACTCACACTATCATCCTGCACACCCACCCAGTCTCCGAGAAGCCCAGTCTCCTTGCCTCCTATATGCAAACCCTAAGGCTCCCCCCCCCCCACACACACACCAGTGGCACACACCCGGAAGGGGTACCTACGTCCCTTGCAGGAAAGTGCATGGGGCCAAGACTCAGGAAACCCACGTTTTAACTCCCCGCTTAACTTCCAGAGGACCACTCCCCCTACTTGATCCAAAGCCAAATGCAGTGCTCGGGCCCTCAGACCTGAGGTTGAATTGGATGCCCTCCCAGCGGCAGGGGGCAGTCAGCTGCAGGCACTGCCCCCTGTGTTCGCTCCTCCCAGCTCCGCGTGGCCAATTCAGGTCCTGACTCCCGCGGCCGGAACCCCACACTCCCCCGGGAAGCGTGCCCCTGGCGAGCGACAGCCCAGGCTCCTCCAGCGGGCCAGATGCTACCTCGTCCAGCCGCCTGTAGATTTTGAAACCTTCGTGCTCCATCAGCAGCTCCCAGTCATTCCCAACCCGCCCGAACTGCTGGAGCTCGTCACAGGCATTCTGGAACTGCTCCTCGGAGAAGCCTCCAAACGCAGACTCCATCTTTCCACCGCCCCGGGTTGTCCGCCAGCCGCCGAGGCCACTGACCTCTGGGGTGTGCGTTCGGGGCGGGCCGAGAGAGTGGTCCAGCGTGATTGGCAGGGAACAGAGGCATGACGGGGAGCTAGCAGGACTACGGGGAAGGAGGAGCCTAGGGGGAGGCGTGGTCACGGAGGGGCGGGCTCAGAGAGGCGGGCGGGGCTGAGCAGGAGACTGCAAGGATGGAAGGGAAGTAAAATCGGAAAAATATTGGACTCGATCGTGCGGGAGGACGGAGGGGCTGGGGAAGTGAGGAGGCCTCTCGACAGAAGGGAAATGAAAGAAACTAATGTCACTTCAGAAACCTCTCCGTAGCCCATCTCATACTCCTCCCCACCCCCATACCCTCCAAACCTGCTTGGGTGTCCCTCCTTTATCTTCTCTGCAGAAGGTAGGGAAAGCCTCTGAGGCCATGGGTACACTCGGGAGGTGAGAAGGACAGAGCAGATATGCTTGAAAATTTCAAGCATGCTAGATGCTAGCATGAGTGCTATTCAAGGATCAGATGCTAAAACTGAATGCTCAAAGATCTTTTTGTTCCCTCAGACTTTGGGGTATTACTATATGTCCTACCAGCGCACTGCATTTGGCTTTGGATAAAGTAGGTAGTTTAAATATAACACCACATGGGTGCCAATAAATTCTGAAAACTCATGTTTCCTAATCCATAAAATGGGGTAAGAACTGTGCAACCAGTGAGAATTGAGGAGGTGACACTATAACATAAACCCAGAACATGTTTGCCCATGTTTGGGCAATGCCTATCAAAGTAAGTAAATTTCAATTAAAAAACTGCACTTATTTTACATTACTATATTGAAATGTTTCTCCTTCTAAACGTACAGACTTGAAATTGAGGACAAACTATGTTCATGCCAATTTCCAAGAAGAGAAATAAGATCAGTTGTGTCAGTACAGATAAGTTACTCTTTTATTCAATTCAGTGCTGTTTCTGTTTTGTTTTATGAGGATGGGAGGAGGGATGTGGTATTTTCCTAGACTGCATGCACAAGAGATGAGAGACATACTTTCCTAGTGTTTTTAGAATGCCTTTTAAGTTCTCCTTTATATAAACTGCTCCTTAGTATTAAAACTAAAATGCAATTGCTTGAATAGAGCAATTTCATCAAAACCCATTGGCTATGAACTATTTTCAAATATCTTCAAGGAATCCCACTATAAAGTTGTGCTTTGATGAAGCCGTACCTTTATCACTGTATAACAACAGATTAATGAAAACAACATGAGAGTGTAAATGACACTGTGCAAGATATGAGATGTAAGACCAGAAATTCAAATTGCATGCATCAAACATGTTTAAAAGTGTGTTTACCTACTAGACTCGGCAAGTCAATACACATATATTTGGATATGTTGAGATCTATACCCATGTTTATTATAGTTAATAAAGGAAAGAATCATATTAGCAAATACCTTTTATTTGGTGCAACCTCCGAAGTCTAGAAAAGACTTGGAGAGAGGTCTAAATCAGCCTGTTCTCCTTTAGCACTTCCCTATTTTAATAGACTATCCTGTTTCCTTTGTGAAAACATTCTCTAGAGGAACTTCCAACAACACGACAGCTGAAGCTCCTGGCCTCAAACATGGGAATTCTGGGCAAAATATATCAAAAATAGTCTTAAATATACAGTTTAACTGAAAATAAAGCATATACACCAGATTTCAGAAAGGAAAGAGAGAATGAAAGCCAGAGACACAAGCACATTGGATAGCTTTAGAAGGGATTGACTATCCCCCACCCCACATGCCCATGGCTTCTCAGTGAAGGAACTTTCTTCCTTTAGAGTAATACTCTTGGACTCACTCATTGGCTCCATCCTTCTCATAAGAAGAGGGGTGATTTATGAGTTTGAAAAAAGGAACTGCCAGGCATGTCTGGATCAAGCCCTTCTGTCTGCTCCTTTCTGGTACCTCTCCATCTGTAGAAAATGTGCATTCTCATCTGTCCTAGGTTATACAGTAAACTCAAGAGTGCAGGTGTGCTACTAGAACTGAGACTTTCCCATGCTACCTGTGCCTGGAGGGCAAGTTTGGTTATAGGCAGTGTTGTAATTCTTTGTTGCCTCTGTTCTATAAACTGCTTTATTGTAGTAAAGGTGAAATGCTCATTTCCACTGTCAGACTTCCCCATCTATCTCAGTGGATTCTCTTCAGAAGAGAGGAATAATGTATTTGGAGTTTCCTAAGTTCCAAAAAGACAGAGGCTCCAGGGGCTGGGTCTGGGGTTCTAATACTCATCCAGGGACTTAAGACTGAAGACATGGCACTGGGCCATAAGTGGTGGGAGGTTGGCAGGGGACTCCTTCATAAAGCCTGAATCCCTTGTGGCTCCTGGGTGGTTCAGCAGGTTAAGCATCCAACTCTTGGTTTCTGCTTGGGTCATGATCCCAGGATCTGAGATCAGACCCCAAGTTGGGCTCTGCAGGCTCAGGGTATGGAGTCTGCCTGAGATTCTCTCTCTCCCTCTCCCTCTGCCCCTCCTCTCCTCCCATGCTCTCTCAAAAGAAAATACAAAATAACACCAGGATCCTTCAAGATCTGCCCCTTCCACTCCCAGGAAACCAGAAAGTTCCCAGCCTGTACACTGTGGGAGCCTCAAGGAAGCACATCTTTTTTTCTGAAGCCTTAAACAGAAAGAAATAAAAAGACAAGTGGGAGAAACTAAACCCCAAGTGTATGCCAGAGATGGGACCTAAATTCATGTAACCTGTACTGTATGGGAACCATAAAGAGATAAATTTAACACCAAATCTGATTCAGGACCATTGAAACCCCTGGGATCCTGTGGGAATCAGAGCCAGGGACACTTTCATAACTAGGACATATGGAATTACCCGGAAGAAAACAACACCCACAGAAGATGCCTATATAATAAGTGAGTTATGAAGATCTGAGGGAACAACTCTCCACATGAGAGAGTTAGCAGATGTGCAGACAGGACTATTAGACCAAAGAACTACAGATAACAGGCCAATATGAGTAACTCTTTCTTTGCTTTTTTTTTTTTTTAATTTTATTTATTTGACAGAGAGAGATCATGAGTAGGCAGAGAAGCAGGCAGAGAGAGGGGGAAGGAGGCTCCCTGCTGAGCAGAGAGCGTGATACAGGGCTCAATTCCAGGACCCTGAGATTATGACCTGAGCCAAAGGCAGAGGCTTTACCCACTGAGCCACCACGCGCCCCTGCGTAACTTTCAATATGCATTGCTGACAACTAACTAAATAAAGCAAAGAGGGTCTAGAAAAGGAATACTAAGAAAAAGATAAATTAACTTAAAAAAAAAAAACCTCCGCGAATGAAAAATACAATAGTCACTAAAATTAGAACTTTAAAGATTGATTGATTGACTGATTGATTGATTTTGACAGAGAGAGATCACAAGTAGGCAGAGAGGCAGGCAGAGAGAGGGGGAAGCAGGTTCCCTGCTGAGCAGAGAGCCCAATGCGGGGCTCAATCCCAGGACCCTGAGATCATGACCTGAGCTGAAGGCAGAGGCTTTAACTGACTGAGCCACTCAGGCACCCCTAAAATTAGAACTTTAAAAGAGAGGTTGTTCAAGAGAAATAAAGGGAAAAGAAGGTGGCAATGAGGCAATTGTCTAGAAAGCAAAAGGGAGACAGAAAGACATGGAAAATGTGGGGCACCTGGCTGGCTCAGTCAGAGGTACATGAAACTCTTGATCTCCTGCTTGTGAGTTCGAACTCCACATTGGATATAGAGATTATTCAAATAAAAACTTTAACAAAATAAAATAAAATCACAATGAGATATGACTATGCACCTATGATCAAAGCATGTATTGGCAAGAATGTAGAAGAAACAGAACTCTCATACACTGCTGGTAGAACAGAAATGATAGAAGCACTTTGGTAAACTGACAGTTTCTTTAAAAGTTACAGGCACCTGTGACTCAGTCAGCTAAAGCATCTGACTCTTGATTTCAGCTCAGGCCCTGATCTCAGGGTGGTGAGATCAAGCCCTGCATCGAGCCCCACATCAGGCTCCACACTCAGCAGAGAGCCTGCTTGAGATTCTCTCTCTCCCTCTCCCTCCACCCTCTTTCTCTCTCTCTTTAAAATAAATAAATAAATAAATAGGTATTTAAAAATAAGTAAATAAAAGTTAAACATATACCTACCATACAATTTAGCCATTCTATTCCTAGGTATATACCTAAGAGGACAGAAAAATAGCATTGTCCAAAAATGACTAGTATATAAATGTTGATAGAGTGTTAATCTGTAATAGTCAGAAACTGGTGGAGGGGGGAGCCAGATGCCCTTCAGTGAGTGAACTGATAAAACACATTGTGAAATATCCATCAGTGACTTACCAAGAAATAAAATGTTAAATGATTCAAATGTGTGTATATTATTGTGTGTGCATATGTGCATGTAAAATTATATATAAATTATACATAAATATTACCTATATAAAAATTATATATAAATTCACATTCACAATGGAATATTTTAAGGCTCTTTTCTAGGAAATCTACTGATTAAGCAGGCAAAAAATTGGCAAAGATAAAGAAAACATTATTTGCAAACTCTCATCAAATATTCATTAAAATTGATGATCTTGTAACCCACAGAGGGTATTTTCAACAAACACTAAAGAATACATCATTCTCTGATGACAATGCAAAAGCAAAAGAAAGAAAAAAGAAAAAAATAGCTCATCCCTGCCCCCAAATATTTGATAGCCAAACAAACAAAACAAATAGATACTTATTCTAGGAACCTAGCTGGCAATTAAGCCTCTGCATCAAATTCCTTTCTGCTTAAAACACCTAAGGAAGGGTTCTTGTTTTCAGTCCTTACGCCTGTGTGATATCTTATTCATAGATTAGGATATTTAATTTTTTTAAAAGATTTTATTTATTTATTTGACAGACAGAAATCACAAGTAGGCAGAGAGGCAGGCAGGGGTGGGGTGGGAAGCAGGCTCCCCACTGAACAGAGAGCCCAATGCAGGGCTCAAACCCAGGGCCCTGGGATCCTGACCTGAACTGAATGCAGAGGCTCTAACCCACTGAGCCACCCAGGTGCCCAAATATTTAATGTTTTTTTAAAAAGACCATTTCTATCAATTTAAACTGTAAATCCAATGAAATTTAAACAAAAATCCATTAAGAGTGTTCAAGGAATGTAACACACCAATCCTAAACTTCACAGTAAAGGTACAGGAATCAAGCAATTTGAAAAAGTAGGAAAGCAACTTTTTAAGGTGTGGGTTGGGGGGAGAAAACTGCCCTATCGGATATAAGGATATATAAAGAAAATATGATAATACTGACTAGGAAAAATAAATAAATAATGAAAGAGCTTTTCACCTAGGAAAAAAATCCATATGCATACTGAAACTTAGCATGTGAGAGAAAATGGACAATATAAAATATAGTATTGGGGGCATGTATGGGGGTGAGTGGTAGCTACACTTGTGGTGGGCAGAGCATAAGGCAGAGAGTTGTCAAATCACTACACTGTACCCTGGAAACTTATGTAATATTGTGTGTCAACTATACTTCAATCACAAAAAATGGTAAAGAAAAAATGATATTGGAATAATGGACTATCCTTATACAAAAATGAAATTCCATTATCATATCACATATAAATGTGAATTACAGATGTACAAAGAACTAACTGCATAAGGCAAAATGTTGAAATTTTCAGAAGACAATATAAAAGTAAACATTTATGACTTAAGGGTTAAAAAAGATTTCTTGGAGCTCCTGAGTGGCTCAGTTGGTTAAGTGTCTGACTCTTGATTTTGGCTCAGGTCATGATCTCAAGGTGTAAGATTGAGCCCCACATTGGGCTCCACACTGGGCATGGATCCTTATTAAGATTCTCTCTCTCTGCCCCTTCCCCTCACCCTCTCTGTTTCTCTCTCTCTCTCTTAAAAAAAAAAATTTGGGGGGGGACGCCTGGGGGGCTCAGTTGGTTAAGCAGCTGCCTTCGGCTCAGGTCATGATCCCAGCGTCCTGGAATGGAGTCCCACATCGGGCTCCTTGCTCCGTAGGGAGCCTGCTTCTCCCTCTGACTCTGCCTTCCACTTTGTCTGCCTGTGCTCGCTCTCGCTCGCTCTCTCTCTGACAAATAAATAAATAAAATCTTTAAAAAAAATTTTTTTTCTTAAAAACATAAAATAGCACAAACCATGAAAGAAAAAATTAACTGACCTACATTAGAAAGCAAAACCTCCTGTTCAACTATACACTATAAATAAATCAAAACCCGGGGCGCCTGGGTGGCTCAGTGGGTTAAGCCGCTGCCTTCGGCTCAGGTCATGATCTCAGGATCCTGGGATCGAGTCCCGCATCGGGCTCTCTGCTCAGCATGGAGCCTGCTTCCTCCTCTCTCTCTGCCTGCCTCTCTGCCTACTTGTGATCTCTCTCTGTCAAATAAATAAATAAAATCTTTAAAAAAAAATAAAATAAATCAAAACCCAACACAGAGTTTAGTAGAAGACATTTGTTACACAGACAACAAAGGATTAGTATTGATTATATAAATGGAATTCCTATAAATAAATAAGCAAAACCCAAATAAGGCAATTGAAAATGTGAATAGGGGGAAAAAACCAAACGGCATATAAACACATAGAAAATTGTTTAACTTCCACAGTAACTGGGGAGATACAAAACGAATCACACCATTTCATTTCTATTAAATTGTCCAAAACTTAAATAGTAGAAGGCTGGTAATATACAAGGAAATGAAAGCTCTGACATAAAATGTTCTGGTTAAAATGTAAATGGCGGGGATATCTGGGTGGATCAATTGGTTAAGCATCTGCCTTCGGCTCAGATCACGAACTCGGGGTTCTGGGATCGATCCCCACAGGTAGGGCTCCCTGCTCAGTGGGGAGTCTGCTTCTCCCTCTCACTCTCTCCCTTACCTCTCTCCCTCTCTCTTAAATAAATAACTAAAATATTGGGGCACCTGGGTGGCTCAGTGGGTTAAGCCTCTGCCTTCAGCTCAGCTCAGGTCATGGTCTCAGGGTCCGGGGATCGAGCCCCGCATCGGGCTCTCTGCTCAGCGGGGAGGCTGCTTCCTCCTCTCTCTCTCTCTGCCTGCCTCTCTGCCTACTTGTGATCTCTATCTGTCAAATAAATAAATAAAATCTTTTAAAAAAATAACTAAAATATTTTTTAAAAATAATAAAATGTAAATGGTAGTTTGAAAAACGACTTGGGAAGACCTGTTAAGACTGAGTATCCACATACTTCCTAGCCCCGCAGGAAGGCACACACTTCAGAAAGTGTACCCGAGAGAACCACTAATGCTGTGTGAAGACACACATTGTTCTAGTGGCAAAAAAAAATTGGAAACAACATAAAATATTCAACAAACAGAATAAACTGTGGTATATTCATTTTATAACTTTTGATATAAAAAAAGGAACCTATTTTTATATCACGGATAAATCTTGAAAACACATTTAAATGAAGAAAGCAAAAGCAAGTTGCAGAAGGATGTATGAAGTAAGATACTTTGTATTCATAGCATTTAGTCTGAAAACTTCACAAGTGAATGGGAAGGATTCATGTCAATGTCAAAAGTAGCTGTACCATTCTTATTTCTTTAAAAAATTATGGTGTGAGTAAGGTGTGATATTAATGTATGTGCTGGGTAGTAGGTTGATGAGTGTTATATTATTCTCTGCACTTTTCTATATATTTGAGACTCATGTAATATAAACAAATTAAAGAAATAATTCTAATAAAGATATAATACTATCATTCTCATTAAAAATAGCAGAAGAAAAAGAAAAACACTACTCTGGAATACCTAGCAAAATGAATGAGTGAGTGATGAAGGTTCACAAATGCCTAACTTTGCACAGAGAACAAATACAGATTACCTGTTGTGATTGATCAGTTTTGTTGTTGCGTGTGTGTGTGTGTGTGTGTGTTTGTGTTTAATTGGGGGACTAATTTACTAGTAAAAGCTGCTGGTCATCAAGCAACGGAGAAGAGAATGAACTGTAGGGTCTCATGGATAAAACAAATGGGTAAAGATCAGAACTTCTCACTTTCCGTAGGGGTATTTTTCACAGGATAGAAAGAATTTGGTTTGTGGATTCCCAAGACAGAGAGTCATGATCATAAAAGCTAGCTCTGCAATCAAAAGATTGGGGTTCTAGTCACTTTAAGAACCAGGCAGATCACTTTAATTTTTTAAACCTATTTCCTCAACAGTGATATAAAATAATACCTGTCTCGGGGATTTGCTGAGAGGATTACAAAAATAATACAAATGAAAGCACTATGTAATGTGAAAGAGGACCTTACGGAAATGTATTCTCTCAGTAGTTGTTGATACATTCTATAGCTGACTTGAATTTAATCTGTCTCGAGGGTGGTCCAAACCAGTTTACTTCTTTTCTATTTAACTTGTATGCTTGAATGTCTGCTCCTACTAAAATGATCAAGAGTTTTGCCTTGCTAGGGCAGTGAGAAGCAGAAGAGGATGATGAGGCTGTTCTGGGCTCCAAAGCTTATAAAATAACATCCTGTAAGTCACTTAATAATACCTTAATCCTGCTGAGTACTCATTATGAGCCAGAAACTATGCTAAGTGTTTTCTTTTAATCCTTGCAATATCCCCTCTATAATCAGTTCCATTATGATCACTAGGCTTTACATAAAATAAAGTTTAAAGAAATGAAGTAACTTGTCCAAGGTCACATGGGTAGGTCAAAGGCAGAGTTTAGGCTGAGAGCTGTTTCTGTTGGGTTTGAGAGCCTACTTTCTCATACCTGTGTCACCTACTACCAACACAGGATCTATAGACATGAAACACTGAAAGTAGCTGCTAATTCAATTATATCTGTAAAAGTTTCCACTCTTAAAAGACTTTTTATGAACCATTATAGCCATAAAACTATAACATTTAATACCAGAAAAGGATTTAGATATTGCCTTTAATTTGTTCTCATTTATGTATTCCTGTACTCACTTCTTTGATAAATACTGATTAGTAAATATTTATCAAATAAGTGAGTACATTAGTAGATAAAAGAATAAATTAAAGGCAATATCTGAATCCTCCTTAAGTATGAGTTTTAAAAAAAAAGATTTTATTATTTATCAGAGAGAGAGCACAAGCAGGGAGAAGGGCAGGCCGAGGGAAAAGTGGGCTCCCTGCCGAGCAAGGAGTCAGATGCAGGACTCAGTAGATCCCAGGACCCTGGGATCATGACCTGAGCTGAATGCAGATCCTTAACTGACTGAGCCACCCAGGCACCCCTAAGCTTTTATGCCTATAACAGCAACTGTAGGGTACAAAGAAGATGCAGAGTCCCATCCTCAGCTTGCCATCCTCATGAACACATGAACAATTAATTTGAGAAATTATTTTATGTATGTATTATATATTATCTAGTCCATCACTTTTACTTTTTGGAACCAGTACCATACTGTATCTGTGACTAGAGCTTTGCAATATAGCCTGAAGTCTGGAACTGTGATGCTTCCAGCTTTGTTTTTCTTTTTCAAGATTGTTTTGGTTATTCAGGGGTCTTCTGTGGCACTTTTATTTTATAAGGAAGAATTAGAATAAGAGAACAAAGGCATAAAGAGATAATACCTTGGATAACCACCTGGTTATCTGGTTAATCAAACCATGTGGTCACAGACCCACACAGACTGAAGGTTCCTAGTCCATTTAGCCTGCTAATATAAGGAAAATAAGATTTACAAATCAGGTGTTAAGAGAGGTGAGTTTATAGCTTTGTCTTTTGGGACAGATATTGTATGTGAGCTTGATTAAAACTGAAAGTTCAGAAAACCAGGTGTTTGAATTCTGCAAGGGATCACAGAATAAAGTCATCAACCACCTTCCTTCCAATAAAGGGATTCCAGAGATGAACTGGAAGTATTGTATTTCTCAAGCCCTTCCGCTGCCCTGACTAGTCACTGCGGGGGATCAGAGTTCAGCACTAGGGCATTTCAGACAAAAGTTTAGGGTTTCACTTGGGCTCTGGTCCCCAGACTGCACGCTGATACTCATCAGCATAAACACCACTGCCTTTTGTTTTCTGCACACCTGGAGTCCCCTCTCAGTGGGCAGGTCTCAAGTCTGGGTCAGAAGCCTCTGTCTTCCCCTAGAATATAGACTAAATTCTTCGTGAAGTCAGAACAACCCAGCTGAGGCCAGTTGCACCCGCAAAGGATTCATTCGGGTCACCTCTCCTTGCCTCCATCTCCCTATGGTGGCATGCCCAGCAGATCTGTTTGGAAGTCTGGAAACCTCACACTGATACTGCTTTCTTTCCTTCAAGCCTTGTGTACAATTAGTCAATAGTTTTTCCTATTTATACTTTCTACATAGCTTAGGTTTGTTCACTTCTTTCTATCGGCACTGCCAACCCTCTCCAAAGCCACCATCGCTGTTCCCCTGACAGCCTGGAGCTCCTTCCAACCAAGTGGTAAGAAGTCACCCGCCCCCCAATGGAGAGACAGAGAGCACCTGTAATACAATTCGGAGTCCACTGCTCCTGGCACTCCTCCCCTGACAACCGTCCACAGGCTTCACGTTGCGAAAAACAGCTTTCAGAGATCTTACCCCAGCTTACAGCATCCTGTGCCACCTGACTAGACCTTCCTGGGTGCCCTGATCCCATCTTCCCCGTTCTCCCCACTCTGCCTTCCAGCCCTCCAGTTCCCTGGTGTCTGGGGTCAGGCCACATATTCCCTCAGCTTCTCTCAGTCTCAGCCGCCCTCCCCATACTCCTCACTTATTCCCATTCTCTGTAGTTTTCTTCTCCAGCCTCTTTTATGTGCTATCTCAGCCTCTGGCTTTTTTTTTTTTTTTTTTTTCCTCCTGTACAAAATTGATTTCCAGGGGCGCCTGGGTGGCTCAGTCAGTTAAGTGTCTTACTCTTGATTTCAGCTCAGCACATCATCCTAAGGGCCTGAGATCGAGCCCCGTGCTGGGCTCCCTGCTAGGCATGGAGCCTGCTTAAGATGCTCTCTCTTCCTCTCACACTGCCCCCTCTTTCTTAAAAAAATTGATTTCCACCTGTGATTGGACCTGCATCCCAGTGGGGGCAAGAGGAAAACAATAAAAGGTAAACAAATAAATACTAGTTTATTTCTAGAACTGATCTTGATCTGTAATTAGCTGAGCATCTTTCTCCCCCACCAGAGCATAAGCTCCACATGTCCATCCCTCTCACCACTGTGTCCCCAGTTATTAACACACAGCCGGTATACAAACATCTGTTGAGTGAATTAATAGAAGAATTCTGTTGCTCTGCTTTCTGATATTCATTATTATGGGATATTCATATATTCAGTATCAGAATATATACACACATTTATATGAATTGTATGTGTATATATTCTGTTGAACTTCATATATATGTGTGTGTGTATAGATGAATACATATATTTGAATATATATGTATAAACTGACCACCATACTAATTCTTTTGTTAGTTCCGTTTTTAAGTTGTTCTCAGTTTTCTACACAGACAATCATATTGCCAGGGAGGAAAAAAATGATAAATTCACCATAGCTTTTCCAAGAGCTATACCAATTATTTTCCTATTTCATGTTGTTAAATGGATTGGAACAGTGGTTTTCAAACTACCTGAGGAGATACCTCTGGTTCCGTCATGGGAGGGAGGACAAACCAGCAGGCCGCGTTCCAGTCCTCCATCCCTGCTTCACAACTAAGAGCTAAGCTTTTGCTAGTTTTCCTTACTCGAGGCCTGCAAAAAAGTTTACAAGGGGAAATTTTAAAGTATGCCTTCACTATTCTTGAGCTTTTAATTTTGATTAATCCTCAAAGTCCTATAAATATTGACAATTGGCCTTTAGTATTGGGGGATTGGATTGGCTTGTATTTCTCTCTAAAATACATATTTTAGACTCTTATAAGAGTCTCTGTTCTTATGGAAAGTTCAGTTTGTCTTTTACGTTCAAGAGTTTTGCCTGGTTATACCTAGGAATATGTTCCATTTACTTTCAGTGAACCATTTTTAAACTTCAAACTCAAATATTTATTTAGCTCAAAAATTTCTTCTTCTGTTGCTTTTATTTTTGCTTGTGTTCTCGTGGTTCCAGTTCCTGCTATGGAATTCCTACTTTGCACAAACTACACCTTTCAGGCTTATTTCCTATCTTGTTTTCTCATTATTTTCGATTATTTATTATTTCCTGTGAATCTTGAGGAAACTCTCAAGTTTATTTCGGCTTCACTAATTGAACTTTTCTCAGTATGACAGAGGATATTCATTCCTTCATTGGGAGTGAACATGGCAAATGTATTTCTTTTTTTCTTTCTTTTCTTTTTTTTGGCAAATGTATTTCTAATTTTCACTCAGTCTTTCCAGACCTCTGATTTTTTCTTGTTTATGCTGTCAACTCTCATTCTGGAGATGAAATATCTTCTTCAGTCTTATTGAGAAAAAGACTTCAAGTCTTTCTAAAATGTTCACTCTTTGCCTATGATAAATATACTTTAATACAATTTAGTAGAAAAGAATAAGTGGTAAGTGCAGGAAATGGAAACAGGCAGTAGAAATATTTGACAATACAGTATACTGAGATCTTGGTACTGGTGTATCATTTTTTGTCCCTAATATTAATTATGAAGTATTATCAATTTTTGCTTTAGCTTCTGACCTATCTTTATGGACAGTATGGGGCATAAGAATAAAATTTTAAAAAAACAGCAATAAGAAAAGCTGTAACCAGACTGAACATGTACTTTATAAGTATAGAAAAGTATTATGGGACATCCTTGCAATGGCACACTAAGTAGCCACTTCATGGTCCATTTTATTGACATGGGAAGATGTTTACCATAAATAGTATCAAAAGAAAGTTTGTAAAAATTATATACAGCATAACCCTATCTTTGTAAGAAAAATAACACACATCTTACATAGAGAAAATAGAATAAAGATACAGCAAATGCTGACAGTACTACTGAAGGCAGAGTTTCACATTTGATTTTTTATTTTCTATTTAAATTTATCCCTATTTAGTTTTTACATTGTAAGTAAGCTTTCCTGGTATTATTAAAAAGGAAAAAAAGAAGACACCATGATTCTCTGAAATGGTAATTTGTGTGTTAGGATTTCCAGGCGTGGGCTGGGGAAAATTGTGATCTCTTTGTTCAAAACAGTTCAAGTTGCTAATGAAATACAGGTCTTCAGTCGGCAGAGGGCGCAGATGAGTCAGAGAAGGAAGTAAGGTGGAAGAGCTGGTGTGTAGCTGGTTTTATGGTTCCATAACCTTAAGGTTATTTTGATATCCTGTTCACTCATGTATCAAAAAAAATTTCAAAAGGATCACAGACATATAATTTCAGCTTGGCGATCACTTACATTGCAAAATGTTTGGCATTTATATTATCTGGAGAGTCAAACATGTACTGCAAGTGGGTAAAGGGAATAAAAATTATTGTCTATTTTATGCCAGGCACTGACGCATACTTTATATACTGCTGTCTCCTATGAAAAGTGTGTGTTGATAAATTTCATTCAACACTGTAGACAGATTAACACAACCCTGATAAAGTTTTAATTTAATAAAAAAGAAAAAGAAAGTCCACAAAGTTTAGAGATACAAAATCTCACACCAGCAGACCACTTTGTAGTTTATTAAGTGCTTGGAGATTTATAATTTCATTTTACGCAATACCCTGTGAAATAGGTTGTGTTTTTAAAGAGGAAGATACAAACAGATTAAGTGGTCTGTGGAATGTGGCAGAGTTAGCAGTCCTCCCCCCCACCACCACATCTGTGAGTCTAGGCATACTGATTCCACAGTGTTGTTTCCCTAGTAATCTAGAAATCTTTGAACATAATCAACACTTTGGCCCCACTGAAGAAACAAATGATATGAGCAACCGTTAACACGAAGGCAAAGCAAATAATTTTAGCCCCCCCCCTTTTTTTTAAACAGGATTGGACATTATAACTCCCATCTCGGACTCTTGGATTAATTAATCTAGGTTTGGTGGTTTCAGCATGCTCATTTGTGACATGAATTCAAAATGTGAAAAAGTAAAATCAACGTGGTGAGATTATATCCTGTTTTGTTTTTTTGTCTTCGAGCAACAGTACTCCTTCTTTTAAGAAACAATCATGGCTGTGGATAATGGTGCCCTTCTTCTTCCCCCCAACCCCCTATTTAGCAAGCCAAAAGTCTGAAATCCCGTCAGTCTCTCCCCACCCACTGTACTTGTTTACTTCTCTGGGTCTCCAAGGAAGCACCACTGAGGCTCAGCAATGAGCAACCCTAGACTCTCCAGGAGCAAGAGGCTGCCAAGTTTCTTAGGACCTCCATGAGCTCTTCAGGTAAACTAACAGACAGGTGCATTCCTATTGCAAGTTCTTCAAAATGCTCGAATAGAAAACATTTTAGTGGCTAATGAGTACTGCACATTTTCTCAACAGCTGTCTTCTTACAAACAAATCCTGCTAATCTGCCCAAGAAGATTTTAAAAGAAAGTTGTAAGAAAAAAAAAAATTGAGGAAAAGAATACAACTATTTTCAATTTGCATGAAAAGAACTGTCCTTTGGGGGTAGGGGAAAAAAAAAAACCCCAAAGCCTTGTTCATCCCTCTATACCATGTGCTACTGCAGACCTAAATACACAGAGCTCACTATTTTAAAAACACCTGTCTCCTTTTTCAGATGAGAGACATCCCCAAACCCTGTATTGAAAGGAAATTTTTATTTTAAGCTTAAAGAGGGTATTGTTTGGTTTTTTTTTTTTTAAGATTTTATTTATTTATTTGACAGACAGAGATCACAAGTAAGCAGAGAGGCAGGCAGAGAGAGAGGAGGAAGCAGGCACCCTGCTGAGCAGAGAGCCCATGCGGGGCTGGATCCCAGGACCCTGGGATCGTGACCTGAGCCGAAGGCGGAGGCTTTAACACACTGAGCCACTCAGGTGCCCCTAAAGAGGGTATCATGAAGTATAGGAGAAGATGGAAAATAAAAATTAGCTGTGATGCATTAAGAAAGCAACAGAATGATTAAGATTGACAAAGAAAATAGTAATGAGTGAGTCCCCAGATCTGTTCAGGCTTCACTGTTCCCAACTTGAAAATGAAAGAACTAGACTAGATGATTTTCAATTCCCCCACCCCCTGCAGCCTAAAGGATATGTATCTGGCACTTACTGATTCATTTGCGTAGAATTTTACAATTTGTCAGTGCTTTCCGTAGCCTCCATGTGCAGGGCACGAAATGGTTAATGGAAAGCCCTAGCCAGCAACTGCTGGAGGGGAGCTGGTGGTGGCAGAGTTCACATTTCCCTGGTCCTTCTCAGCTGAACTCCATCTGGAAACTAATTTCTCTGCTCAAAGAAGAGAGCAAGATATATAAACCAGCCCACCACAGTGCTGGGAGAATACAGAAGCCACACTGATGGAATGCCCAGAATATAAAAGGAAGTCATAAAGCAAGTAAAGAGAGACAGAGAGAGGGGGAGAGAGAGAGAGAGAGAGAGAAGTCCTTCTTGGAGATAATAACCAGAGAGACATTTCATAGGGTGAATTAGAGGGGGTAGAAATCATCCTTCAGAGTGAATGAGTCTCACTACTAATACTGTGAATCCTGAGCATTTGCAGATGCAAAACCTGTTTACTTTCCTACCACTGATATTAAAGGCCAGCATACGAAGAAGCACCCATCCCAGCACAAAGCAGAAAAGAATCAGAGCCAAATGAGGGAAACCAGAGCACAGAAATGCTACTTGATTTCTCCACAGTCGGCACATTTTAAGCAGCAAAGTTGAACAAAATAAGCTAAAATCCAGGTCTTCTGACACCTGGCACCTCGAAGTTTTGCTATGGAGGAAATGTGTATTATATGCCTACTGTATGCATTGGGTATTGTGCTTTGGCACAGGGGTCATGAGGATAAATTCTGTATAGCCCTGCACTTGAACTCAGACTCTTAGAGGAGATAAATAAGCAAACAGTTACTTCCTGCATAACTTGGTGAGGACTACATGTAAGTAGAGCAGTGTTCTCAATCTGCTACAATCTTGCCAGGGGACAGTTGGCCATGTCCAAAGACGTTTTTAGTTCTCCGCTCCGCTCTGGGGTTCCCACCTGCATCTGGTGGGTAGAGGCCAGGAACCTGCCAAACATCTTACGATGAGCAAGTCAGCCCCTCCACAAAAAAGAATCCTCCAGCCCCAAATATCAAACATGCCCAGCTTAAGAAACCCCAGCTTCAAGCAAGAAGTGGACACACGAGGAGGGAACTAAAGCCTACCTGATCTGAAGAGGGGAGGAAGACTTATCAGTGAAGGGGATACTTGAGGTAGTCGGGAAAGAGCAGTACACATCCCTGTGAGTCTCAAGGAGTGTAAATCAGCAAGTCACGAGGAACAAAGCATGTGGTAGTTGTAATTTGTCATTTGACCTGAGCTGGAGCAGAGGGTGGAGCGGAAGGGGCTTTGTGCTCTGTGTGTCATGCTGAGGTTCCAAACCTTCCATGAAGAGACACCATTGATGGGTTTTACCTAGAGGAGTCCTGGGATTTGGCTCCAGTACTCAATGGCTTGCTATACTAGCATCAAGCAGAGGACCTCAAACTTCATCTGGACACATATAAAACAATGCAGACTCCTGACCTTTCAAAGACACACAGATTCCCATACACATATATGCGCACCAAATATCCTGAGGCCGTCAGGTAGCACCTCTGGGCTGGAGCCCAGAAACCTGTGTTTTTGACAAGTATGCTGTGCGGTTCGGATGCGGGGAGTTCAAATCCTTGCTGGGGTACAGAATATACTTGATGGCGCTAAGACTGTGATTCCATCCCAAAGAAAATAAAAAGGAATTTTAGAAGGAGAAGTGTATACAGGCTATCCTTCTCTCGGCTCTAACCCATAAACGTGAGAATGTGAACTGGGCATGGTAGAAATCCACTGAGTCAGGGCAAGTCACACAGTGAATGGCACAGTTGCTCTTTCTGGATCCTGTGGCCTGGGAGGGGAGAAGTGCTTACAAACTACACACTCTGTGTGATACCCTTCCAGCAGCTTCTGGAGAGCCCAGTTGCTCTACAAAACCTGTCGCAATTCTCTGTCCCAGAGCCTCATTGGTATAGCTGTATCTGCTTCCTGTTCCCAGAGAAACTCACCCTTAGGCTTTCCTATCAGTCCTCCCTAACGCCGGCCACTCCTGTGTCCTGTCACATAAAACTGTGAACTGAGGTCTCCGACTTACGTCATGTCATGTCAGTTACAGCACAGTAATGCTCCCCAAGTGGAAATCTGGACCCCTGCTGCTTGACTTCCAAATTCAATTTACTATTTATCTTTTTACTGATCTCCTTGGACACCCCACACTCCCTACTGCACTGACTTTGGATCAGCAAGAGTGGAATTAGTGTGTGATCGCTGCAAACCTAGAATTTCTGACTGGAACTGAAGAAAACCTTTGCACTGTGGTCAGTCTCTGAGCCAGATGTCTGTGACTCTCTTCACTGGGAAAGAGATGAATATCCACAGTAAAAGGTCAATGGCTTCGCTGACAGATGCTGAACCAGGGATTTTTTTTTTCTTTCTTTCTTTTTTTTTTCTTTTAGAGGCTTCCTACAGCTGTTCTGGTAGCTTGGGTCATAGTGTTAGCGGTTTCCCCCAAGCTGTCTTGTCTATGTTCTCAGATATTATGAACCCAAATAGGATTTTTAAAAACAGAATAAAAGGAAAGAATAGTAAAAGTTCTACAGAAGAGACCCTGAAGTCTGATAGATGAGACTCTGAAACAGAGGAAAGAAGATTCAAGTCCAAGTTTCCTGACTTTCTGTTCATGGCTGTTTTCATTGCACAACCAGAGTAGAGAGCCAGAGATGTTCATTTTGTTGTGGAAGCGATCCAAAACCTTACCCTGTGACCCCAGGAAAAAAGATTGAATTAAACTGTAACTACAAAGAAAGTTTTCCAAACTAAGTTTAACTTGCAAAATAAATACCAAGAAATAAAAGAAGAGAGCTTCTCCTGAGACTCCTGAACCCATCACATTGGAAACCATTCAAAGTTATCGATGGCAGCTTTACCCACAAAGCTCAAGAGGCCAGTAAGAGTTGAAAGTGAACTTGAGTGCCCCTCAAGACACCAACAGAAGAAACACTGTTCTTGTTTTGTGGCCACTCCGCTGTCTTGGGATCATTAGTTTGACCAAGCTTTACAACTGCTTTTACAAAGACAATGATGTCTGTTTCCTGTATAGTTTATTTAAGTAAACAAAAAGGAGACAGCAAGGTACCATCTCCTCTCTGCAGCAAAACTTTAAAATTTTTATCTAAAGAAAGAAAGAAGAGATCTGTTCTCTGCATTGTTCCATAAGATAAACTCACAAGATAAATAGTTCTATTTTGAATGAAATCCAGCTGGGCAAATGGCCCCCTTTCCTACTACCCACCCATATTCTGGATATCAGATGGTGAGTGGATAAAAGTGTTTTCAAACAGTCTCTTGAGCTGACCCTACTCTCCATCAGTGGGCCCTTCTATGGGAAGTTTCTATGGGAAGGTGACTGTGTGTTTCTTCTGGCAAAACAATCATTTTAAAACTCGAGAGTTTATTTCGGATGAAATATAAACTCCTTGTGAGCAACAGAAAGTGTGCACATCAACTGAACACAGAAACAATATTGCACAGGGATTAAGAGGAAACTTTGCAGCCCAACAGGATTTGATTCTAACCCTAGCCTCTACCATTTTCCAAACGATGACTTCCCCAGGCAAGTCCCTTCACGGCTTCTCTTATTTAATGGAACTATTTCTAGCATGAACTCCTGGATTATTTGTATTAAATGAAATAATAAATATATAAAAGGTATATAACATAAGGAAAGTGCTCAGTAAATATTTATGTTTATTATTAGATGAAGTCTCTGGCTGGAGCTACATGGTACCTACCATCCAAAGACTACTAAAAACATGCCAGTAGTAATTGAATAATTAATGTACTTAGCACTAAATACTGGTCATTTTGAAATTTGAATTTGAATAATGTTCTGAGTTTCCAAGTTTATATCTGATTTCAATGCACAGTCAGTCTTTTATTTATTTGTTTATTCATTTGGCAAAGACTTTCTGAGCACACACAATTGTTGATAATATCCTTGAGGATGTAGGAAACTTTCCAGTCAATATGATCTTAGTAAACCCCAATACAAAGGCTTGCTTACATTGCTCGAGGACCAAACATGACATTTCTAAAGAAATCCACAGAGAGTTTGGACTGCTTATTTTTTCTCTCTCTCTCTCTCTCTCTTCTTTGGTTTTTGCTTTTTTTTTCTCCTTTTTTTTCTTGGTTGTTGTTGTTTAGCATTAGCTCAGGGGGAACATAAAATTAGTTCTTGGTAAGACAAAGTCTGTTCTCCACCTGTGACATGGGGAGATTGGAACTTCCTCATTTAGTCTTCAAACATGAGTAGTCCCTAGCTTGGGGTAGTGATCAATGCAGGAGAAAATACTTTCATTCCCAGAAAACATCTGTGGGGTTTTGTTTGTGGTACACACCTACACATAGGAATTGCTATTTATGTTAACATTTTCAAAAAGTTTAAAATTGAACTTTAAAATGGGATCAATATATTCTTTGCACATAATCAGGACAACCAAAGGCTTGAATTGCAATTCTTTTTTTTTTCTTTTCACTAATGTATAATGTATTATTTGCCCCAGGGGTACAGGTCTGTGAATCATCAGGCTTACACATTTCACAACACTCACCATAGCACATACCCTCCCCAGTGTCCATAACCCAACCACCCTATCCTTACCCCTACAACCCTCAGCAACCCTCAGTTTGTTTCGTCAGATTAAAAGTCTCTTATGGTTTGTCTCCTTCCTGATCCCATCTTGTTTCATTTTTTCCCCTCCCTGCCTCTCCAATTCCTCATATCAGAGATATCATATGATAATTGTCTTTCTCTGACTTATTTCTCTTAGCATAATACCCTCTAGTTTCATCCATGTCATTGCGAATAGCAAGATTTCGGGTTTTTGATGGCTGCATAGTATTCCATTGTGTATATATACCACATCTTCTTTATCCATTCATCTGTGGATGGATATCTAGGTTCTTTCCATAGTTTGGCTATTGTGGACATTGCTGTTATAAACATTCGAGTGCACATGCCCCTTCGGATCACTACACTTATGTCTTTAGGGTAAATACCCAGTAGTGCGATTGCTGGGTCATAGGGGAGCTCTATTTTCAACTTTTTGAGGAAACTCCATACTGTTCTCTAGAGTGGCTGCACCAGCTTGTATTCCCACCGACAGTGTAGGACGGTTCCCTTTTTTCTGCATCCTCACCAACACCTGTCGTTTCCTGACTGGTTCATTTTAGCCATCAAATTGGAATTCTTAAAATATTGACTTTCTCATTGTATGAAAAAAGTTAGCAATGTCAATTCATGTGTGTATATTGTATATGTGTCAGCAACTGTGTGTACATGTATGGAATGAAGTAAATTATAAATTCATTCATAATTTTAGAGGCAAATTTACCTGTGAGCTCATAATGACATTATTTGGCAGGTCAGACACTGGTTTGTGAATTAGTAGGCACGCAATAATGCATCTCCACTGGAGACGTGACCAGCTGTGCCAGCAAAATCCAGCATGCATCCTCCACCCTACCTGCTCTTCGTCCTGGCCTTCTGTTTCTGGTGACAGTATCACCGAGCAATTAATTGCTTAGGCCTTAAAACCTTACCATTCCCTCTCCCTTGATAACTTCCCCCACAGAAAATTCATTGCCAAGTTCTGCTGCTTTTGCTTATTATGATGTCTTCAGACATGCCCACATTTCCTAATATCAGGCCCCTAGTGCCTCTCACCTGGAGAGAAGTTTCCTAACTGGTGTCCCAGTCATACTCTCTGACTTGCCCATTTTTACTTTCCAAGTTGCATTTCACATTCTCATGCCAGGCTACCTGCGATAATGCAGAGAGCTCAGCATGCCACTCTGCTCAAAAAACACTATTCCAGAATACAGTCCCACCTTGACATTGAGCCCATAATCTCGTCATAAGCCCTTTCCAGTCTTAATTCGGACTGCTCTCTGTCTGTCCCTGGTGCTCTACAAGTCAGCCACAAGGGCTACTCCAAGCTCTCTACACAAGACCTGTACTTTTCTGAGCTATGCTTATATGCATCCTTCCACCTCTAATCACCTTCTCTCCTTCTCTACTTATAATATGTTCGATGTCTGGGCATCTGGGTGGCTTAGTCAGTTAAGTGTCTACCTTGGGCTCAGGTCATGATCCCAGGGTCCTGGGATCAAGCCCCACACTGGGCTCCCTGATCAGCAGGGAGCCTGCTTCTCCCCCTGCTTGTGCTCTCTCTTGTTCTCAAATAAATAAATAAAATATATTTTTTAAAAATACTCTCGATGTCTGCTTGCCATCAAGCTCTCCCTCCCACCTACACTAAACCAACTTGATTTTCCCTGGGCTTCCCTATAGCAGTTTTTTATTCCCTCTAGTAAAAAAGTCACTCACATAGGTTGCCCTATGGCTTTCCTGTCCTACGCTATGAGCTCCCTGAGAGCAGAGACTGTGCTTTGTTTACTGGTTTGTACCTTCTCAACTTAGAGCATTAAACAAGTCCCTGGCACCTGAGAAGAGTAAAGTAAAAATGAGTGGAACTTAATGTTCATGAAAGCACAGGAATGGCCTGGTGACATCTGAAACGTCCCTAGTGCTGTGGCATCTGGCACAGACTCCCCTGGTACCAGACCTGTGTCTTAAACCTCCTCAAATCTGCTTAGTAACACAGCTCTATTTCAAATCCCAGATGCTGATGAGGCAACATACATGGTTTCAACATCCTAGAAGCAATAGGTACGCCTTCTCAAAACACTTTTCCAAAATGAAACCTAGTGAGACTATGTCATCCCGAACCCAAGAAAATGGGACGCCCTCTGAAGTTAGTTAGAGACACACAACCTCATAAATAATTCTACCCAACAGAGTCCTCCCAGCACAGCACAGGAGAAAGAGGCACTCAGACTGGAATCCTGGCTTTGCCTCTCTCCCTAGTAGTAGATCCTGGGCAAGTACTTAACCCTGGGCAAGTACTTTGAGTTTCAGTTTCTCCATCAGCGAAATGAAAATATGAACACCTGAGATGGGGTCTGTGTTGGGGAGTGCACACTGGGCACCAAGCAAGTGTTCACATGCTCCTCCTCTCTTCCCTGGGAGTGTTGTGGGGGGCAGCTCACAACCAAGGCGTCCAGACTCTGGCCTTAAACCTGGGAACATTGATTTCCTCCGAACCTCTGCTTCTACAACCATGTTTCCATTCTATACTCACATGGGTTTGATGAGTTGCTGGTAGCTGAAAGTTGACAAAAACTATTCATGACAATTTGCTTGATGTCCCTCTCTCCCATATATACAGAGCTTAAGGTCTATAGTTTCAACTGTAGCTTTCATGGTGTGGGGGAGGCCAGCCCTGATGTACCCAACCTATGTGGGTCATTTTAAGACCATCACGACACAACTCAGAGATGGCTAATTGGGTCGGAATGTGTATCCTGCTCTATGGATGTGGAACAAAGGAAAGCTAACTGACCCTCATAGGATGTCACAGATCAATCATTTTCAGAAAATTTTACCTGCTGTAGGGTGGTTTCAAATTCCCAGCACTAGACTCATGTTGAAGCCTAGAAATTATGTGCTGATCAGGAGTAGACTGAGGTCACACAATGGGCACCCCAATTATTTTATGGACAAGACAAGGGACATTTCTCATCAGAGGCTAGGGGGAGATGGCTTCTGTAAAAAGGCCTAGTAAGACCTCAAGTATCAAGAGGAGTGGCAAAGGAGTGAGCTCATTCTCATCCCTTCCTTTTCCTCTCCTGGAAAAAAGGCAAATATGGTGGGCTTCCCACAAGCCCCTGAATACATGACCCATAGTCTACTAGGGAAGGCTAATCCGAGTGGTAAGTACCTGTTTGGGAAAATGTCAGCCCAATTTTCTCTAACTCTTGACCTTTGAGGTTCCTCATCTTAGGGCTCAAAAGAGTAGTAATACATAAATGGAAAGGACTATGCAAGATACAGGGGGATGTATCAGGAACACAGCAGGTTCAACATATATTCAGATTTTGAAACAAGAAAATCAGTTCTCATCTGAGGCTGGAGTGCCCATTAGCACCTTGTTGAAGTGGGAGGTGATTTCCTCAGCCCTCCCTAAGGTTCCACTGTGTCATTTGATTTAGCAACCCTGTTTTTTTATGTTTATACGATCATTCATAGTTACTCAGAACAAAATGGGTAAGGGAATGGTGACCAGGATATGTATCTAAAAGATGTATGATGTCCTTTCTATACACATGGACTTCATGAGTTTCCGGTAGCTGGAAATTGACCAGCAAATAGTAAAATATATATTTATACCTAAGGCATATCCATTGTTCCTCTTGGTGCTATCAGATCTCTCTATTTAATGTCCCAGAGCTCAAAGAAAAGTGCCTGGGGGTGGGGAGTGGTGTGGGGGGAAAGCAGTAATAACATGACCTGTTATCCAAAATGAACACACACACAGAGATCACTTTCCAAAATGTTAGTGATTTCAGAACATAAATGCAGACACACCCTTAAAAGAAGCACTGCAAGGAAGAAAAACTGGCCTGCTTCCCAAAGTTCACTGAATCCAATTGGACTGGGTGATGACCCAGATCAAAGGCATGCAGTGATTGGACGGAGTGCCGGAAGGACCTGGCATCTTCAGAGCTGCTAGAAATTAGCCAACTCAACCACCCCAAGCAAAAGCAAACTGAAAGCAAATATGGGCGAGTAATTGAATACACATGGGGGTGCTCTTCACAAAATGCAAAGCTTGTGTGCTCCCAAAGGAGCAGTTTCCAGATCTTCAACAGCATAAAGGCAATGGCAAAATCAAAATGCCCCCCCTTACCAGCCCAGAGACTGAACCTTGGCTTCTATCTAAGGCAAGGGGTGAAATCTCTTCTATGTCATCACCTTCTTCTGTGCCCTCCTCCACTTCTGTATCCTCTGCATTTAAAAAGCTTCATTCCTAATCTAATTTCTGAATGAAATAAGATTTTTCAAATTTGGGAAAATTCTCTCCAGAACAGCAAGCTCTGCTGATGCCTTTGGTGGAAATAATACATGTTGCAGGGTGGTTTCAATTTCTCACCACCAGACTGATGCTGAAGCCTGGAAATTATATGCTGATTAGGAGTTCAGTTCCTCAGAGATATGATTTTCCAGTAAACCATCATTTCCATGGTGCCTTGCCATCCCCTGATGAAGAGCACTGATCAGACCACTACTGACTGGGACTTTAGGGACAGGGTCCACACATGGACCACATGCCATTTTCGCCATGAATCCTCCTCTCCAACTACCCCTCTGCTTACTTGCATATCAGGACGAAAGAGATTAGTTTACACCCAGTTCCCCTTGCCCCCATACCTCCTGAACCACCCCCCCACACCTGTACCCACCTCCACCCCCCACCAGAGCCTGTCTGGAAGTATAGAACAAAGATGACAAATTCTTTTCTGAAGGTTCCAAGTAGGGCAGAGGACAATCAGGATATGGGGGCTTTGGGTAGGGAACATCTTGAAAATGAAAATGAAAAGCCTGAATAAGGCTATAAAGAGAGTAAAACAAAGCAGGGCATTCTTTTCAAACTTGGCTCCCTTTTTAAAAATATGGATGACATTCACAGAGGGAAATAGAACAAAATGCAGCAGGACTTAAAGGATTTCCTCTCTCCAAGTTTTCTCCGGTCCCTTAATTGTGTTTCAGCCTTGCTGAGTACTTTGTTTACGGTCCCTAGTGTGGTGATTTGCATCCCCCTCTCTGGGTTGCTGTGGGCCGGAGCTGGCAGCTGTCTCAGTCGGATTCTGGCTGGGAAAGGTAAGAATCTTTGCCTTGCTTTCTGAAAGATCTGGGAGAACAATGTTGAATGCCTACAGAGGGTAGTAGGGGGTGGTGGCGGGGCATCGACTTAATTCAAGCACTGGAAGCTTTCTGAAAAGTTCCCCAAACTTAAAAGAATCTCCTGGAGCCATGTGTTTTAAAAACAACCAGAAAGGTCTCTCCCTTCTGAAAGGTTTGCAGAAAGAAGACTGGGTGCATTGTAGAGATTTTGTATTTGTGGGCAGGTGTCCCTTAAGCAATTCCCAAGGGGGTTTAACATCTTTCAGGCACAGAGTGGAAGCAGGTAAAAATATTCAAAGACATCAAGCATTGATGACTAGGAATTCTCCCTGAATTTCAATTCAAAGAGGTAAAAGTCAGTTGAAACTGTATGTTGCAGTAGGTATAATGATCAGTGCCCATTCTTCACATACAACTTCTGTTTTATCCCAAAACTTTCTTCATCTTTGTGTTTATCAATACAAGTCACCAACTGTCTACTTATGGAGTCTGGAGATGTGCATCTGTGTACATAGGCATATGCATACTCTCTTTGAAGAATTAGGGTGAATGAGATGCCTGGAGCCTGGAAAGGCTGAAGAATACTTTGGTGTTACAAGTAATGACAGACTTGCCCCCGTTCCCAGCACACAGATAAACTCACTGTCCCTTAATATAGATTCAGCCAAGGGCTCACTGTGGAAAAGGCTGCCTCTGGTTTCTCTCTGGCAAAAGTCTGATTTATGTACCTTTGATTTTAGTAAAAGGGGAATATGATATTCAGCAAAGTAAGGTGATATTGAGAGCTTCATTGGGTTTGCTGGATTATTGGGGGGGGGGGGGGGGAGGAAGAGACCTATGCTAGGAGACAGAGAGGAACTGTGCCCAAAGTTCACGGTCTACAGATGGGAGGGACTGATGCTTTTATTAGGAGTGTTCCCAAAGCCTCTAGTGTACGTACCCGGCAGCCTCCATATCACCATCTTCCCAGGGCAATGTTGGCCAAGTGCTGAGAAGCCCAGGTCCTAAGCATCCCTTATCCTTGACACCAAGTGACAGCATTTTTCCCGGATGATGGCCTCTTGTGGTCCCACATTTTAAAAGTACAAGGATGACAGCTAGGAGGACCTCCAGGTAGTTACTGTTCTCAGCACGCTGGGCTCCCCTGAATCGGTGAAGTCAGACCTCAGGGACTTCTCAACTTTATTTATTTATTTAAGATGAGGAAGCCCTCTCTGCGACTTCCATTCTAGAAAAAAAGGACTTCTATTCCCTCCCCCTTTATGACAAAATCATCAAGGTATTTTTACTAGATGCAGGATGTTATCTTAAAACAGAAGGAGGATGCCTGGGAATGTCCAAGACCTGCACCAATAATTAAAGAAATCTAACAACCCAAGAGAAAGAAGGGAACAAATCTCTTCTGAGATTTAATTTACATTTGCGGATTCACTGTATTAATTAAAAAGAAGTTATTACAACTTGCACAGATTAAAATAGAGAGGATGGATAACTTTTAGCTCCAGGAGTATAGGGATGAGCTTTTAAGTGTCCCAGTATTACCTCATTGTTCTCTCAAATGGGCAATCTGGGGCTTTAAAATTTCAAATAGCTTATTTGTAAAAAAAAAAAAAAAACAAAAACCAAACCTGTAAGGCCACTTGGGGAATAGGTGAATATAAACCTTTAACTTCATTGTCTGAGAATGGGATGCATCAAGCCACGTGTCCTTGAATGTTTCAAATATCTTGTTCCTAAAAGTGGGCCAAAGAGCAGCAGACACCATGGCATAAACCAGGAGCTTGTTACAGACCTACTAACTCAGAGTCTACACTTAACGAGCTCTCCACATGATTTATGTGCCCATTAAAGACTGGGGCTCAAACCAAGGGTTTCTTTCTGCGTGACCTCTCTGAGATTATTTAACCCCTCTGAGCCTCATTTATACACTATTTACAAACTCATTTGAAGCTAGTGGGATGAACCTCCATAGGAGGTGCTCTGTAAATGACCGCGATGAAGGTGGTGATGATCGTGATGATAATTTCAGCATTGCCAACAGTACTCACCTCCTAGCACAAGCAGTAAGTGATTGTGTTTAAATCAAGATGATTGGTTTCTCTCTCAACCATAAATGTTTGGCATCTCCTACCCTCATTCCTAAGTGAATTAATATCAAACAAGGGAGGTTTTAAGCCTTGGATGGCCCCACACACATATAAAGAAAGAATACTGGGGAAGCCTAGGAACATGGATTTTTGCAGGCTTCCAGGCTGAATTCAGCTGCCCCATGACTTCACAGCTGTTCCTGCTGCCCTAAAGTGTCTGTCCCGTCAGCTCTGTCCCCTCAGTTGGGTCTGCAACGCTGACTCTGGGATTTTCTTATGAAAATGCCTGATGGGTGGGAGGAAGATCTGGAGGTTAGCTGGGGAAAAAATGAGTAATGCAAAGCCATCTACTTAGTAAATGCTGCAAAAGAAATAAAAGTAAAAGCTGGCTCCTGTCTCTGGGGACTCTAGAATGATTCTGACTTATCATGTCACAGAGCAGAGTTGGGGGAAGCCAAAACTCGAAATCTGCTGGCAAGGAAGAGAACGAAGGAAAAAAAAAAAAAAAAGACAGGGAGGGGCAATCCGGAGGGGGAGGAAATAAAAAGAGAGAGAGGGAAAGACAAGCGTCATTTAGGAACAGAGGTAGAGCGAAAGAAGGAACTCCAGGATCTGAAACCAAGCACACGGCACAGTATTTTTCTATATTTTCTTTTCCCCAGAGCAGATTCTTGTCCTGTCATTTTATTGACGGACGTGCTATTACAGGCTCTTTTGCCAGAAGTTGACGGAAGAAGCTCAAGGGCTGCTGTTTCTTCCCTCCCAAGTCCCGGTGGCTCCCCTGGTAATGGATTGCTTTTCTCTGAGGTATGTGTATGTCGTCTGGGGACAGATCTTCATTTGCAAGTTAACTTATGCATCAGCACTGGGGGCAACTTTTTTTTTTTTTTGCTTTCTTATATAATCTCAAATACCCTTTTACTGGTGAAATGATGATTCTAGGGTATCTCTGGACAGCAGTGATTAATTTTGGTGACTAAAAATTATATGCAGGCAGGCAGTTCTAACATCCAGCTTCATTGCACAGGGAGTGATATGTTGATTTGGGCTTGAATCTGTTTTCAGTGGTTGCTTCATATGTTCAAAGTATTAATCTCATTGAAACAGCCTCAAGAATCTTCCTCTAAATTTCTTCAGTGATTGCAACTGCTCAATTCTTTGGCTGCTCTATTGCTTCTCAGGGACAAAAGAGAATGACTTAACATGTCTGAACAGCAGACAAGAGCATTCACTGATTTCTCCTAGGCAGCCTTTCAACCAGATGCTTTTGACCAAGATTTTCAGATTTTGTCCTAAAATGTTCTGGTTCAAAATACCCAGAAATGGCAGCAAGGGCACGAGAAAATCGAGAAAGTCTAAAACTTGGCTGAAAATTTAGCATGCCTATTTTTTAATACATGTCATGGTCTGCATAGTGTTGAAATTCCTTGTTGAGTTCCATGGAAGTTTTTGAATTGATAGCTCGTTACTCTAAGAGTTAATCTTATCTTTAACATAAGTACAAAATTATATCCTACAAAACTGAATTTTCCCCCTGCTCTTCCTTTTTCAAATGGATTGGAAGGTATTGCCCTATTTCAGATCACAAATCCTAATCTCATTGCTGCTGAATTTTTGCTGACCTGCACCCCACCGTGGTCCCAGGGCACATACTGCACTGTGAAACAGTTACAACAATGAAGGCTTACTGACAGTCATCTGCTATAGAAGAACACCATTTGTACACTCGCTGCTGGTCTTAACACTGATTTGGTGGGCAGTGAATTGGTGGTAGTTTGGAATGCATGTTATGCCTGAAAACACTGGCAGAATCTAAGTTGCTATGAGTTTTGGAACGAATTATCTTAAGGATTGTTTATAGTGCATTCTCCCCATGAAGGAGGCTGCCTTTTGGATTAGGATTGAGACTTTTCCGTGTGTTTAGAAAAATGAGAAGCAATAGACAGAGCGGAAAGCCTTGTAAAACATTTGTAGATCGTCAGAGTATATTGAACGCTGTAAAGTGCTTCCTGCTTTTTATATCTTCCCCCTTTTTATGGCTATCGTTTTATCTTGCATTTTGCAAAGAGAATGCAAACAATCAGGAAAAGAAAATATGAACTCTGATTTTCACATGCATCTGTGTGTCCTAGAAAAGAACCCAAGAGATGTTTCCCCAGCTCTTTACTTCTACTTACAGGGCTCACTCTGATGCATTCACCTGATATGTTCTGTCTCCTCCACAGTTTCCACTCTGGAGACAGCCCCCAGGCCTAGTCTGTGAACCCAGCGAAGAAACATCGCTAGTAAAAATGACTGAAGACTCCATAAAGGAGATCCTGGGAAGCCCAGCATCTTCCAAGCCTGTGACAATGGAGAAGAACCCCAACAGTGAAGTGGTGGTCACCACGGTCCCCTTGGTCAGTGAGATTCAGTTGACAGCTGCTACAGGTGGTGCTGAGCTCTCCTGTTACCGCTGCATCATTCCGTTCGCCGTGGTGGTCCTCATTGCCGGGATAGTGGTCACTGCTGTGGCTTACAGCTTCAATTCCCACGGCTCCATCATCTCCATCTTGGGTCTGGTCCTCCTGTCATCTGGACTTTTTTTGTTAGCTTCCAGTGCCTTGTGCTGGAAGGTGAGGCAGAGGAGCAAGAAAGCCAAGAGACGGGAGAGTCAGACGGCTCTAGTGGTGAATCAGAGAAGCTTGATTGCTTAGGACGGAATGAGACCAAATGGGATATGTGGCCTGGAAAACTTCCTCTCCCTGTGTCATCCAACTCATCCAGAACTAGAGTGGGAGAGAATGAATGGTGCATTGCGGTATACCAGAGGAACAGAGATGAACTAAGTGCGGGAGGGTAGAGAGGGTTCTGTTTTAGGAAGAACCTACTTGTGTCTTCTTTAATGACAAACTTAACTCTAAGGGCTATTTCTAAGACTGAAAAATCAGCTCTTTCTCTACATTAGACATTCGAGGGGTCATGGGGGATGCATGGCATTAGGCAATGTTCAGTTCACCTTGGAAAGTAGCCAATGAAAGATGAGAAAATAGTCAGATAGTTCTGGCACACCAGTGACCTGCCTCAAAAACAAAAACAAATACAAATACAAAGCCCACACTTTTAAGAAGTTGTAGCATAAAAAAATATTCTGCTGAGAGTCTAAATCATCTTGGATTTTGCATCCTTCTATGAAATTCTGTGATAATTTTTTTAATAAGTAGATTCTCTGGCATCTTTTTTTTCTTTTGCTTTTAATAACTCATCATCAGTGGTACTTTTTCTTAAAGAATAAACTAATTTTTTTATGTTTTAACATTGGACAGTTTTAGATGATTGTAATGAGTCAGAAGTTAAAAGGTAAAAGATGTAGCTACTAAATGACATGGGGGGTTAAATTAATGTTAAAATAATCCAACCTAGCACTTTTGATTTTTATATAAAGTCTAATATACATTTCATTCAAAATAATTAAATACTTATTGCTGCTGAAATTTCTTAAATGCTTGTTGCTGTTGTAGTTACGTTTATTGCAGTTCCAAATTGCCCTTCTTCCCTTGCCTCATTGGAAACATCTCAAATACATTTCTCTCAAATGGGCATGTTGCTTCTCCCTAACTTATCTAGAGGATTTTTATTTTTTATTGTATCATTCTTTATGACTTGTGAAGAATAATATTAATTATTGTTCACTACATACTAAACACTTCTATGCCATTCACAATTAAGAAATTAATGCCTGGAGTCAGGAATTTTATAATGTGTTATTAAATGTGTGTTATCTATTCCATCAGCCGTTAAATATTTGCTTCACTTATTTTTTGAGCATCAACTCTATGCCAGGCATTGTGTAGATTCTTAGGATGCTTAAATGAGTTAGTTCTAATACAATGCAAATAAGTTCACTGCTTGACTTCTGTGGATATTGAGCTATTCTAAACCCAGCTAGGACTCTACCGCAGAACTGTCGCCAGGTATATCGTTGGTCCATGTAGTTTAAACCACATGAAATGAGTATGGGAAGATACTGAGGCATGAAGCCTTTCTTAAACCTTAGAAATGCAAAGAAAAACAAAACAAACCTCACCTAGCACTTTCAAGGGAGGCACCCTCTTAAGGAATTTAATTAAATATGACAAAAGCCCTGTGGTGCTGACTGCTGCCTAGTGCCCAAGTAGTTTTGCCCAAGTAGGAGAAGCCTCAATGGCCTCCTCGTTTCTCCTGGCTTTGAAGGTCAGATGGGGCAAGCCTGGAGTTGTTCGCTATAGTAGAGTACACCACAATTATCTTAAATGCATGCATATTCATACTCCTCCACACCCCATTGGGCCAAATCCAAGTATGTAGCACCGGGTTGGTTTCAATGGGAGAGAGTCTGTGCTTTGACATGCCTCTTTTCTGCTCAGAATATTCAAAGGCTCTCCGTTGCTGATGAAGAAATTTCTCAGGCAAGTGTTCAAGGTTCTCCACTATCCGATCCAAACAGATGTATCCAGCTTTCATTTCAGTCCAGCCTGAAAACTCATGAGTTAGTCAGATCAGACTATTTAACATTCTAAATCAGACTGTGGTTTCCTGCTTCCATGTACATTCAACTTCTGTTTTCCCTCCTCCATAATGCCATCTTGTTCCTCTCCATCTAAACGTCTCCAAATCCTGCTTCTCATTAGAGTCCCAGCCTAAATAAAACAGCTTTCCAAAAAACCTTCCCTTTTACCTCAAAGTAATTATTTCTTTCAGAGTCTTTACTCATTTATTCTCTGAGGGTACCTTTCATTTTCTGCCATGTTGGTGGCATAAATATTTTAACTTCTTCTAAAGCCCTTTAGAAGGGATGATGTCCTTTTTTTTTTTTTAACCCTCACGTGATGCCAAATACAACATCTTGCACAGAGTAGGTATTCAATAAATGTTTGCTAAATGAACTAAAGAATGAAAAATCAGAAAGCAAGTGTAAATCAGAAAGCAAGTCTAGAATCACAGTCCGTTTATTTTACTCTCTTAAAAGAAAATATCTTAGTTCTCAGCTCTTCCCAAATAGGTCATCCTACTCTGCCTTCCTCAACTATAAGCAACAGGTGCAGATGAGTGCTTGCTACCTTTGTTCCTACTTCTCCAGCCTGCCCTTCAAAATGCTTGGTAAGTAAACTCATGAATGATTTCAGGCCACCAGGGGGCCTCATGCTGCTACCTGAGTCCCGAAGGAAACACTGGAATTACAAATTGTAACTGAAATGGAATCAAATCTGAATACAGCAAGATATCTCCTAAATTGGGAGGAGGTGGGGAAGATTCTCCACTGAGCGCACTACTACTCTCCTTCCTAAGCCATTTCACAATGGCTACATCTGGTTCTCCTAATCAGCAGATGAGCCCTGTGTGGGAGCCTTCCTATGCACTGTGAATTCCAACTCTCATGAGGGTGAATTATGATATCACAATTATCTCACAACATACGTCTTTGATGGGCAAGAATGTCTTTTCAAAAGGTTTTATTATATAGTGATAAGCAGATATGGAATGTATTCATAAGAATGATGCAGGTATGTATGTATTAAAAAAACAAAACAACAACAACAACAAAAAAACCTGGCCCCATCGTGCAGCACTAGAACCCAGCTGTCTCGCCCACCTGGATAACCCTAAACCCCACACATCTTGGGTCACACAAGAACAACTTTTTCTTTTTTTTTTTTTAAACAGGAACAACTTTTGACCTCATCCAGTGCAACAGGTCTCTAACTAGGTGAGAATCATAGCCACCCAGGTAACTCTGTGCTTCCCACCTCACTATCTTCGTTAATCCTGGGAACCTTGCCTGCAGAAGATGGCCAAGGTCATAGGGATCATGCAGGTGACTAAAGCTAGGGCATAAGACTAGGAGAGCCAGATCACAAATCCTCAAACCTACCTCTTTGTACCATCACCACTCATAAAATGAAGTGGGGGGAGATCTCCTGGTCTCCTGGGAAGTATTATGGTTTTGAACTTAGAAGATCTGACTATAAATCCCAGTTCTATTAAACTAGTCAGATGACCTTGAGCAGTTAAGCTTCATCTTTAAAATAAGGTTAATTTTAAGAAATGATTTAGATTTTTTTAAATTATAAAGTACTATATAATTACAAAATTGTTATTTATGATAATATCTAATGTTGACCTTAGCTTTTTTCTCTCTGATTATTATCCCAACATGTCATTAAGCATCAAGCAGCCCCCATTTTGGTTAACTGACTTTAATCAGACACTTTGTTTAACCTTGACATTATCCATAAAGGTTTTCTAGATCCAAAATAATCTGAGGAAGGTTCCTGTTCCAAAGATGAATCATAACTTACATTTCCTTAATATGGTTATAATTTTCAGTGTTTTCACATACATAGGAGTTGCTATAAAGGTATATGTAATATGGATATTCAATTAGGTGCCCTCAACATAAAAGATTAGGAGAGTGAAAAGTCCTTTTCTTCCCCCCCCCCCCCCCCCACTGCCATTCAAGCCAATCTTGTACTGGGCTGCCCCAAAGAAAGGAAGACCAAAGGCAGAAATCTAAAGAGAAACAAAAGAAAAGAATTCCTAATGCCTGGCTTTTGAGCTTCCAAGGGCATCCCTGTGATTTAGAACTTATCTATGGAACTGTCAAGGGTAGTTTGTTTATAGCTGATTTTTAGAGTACTCCCTTACTCTAGGACTTAATCTTGCGTACAACAGTATTCAACTGTACCTGACGTTACCCAACATTCTCCAATCACACTTTGAGGCTGGAAGTGCATGTGTCCTCCCAGCTCTTCGGAGGAGCAAACCACCTTCAGAGAGGATAAGTGACTTGTTCAGTCAAGGTTTCACAGCCAGAACCAAAATGTTGACCAAAAGATAGACACCAAGCTATAACAGGTATCATTTCCAGAATGTCTCTTTAGGAAAGGAAGACAATAAAAGTGCTCTGACACGGACTTTTCTTTTTGAAGTATAATGTACACAGAGAAAAGTGTACACCTCAGAGAATTTCACAAACCTATAGAACTAAAACCCTGATGAAGAAACTAAATGCAGCAGCCTCCCCAAGTCCCCCTTAAATCTACTCCCAGTCATTATTTTTCCAGGGGGGACATTATTCTCATCTCTAATACATAGAGTCATTTGGCTCTTTTTTTTTTTTTTTTAACTTTATATAAATGGAAATCATACAAAGTGTACTCTTTGTGCCTGGCCTCTTGATGTGCCATCACTTCCAATATTAGGTTATAAAGACACTGAGGCTTTTGCCTTAATGTTTCTCTCTCTGTCTCTGTCTCTCTCTCTCTCCTGCCTTGTTCTGGGAGCCCTCTGCCATGTCACGAGGACACTCAAGCAGCTCTGGAGAAGCCTGTGGGTGAGGAATTAAGGCCTCCAGCTAATAGCCAGAGAGGAGCTGAGACCTACCAGCAGACCTCAGTGAACCTAGAAGGGGATCCTCCCACAGTGGAATCTCCTGCTGACTGTATCCCCAGATGACAGCCTCACTAAAACCTCCTAAGACGCCTTCAACAGGAACCACACAGTCAGGGCTGAAGTCTACGATTTTTGTAGGCCCTAGGCACTTGTCTTCATGGGCCCTTTCTTTCACTAGAAAGAAAAAGAAAGAAGGAAGGGAGGGAGGAAGGGGGGAGAGAGGGGGAAGTGAGAGAGGGGAGGGAAGTGAGGAAAACGAGAATGTATTTCACCTATTGCAAAAAGAAAATTGTACTGGCAAGTGTTGTGGGCTCTAGGCACTGCACATACTGGACCTAATGGCCCTTTACTCAGTTAAGTCACTCTTGGATTCCTGATCCACAGTAACTGGGAGATAATAAATGTGTGTTGTTTTAAGTTATATGTTTTAGAGTAATTTGTTATTCAGCAACAGATAATATTGTGCTCTTGTGAAATTTCCTCTACGTGACTTTTGGTGTACATACCACATACACATCTTTGTTGAGAATACACCTAGGAGTAGACTGGATTAAAGGGTGGGTGTGTGTTCAGCTTTACTGCCAGAGTTTTCAAAAATGGTAACATCAATTTATACTTTCATCAGCACTATAAGAGAGTTCTGGATGCATTATAACATCATCAATTTTCAAAATATTTTCAATCTTCCATTTCAGTCATTGTGGTGGATGTAACACTTGCTCTTAAAACATATATTTAAGAGAAGAGATGTGGCCCTGGAAGCTGAGCTCTACTAGAGCAGAGCAGGCTAGAGGCGGGAGAAGAGATTAGAGTCGAAAAACACAAATTAGATTTGGGCTTTGAAAAAGCAAACAGCAAGAGATAAATTCTCCCAGAAGTGCTCTGAGACCAGAAAACAGGCTAAAAACTGAGGGCTGAGTTCACCATGCTAACGACATTTCCAGAGTTCTCCCTATGCTTGAAGCCTCATGCTCTGAGCTTTGCATGGACGATCTCATCTGATCCTCAGCCCAATCCAACGAAGGAGGTTCTACTATTCCATTTGATAGATGAAGACACAAAGTCACAGATTAAACCAAGTAATTGAGATCACACAGTTAGTAGAGTAGGGTCTGGTTTCAGATTCCAGAACCCACTCACTTATCCACCATGTTGATACTCCCTGGTACACATTAACCTTCCAAAACCTGATTCTTGAATAAACGTCCCAACCAGACGCTAAGCAATACAGGGACAAGAGTTTGAGCTAAAGCTAAAGAGTGAGTCAACAGTTTGGAGAAACCAGGACTAAAGAGGTAGATGATTATTGAATCATTTGCCACCTTGAAGCCAGGTCTTCTTATAATATATCTTGTAATTTAGCATTTTGCACCTTTTAAGACACTCCTATTAACAAACATAGGACTGACCTAGGACCTCAGCCACATCTTCTGCCACAAAATCTGGTGCTTTCATTCTTGGCCTCCTGGAGTTTCCTGTGTGGAAAATTCAAGACTCAGAATTATCAGCCAGGCTCAGCCCAAAACTGGAGGGTGTGACAGAAGTACATAGCAGGATAACTTGACCTACTTTAGGGGGAATCAAAGAAGGCTTCCTGCAGGTGAGGTCTTGATAAGAGCAGGACAGGTAGAGGAGTTGGCCAGGTGATGGGAGTAAGTAAGAAGCAATCAGAGATATGCCCTGAGGGAAAACCCAGAGTGAATGCTGAAAGGTCACTTAGCCCCCAGCCTCTCCACCTCACTCGATTGCTCTAAGGCAACAATGAAAAAACTCCTTAAGGGGATTTACCAATTACAAAATTTTATCCAAGCAATGAGGCACAATAACTCCAATATCCATAAGGTTCAAACTTAACGAGAACCAAATGTTCAGGTTCTAACTGAGCAGGAACACTCCACTTTAATGTATGAGTACCGTGGGGATGGTGAATAAAAAATAGTATCATAACTAAAATATTCCTCTTCCTCATTATTTCAATAATTATCTTCCCTGAAGATGGTGTAGCACTCCTGTTAAAGGCATGGACTGTAGATACAAAGTGCCTAGACTTGAAATTCGGTTTTTCCATTTCCTTGCTCTGTGTCCTATACAAGTAAACCTGTACCTCAGTTTCCTCGTCAATAAAATGGGAATATTAATTGTACACCTCATAGGGTTGTAATAACTATTAACTGACTTAACAGATAAAAAGTGTTTTGTCAATGACTGGTACTCAATATATTAAGTGGTACTAGCATCTATCTTGATTTTAAAGCAAAGCCAATATGCTTTGACATATAAAGCTACAGAAATTACCAGAAAATCAGTTCAAATGAGATATTAGTAGAAAAACAGCAGTTTATCTCATGAGAGAAATTTCAAACACAGAGAAAATGGGTTGACATAGAAATTTGCATTTGGTCCTATCAGGCAAGAAGACACCCCCTCCAAATCCATCTACCTATCAATGTTTTGTTTGCTCAGTCAGAAGCTGTTTGTGTTCAACATATTCATACCCAAATTTACATATCTTAAAAATAACCCTGATGGCATCAAGCTACCTGATAGAGGGCTGGTTAGCATTTGGACAATGCTTTGATGTAGGCATAGCAATTTCATATTCATTTCCACGCTAACTCTTTCCAGAAGCTCTGTGAAATATTATTCTCACGTTGCGATGGGAAAATTGAGGTTTGGAAAGGTTAAATGGTTTGCTTAGGATCAAACATTTCCTAGATGACAGAAATAAGATGCCCTGATCCAGGTCTTCTGTCTTTCCATTCCACCTCGCCCTTGCCTTGTTAACCTGGGCAATATAGGTTCCTGTGGAATGCCCTCCCTTGGGGGTCTATTCCCCCAGGTCAGACAGCTAAGGATGTTTCAACAAGCCTTGAAATTGGTTATACTTACAGTTATGCTTTATTGTTCTGATTGGACAAAGACATTTTTTAAAGAGTTAAGGTGGTGAATTGAGATTTGCATCAACAGCTGAAATAAATATATAGTTTTAAATCCTGTAGAAAATACACATTTTCCACTAACCAGCTCTGGTTGCTTTTGAGGGTTTATTTGTTTGTTCCTAGATAAAAGAAGCTTACATCTCCAAACAGCTTATGTTTCAAACAAGAGACTGTCTTTATCAGTGGTTCCCAAATGTCTGTCCAAGCCCTGACAAATTCAGACTCACCCAGAAGCTCTATAAGACCAGGACTCACAGGTGCTGACCTCAGAAGCTCTGGTTCAGCAGATTCAAAATGGGACCTTCTATCTGTTAAAAACAAACAAAAAAAACCCCAAATATCCCAGGAAATGAAAATTAATAACCACAGTGTTTTTTCTCTACAAATTGTTTTATTTCTCAATAAATTTATAATAAGGTAGAAGACTGGTTAAGTATAGATTTGTCAAAGGCGAGACATCAGGTAATATGGCAATATTTTATTTTAAAATTTCAATGTGTATTTTCTTTATTCCAACTTTATTTCACTTCTGAAAACCTATCTGATCATAAGTTTTACATCTTTACATAGATATAACAGAATTATAAGAATATTTATAGAACCACGGAACACTGGAATGTTTTCCTCTGGAATTCTGTTTCTGCTTTTGTAGTTAGATTCTTTCCCCGTGTTCCCCATTCTTTCCCTTATGTTCAAAATAAACAACTGTTATTGTTAAAAAAAAAAAAAAAAGAGTCTTTCTGCACTGCCAGCATTGGCACACACTTACCCCAAAATACCTTTGAATTTATTATGGTACATCTGTATTATATACACTCAGTAACTAATAAAATGAATGATGCAAATTGGTACATACTAATATTAATTTGGATATATTGCAGAGTGTCTGTAACACATTATGTGGAAGGCAAATTTTCAACTAATATTTATCATATACCATTCTTGTAAAATAAATTGGAAGTGTATTTGAGCTTGTTTAAATAAAAACTATAGAAGAACCCAAGGAGACCCATTAAAAGCATGTCCATCATTAGAGTGTTGATCTAGGAAAAGGAGACAGGTTTTCTTTACACTCCTCTAAGTTGTTTTGATTATTATAATGAGCAATAATTAGCTTGAAAAGAATCTAAAATGAGAGGGGAATAAAGGGGCACTTAGAGAAACATTACAAATAAAAATACAGAGCTCAGGTGCCTGGGTGGCTCAGTTGGTAAAGCGTCTACCTTTGGCTCAGGTGATGATCCCAGGGTCCTGGGACTGAGTCCCACATCAGGCTCCCTGCTTCTCGGAGAGCCTGCTTCTCCCTCTCCCTCTGCCTGTTGCTCTGCCTACTTGTGCTCTCTCTTAATCTCTTTGTCAAATAAATAAATAAAAATCCTTAAAACAAACAAAAAAATACAGAGCTCATAAGTGATTCCAGTATGCAGCCATGTTTGGGAACTGTTGATTTAAGCCAGACTGGGATCCTCTCCATTCATTCATTCATTAGTTCAATCACTTGGTTAATATTTACTGGGCATGTACAATGTGTGAAACATGGGTAGGTATCAGAAATCCAAGCATTAAAAAGAAACATTCTGTGATTGAATTAAGAAAGTCTGGCTAAGGTAGTCCAGGCATAAAACTTTCTACAAAAACAATAAAAGCCTGTAGGGTCAAAACCCAATCTGTGTATTAATTAAATATATTGGATTCCTGTACCTCTGGCATCAAGATAGAATGGGAACAAAGTGCCTATAATAATTTGGAATAAATACCGGTAAGAGTCTTGAATGTGAAAGTAATAGGAATATAACATACTCTATTGCTTTCACTTTCCTTTGTATTTAATCACTAATTTTTATAGGCCATAGGCTTATGTGTATTTGGTTTCATTGCATTAGTTGTGGTACACATTAGTAAATTAATGAATCATTAATAATTAAGACTATTCCCCCAGGAGACGGCCATACCCTAAAAATACCCTTTGCCTAGGAACCCTGAAGAGTAGTAGAAAAAACTCAAGCAGGTGGCATTGAGAAAGCCCTTTTTGTGGTTTTAACATAGAATGGACAGCCAGGATTGAGTCACAGTGGATCTGATACCCACTGCTCACAGGTTCCCCAGCGTTTTCATTGGGAAGTAGCCCATGTCCAAAAAAAATAGAATTACCCTTTTGCTCCATCTCAGCCTCCTATCGAGAAAAGCAAACACAGATGATTTTCCATTTCAAGTTCAAATACAGAATGGATTGCTTCTTGTTTTGCTTGACTGGGGTAGTTAATGAGAGTTCAGAAACTGGCACCCTGCCAGGCACAAATCAGTTGGGGTCACACTGTCAAAGGAACCCAGAAAAAGAAACAGTGAGGGGGGAGGGGTCGACCCAGAAAAACTATAAGTTTGGATAAGGCGGGACTGTGATTGTTGGTATTTCAAGCGTCCAACACATGTTGCCTTTCTGTATAGAGTGGCTAGTCCAGAGCAAAAAGGGATATTTGGAGGCAAGGTTTGTGTTGCTTCACTCCTCTGCAACCACACTCTATAATAAAAGTGCTTGCATCAGAGGAAGGCTGACAACACATTTTAGCACTTTCACAGTTCTAACTTAATCACGGCAGGCAGCTTTTCTGCTACTGGGAGAGCAAGCTGCGTCACTAGGAACATCTGACTCCAGGATCAAGTGTCAATCACTTTGCCTAAGGTCATTAAAAAATACTAGGGTGTCCCCTTACAACATAAAGGCTTTGCCTGAGTAACAATTAAGAGGAAACACATAGCATGATAAATAATTGAACAGGTGGATTAGAGAAATGCCTTTCCTGTGCAAAATGAGAGGAGTGATGGACAGCTGTAAATCCAGCTTCTTTGGCCATCTTCCTCCACAGCCCAGGGCTCTAACTAGTTGAACTACTCTTTTTTTTTTTTTTTTCCACTTTGACTTTCTTGGTCATTCAAAGCATCTCTAGGACCTCATGGAATCAGATAAGCTGCAGAGAAAAGCAAGACCTCAGAAGTTCCCAAGAGCGGCTTTCAGGGGACGCCTGCCAGTGACTAATGCTGCCGGGAATCGCCCCGTGAGCGGGATAATACTTTGGATGTAGTCTGTGCACGACAAGCTCTGCTGTGGCTCAGATGGCAAGTCCCTCTGCTTGTATGATTCAAGAAATGCCCAGTTTAACTTGCTGCTGCCAAAACACCTATGAAGCACAACCTGTCACCTCCTCAAAGACGGTCTCCCATTCAGCTCTTGAGTTTGTTTTCCTCCCAAAACAATAACATTGTTGAAGTCTCCAGAAAGGGGACACAGGGTGCCAATTTATGGTGTTGTTCACAGCAGTCCCAACACCTTTGGTTATTGATATCCTGGAAATATTTAACACCAGAAAGTTCTCTTACCCTCAGACTGGTAACCACCCACCAATAGATGTTTTTCTAACAGAAGACAGAGGAAAGAGAAAGAGATAGAGAAGGAATGAGGACAGAGGAAAAGAACACAGAAACTTTTGCAAATAAGCCACCATCCTAGTTTCTATTTGCAGCCCAGCAGCAGCATTTGAAGCCCTCAGTGAAAATAAAACCCTCAAGCTTGGAACTCCCGCTACCATGGCATATTTTTAAATGGTTACGAAAGGAGTCTGAGCATTCAGCCTGGCAATGCCCAAGATTCTTGGGCCACTCTGTGGTTAGTACTTGAGGTCAACTAGGCAGACAGACCCTTGTCTTGCCAACCTTAGGACATGTAAAGAAGATAATACATGTTGGGATGATAAGGAAGTCAGAGAGAGCAGATGACCCAACGTAATGATTCCTCGCTTCCAAAACAGAAAAGTTAGCCACACTAGAATTACATGGAGGCAGAATTTGGAGACAAAATTTTTTTTTTTAAAGAAGAAATTTATAAGGAAAATTTCAAACATCAACTAATACAAGAGAGAATGACATAATGAACACCCAAGTCCCTTACCAGTGGCTTCAGCAATTATCAACTTATGGCCAGTTTTGGTCATTTGTACCCTTCCCCCAACTCCCATATACCACACCAAATTATTCTGGAATAAACCCCAGACAACATGCAATGGATGATTTAAAAGGCAAACTTTTATAAGATTTATGAGTTGGCTGTAGGTTAATGAGGTTAAATACTATAGAAAAGCAATTTAAATAATTCATTTTAGATAATTTTTGTTAAAAAAGCTGAAACAAGCTCTCCCTGAACTTTCATACTAACTAACATTTGCTTTCATACCAGTTTCATAAAACTTTTCCTGGTGGTGCTATCTGATGGCTAGATAGTGAGTTATACGCAAATAAACAGCAGACCTATCGTCTTGCAGGATGTAGAGTTTTGGAGAAACAAGGGTGGATTGTAATTGAGAAGGGTGGTAACCCCAGGAAAGGGGGCAAAATGTAGTGTGAACTCAGAGGGGGTGTGGAGGAACATGGAGATCAGAGAGCCTCTGCCGGTTACTAAGGTTACTCCATGGTCTGCAGCCAAAGCTGCTCTTTGATCTTCATCCTTCCGACCTGCTTATTAATCTCCCCAGAGGGCTGCCCTTTCCCTAGTCACTCACCCAAACCAATCCGGAATCACAAAAGGGTAAGGAAGCTTAGGGGTGAGCATCTGAATATACTAACTTCCCCAGGCAGCTTTGTAGTTCTGTCTTCTCCCCTCTACTTCCACCCCTCTGTGAGGGGAGAAGTGGGAGCGAGACATTCAAAACTCCCATGGTGATTCATTTTCAATGTATTTAGTAAATCATGATGTTGCTGAAGGAGTTTTAGTTTTAACTGTGTGAGGATGAATCATAGCACCGATCCTTTGCAGCATTTAACTTCCCCTGGACACTTTAATTGTATTTTGATAAATGAAAACGAGGTTATACATTATTGTAGGGTTGCACACATTCACCTCCATAGAATTTTAAAGCCCCTGTTGTAAGACAGCACTGTTGTAAATGCCCAGAAAATAAAAAGTTGAGTAGTAAACGGTCACTTGGCTCAAGAAGTTTGGAGTGTAACAGGATTCTACAGGCAAGTACATACATGGCCATAATGCCATCGTAAGGAAGATAGAAAAAAAGGAAACAAATGAGAGTGACAAGAAATGCTATCAGCAGGGTGTGATGAAGATGTAGAGGGAAATGTCCTTACAGAGAACAGTGAATGAATCCTAGAAGTCTGTCAAGCTGGAGAAGGATCTCAATGAGAGAAATGGGGGTTGAGGAGAAGACAGGGTTTCAGGGAGAAGGAAAAATGAAAGAAAAGGGAAATATATGAGAACAAGTGAGACGTGTTCAGGGAAACGTGGAGTCCACGTTGGTAGGAAGGTAGGTTCCCTTTGGGGTGGAGGAGCAGGATAGGATTTAAAAGGCAAGGTGACTGCAACAAGGCAAAAAACAAAAAACCCTCTAGGGAGTTACATGCACAAAGTCTGAAGCAGGATTACCTGATCCTGGTTTTGACCTTGAGCTGAGTGATCATGGATAAATCATTGAAACTCTTAACCTGAAGGTCTCTGCCTATAAAACCAGGATACAAACAGTGCCCATCTCTGGCTACTATTGTTTCATTACCTTATCAGTGGGGTACAGCAAGGTTTCCCTGGATTGTGCAGAAGAGGAAAGGCTATTATAGTTCATAATATATTGGGGAGGGGTTGAATGTGGCTACTCCATCTACCATCACCCTGAGGTGAGCTGATCCCAGGCAGGTCTGAAGCCTAGAGCTACTCTAGATTAGGAGAAGATTCTTCTGGAAGACTGTTTTTCTGTTGCTGGCAGGACAGCAGAGCTTTGCCTGGATGGAAAAGCATTCTTGAAATCTCAGAATGTTTCAGCCAGCAGCAGCTTTTTATGTTGACTTTGCTGGGTGGAGGCGGTAACTGATGGAGAGGGGACCCATGTTCTGAGAAGCCATGGCAGGACCTTCTCATTTTCAGTTAGTTTGCCTTATGACATGTCACCAGCCCTGTCTCTATACACACCCCAGCCCATTATACAACTCCTGAGGCACTTTCCAGTTGAAAAATCTCAAAAGTGGAAAGAAATAGGGGGTGTGGAGTGTGTGAGATGTGATGTGACCTGACAGCACTGGGATGGATGGGTCACCTCTCTGCTCCCTCCCCTTTCCTCCTGGAAGGGGTGGAGTGAGAGCTGATGCCAATTTAATGGGTCACAACTGGGTGTCTCTCCCTTCCTGGAAGGCCTGGCAACATCTCTCCTACCATTGTGATTAGGAAGAAAGCATTCACAAGGATGATTATCTAATCAGGGAATTAGCCTTGGTTCATGAGGCAAGCATTAGGGGACTCAAAAAATCTAATGGAAAAAAGACCCACATCAGGAAATAGCACCAGTAATCACACCCTGAATGATTATTATACGCAAACCCTATGAAGATTTGGGACAATTATTTGTAAACGATCATCAAATAAAATTTTCAGATATTTGTCTGGAGTACCTACTCTATTAAAGATACTGCCAATTTCTCCTACTTGGTTTCCTCCCATCAAGCCACTGAACTCTTGGGTTGAATTTGCTCAAATGGCAGTCTAGGGGCCATCTGATTCCAAATTCCCTTGGGTGCTTGTTAAAAGTCTGGATTTCTGAGTATCCACCTTATACCTATGGCAACACAATCTCTAGGAGGCAAAACCTAGGAATCTGAATTTAAAATACTTTTTATTAGAAAACTTTCAAGCATGTTTAAAAGTACAGAGAGAAATATAGTAAGCTACCACCTACTTATCACCCAGCTTTAATAATTATCAACCCATGGCCAATCTTGTTTGATAAATACCCCTAACCCAGATTATTCTGAAATAAGTACCAGATATCATATCATTTCATCTGTAAGTATTTCAGTGTGTATCTCTAGATAATGAATTTTTAAAAAATATAAATATATTTATTATACCTTAAGAAATTATTAATAATTATTTCTTATTATACCTTAAGAAATTAACAATTTTCCTTTATATCAAACATCTAATCAACATTCAAATTTCCCATGTTATCTCACAGTTTTGGTTTTTGGTTTTTTTTTTTTTTTTTTAAAGATTTTATTTATTTATTTGACAGAGAGAAATCACAAGTAGACGGAGAGGCAGGCAGAGAGAGAGAGGGAAGCAGGCTCCCTGCTGAGCAGAGAGCCCGATGCGGGACTCGATCCCAGGACCCTGAGATCATGACCTGAGCCGAAGGCAGTGGCTTAACCCACTGAGCCACCCAGGCGCCCCGGTTTTTTTTTTTTTTTTTTTTTTTTAAAGTAGATTCCACACCCAACGTGAAGATTGAACTCATGACTCCAAGATCAAGAGTCTCATGCTCTACTGACTGAGCCAGCCATGTGCCCCATCCTACAATTTTTGAATCAAAACCCAAAAAACTTCCCCACATTGCAATTGGTTGATACACCCCTGGTCTCTCTTTTTCCTCCTATAATACTCTTGTTCCACTTTTTGCTTCTTATTTGTTGAAGAATTTGGGTTGTTTGTGATGTAGAGTTTCCTTTGACCCCTGTAGTTTTCTTCGATTTATTTAATAATGTTCTATAATAATTAATTTTATAATGTATAGATTTTATTTGTTGGTATTGTTATTTATTAGTTATTTATTAGTAATCATAGAATAGCTATTACTTTATATTATATAAATTAGTAATTATGTAATAATAATAATTATTATTATTATTATCATTTAAATGTAAAGCCTTGACCAGATTCAGATTTGGTGGTTTTGGCAGGAAGACTTTGTAGGTGGTGTGAAGTATCAAATACTTCCATCTGGGGGCGCTAAATGCCTGGCTGTCTTTTTATAATATTAGTAGTCGTTAATAAACATTGCTTGGTTCCATTAACTCACTGGGGACTCCAGTTCTTTATTTTCAAAACAATCCAGATGAGTTGTACACACATTAAAACTCCAAGAATTTAGGTCTCATCCTTTTTCCATGCTGCTCGTAGAATTATCCTACAAAAAAAGTAAATACTCCTTCACCCTCTAATAAACTCTTCTAATAACACCAGTTTGAAGCCAAGCAAGACAATCCTTCAGAGTGTGGGGAGACAATATTAGTGTGTTTTTTGTTACTTTTTAAACTTAAACATGAAATTAACATAATTAATGTCTCATATATGAATCCATCATAGTACTGTATAAGACTTTAAAGGAAGGAATGCACAATCAAAAAAGGTTTAAAGACTGTTGCCTAGAAGATGGAGCCTATATCACTAAACTTGTCAGATAGAAAACACTTCCGCAGCTTTATTCCCCACCACTCTCCTTCCCCTCGCATCCTATGTTGTGGCCACAGTGAGCTTCAGCCATGGCTCAGTGCTGCCATGTTCCTTCACACCTCCTGGCCTTTGCTCATGCTGCCTCTGTGCCTGTATTATCCTTCCTGCAGTTAAATACCTGGCAGGCCCCTTCCTATGGACACTTGCCATAAGTAAGAACTGTTCCCTTCATGCCCTAATGGACATAGTACATACGTCCATCCTGGTTTCTAACTTTTTGAAATGTAATTGTTCTTTATATGTTTGTCTTTCACTATGCACGACAACTCCAGTCAGCTGGGGGCTGTGTCTTCTATCTCTATTTTGTGACTGTATATATTCCTCTGCATATTTTTAATCTGGGATCCAGCTCAAAGGGTATACTCAGAAACTGTTAAGATAACCAAGAAAGAGGAGGCGAGAGCTGGATATGGAAAAACAGACTGAAGTTAAGAAAGGCATTCTGCACACAGAATTAGGCTAGTAAAGAAATGCTGGTGAAAACAACAAGGCAGGTTTCAGGATATAAGTTAGGATTCTTGGGGTTGAAAGCAACAGAAACATCTCTGTCTGTGAGAAGAGCAATGGAATGTGCTGGAATAAGAACCAGTGACTTATAGAGCCATAGGAAAGCTGGAAGGATCAAGTTTAGAAAATTGTAAGAGGCAAATGTATTCCCAAGAGCCCAGAAATAGGAAGCACAATAGTTTTTTTTTATTTTTTTTATTTTATTTTTTAAATTTTATTTATTTATCTGACAAACAGAGATCACAAGTAGGCAGAGAGGCAGACAGAGAGAGAGGAAGAGAAGCAGGCTCCCTGCTGAGCAGAGAGCCCGATGCCGGCCTTGATCCCAGGACCCCGAGATCATGACCTGAGCGGAAGGCAGAGGCTTAACCCACTGAGCCACCCAGGCGCCCCAACACAATAGCTTTTTTTAGCAGAAAGAATCTAACCAGGATGGTACTACACCTGCCAGAGGACTCTGCCCACACCACCACAGCTGTAAATGAATCCCAACTGCTCCTCTGGGTTTGCATCACTCACTCACTTTTTTTTTTTTTCAATTTATTTATTTTCAGAAAAACAGTATTCATTATTTTTTCACCACACCCAGTGCTCCATGCAATCTGTGCCCTCTATAATACCCACCACCTGGTACCCCAACCTCCCAAACCCCCGTCGCTTCAGATTGTTTTTCAGAGTCCATAGTCTCTTATGATTCACCTCCCCTTCCAATTTACCCCAACTCCCTTCTCCTCTCACTCACTCACTTTTTATTGTCCTGGATGGGAGCATCTGACTGGCAAAGCCTTAGTCAGTGCTCATATCATGGAGGCAAGCAGGGAAGAGATGATGCGTGTGACCCTACCTCCCACCAATAATAATGTAATGGAAAGAAGATAAGGTGGTTGCATTTTCGGACAGTTAAGTACACTCAAGAGAATAAGTAATTAGATTAGCATGACAGCAAAGAATTCATCCTGGACAATGGTCAGAGATCAGCTAGAAACACAGGGTACAGGTGGGAACCAAGTTACACAGTTCCTCCCATTATTTCCCAGGCAAGGTAATTTGGTATTTATGCTATAGATGTAGGGGGGAGAAGCATTTTGAGGTTTATCTGTAGAGGAGTAATACCATTAAAAGAATTGTTTGGATAATTAAAGTGATCCCTTTGGGATGACTGGATTAGACAGGAAGATACTAGAGAAAGGGAGAGCAGTCCATGAGTGTTTGCAATAGTTGAGGTTCCAGAGGTTAGCCATTAATCTGCAATCCAGAAAAGCTGAGCTGGATCCTCAAATAGCAAAGATAAAAGCAGATCCTAAGTCTGGATCAGGAGCCAAACATAGCAGACCAGAAAAAGGATGAAGGGGAGAAGGGGAGCCAGGATTAGAAAGTCTCTCCAAGGAATTTCACTAAGTAGATCGCAGCTCTCTGCACCTGTTGTTTCCTCAATGCAGACTCTGGTGCTTCTGCTCTCACCTGGGGATACTTAAAGGCATCTCATGGTCTTTGCCAGGAATCAGTAAAGGGTGGAACAAGAGTTGGGGGGGGGGTGTTGAGTGACAGACTGATGGTATCATGAACAAAAATACAGAGGGAAATGTGAAGGACAAGTCTGATGGAAAAGGGTGACTTCCATTAGAAAGACTTAAGTGTAGAGATGTCTGTCTCTAGGAAATTGGAAATACAAGTCTATAGCTCAAGAAAAAAGTAGGGGACTTTAGAGAAGGTGTCTGAAGAAACTAACATTTATTAAATGGCTGCTACGAGCCAGGCACTTTCACACCTCAGCCTTTGCACTAACATTTATTGAGGTGAAATAATTTCCTCCTATTTCACAAGTGGAGAATCTAAGGATCTGACATTGGGTTTTTCTCCAAGTTCATACAACCATTATGCAGTGTACCCAATACTCAAACCTACATACTCAAACTGCCAGATTCTCTATACACTTTAAAGTCATATTTTGGCTGAATTTGGAAATTCACTGCAATTGTAGACTAGTGGGATGATGAGAGAAACTAAGTTAAAATAAAAATGCCAAGGAAAAAAAGCCAAGGTCATACAAACTGGTTTAGTTAGCAGAAAGCAAGCTGGGAAGCTAGAGACAAGCTGTAAATATATGAAAGTTAGGATTCACAAGAAAAGTATTCATACTTCTATGTATGAAAAAAATGTAAAGAAAAAAATTGGGGGCCACCTGAGTGGCTCAGTCAGTTAAGCGTCGGCCTTCAACTCAGGTCATGATCCCAGGGTCCTGGGATCGAGTCCCATATCAGGCTCCCTGCTCCGCGGGAAGACTGCTTCCCCCTCCTACTCTCCCCCTGCTTGTGTTGCCTCTTTCCTTGTATCCCTCTCTGTCAAATAAATAATTAAAAATCTTAAAAGTAAAAAATTGGGGGGGGGGGGCAAAAATCCAGGAGGTTTTTAAACTTCTATTTTTAGTTCTGCATAGATGGTGGAATTTTGCTGCCTGGGCTCTTTTGGTGAGAAAGGCTAACATTTTCCCAAAATATCATTACCATAATTTTTATAACCAATTCTCCAGAAGGTAAAATTAATTTTAAAAGAAAAGGAAATAATGAAATAGAACAGTGGAATAAGAAGAGTAAAGTGTCCATTTAAATTATTAAAGAAGGCATAGTTTGGACTTTTTAGTTTAAACATAGACTAAATATTATTACTCCCAAGTACTTATCAGACACAATAGCCATCTCTTCTTCGTCACCCATACTTGCTCAACCCCTTATAATATGGCTGCTGAAACCGGTCCTTTACAAGTCATTAAAGGTCTTCTAGTTGCTAAATGCAGCAGCTTCCCCAGCCCGTCTTCTCCAGTGTCATTCTTCATAAGAGTATCAGGTGAAAATAGCATAAGTATTTGGGAGAACAGAACCAATAAGACTTTGAGACTGATTATTTGTAGGGGGTAAAGAGGAGGAAAGAATCAAACTTGGCATCCAAATTCCAGTCTTGGAAACTGAATGGATTAACAAAAATAGGGGAATCAAGTTGAGCCAAGGCAGGATGAGCAAATGATGACCACAACTGGAAAATCAGAGTCATGGGTGTATGCTTTATCTTCTCAAGTGAATTAAAAATTTTTGAGGGTAGCAGGGTCATGAGAATTTTTCTTCTCTCTTTTTTCTTTTGTAATTCTGCCTGCATCTGCACATCTAAATCTCCTTCAGCATGCTCTCCCTCTGCTACCTTTTTGAAAAGGATCTTGGGTCTCAAGTTTACTCCCACCAGGAATGCCTGTACTACTGTTCTGCTGAAGACAACACTCTTACTGTAGTAAGAATTTCGGCCAATAAAGAGAAATATGGAAAGTCCCTAATTCCCATAATACCACTGCAGAATTCTTTAAAGTTCAATTAAAATTTACCAAAGGGTTGTTATAGCAAAGGAGAATTGCAAGGTAGGAGAGGACAACTTCAAACCTACAGTTAAATACTACTATTTTTATAGAACAAAGCAAAAGATCAAAATAACGTAATATCTTTACAGGGGAAGCTCCTCATGAGCATTATCTCTTCTATCTAGCTAGCCTGACTCTTCTAACATTAGCTCTTTCTCGCCCACAGTGTTGCTTTTTGCTTTTGTATTAATCGTTTGCATTGCAACTGATCTTAACTGTTTAAGAATCCTTCACCCTTTTTCGGGAGTACTGGGCAGGATTCACCCATCTCTGTTCCAAACACAATAGCACAATTGCTAGAAGAACATAGTAAGTTATAGAAATTTTCCAAAATTTCATTTATTCCCTTAGACAAATACCTGGAGGAGAGGAAGGCAGAAGAGGGAGCTAGGGACTTTGGCAAGACAGTTCAAGGCTGGAATGAACGTCTCAGTGTGAACTTTGGTACTCTGAGTGCTGTCCCTTTTAATATATCTTTATCAGTGTGCCACTCGGGTAAGTTTTTCTTTCTGCCCAGTTTTCAAGCAAAAAAAAAAAAATTGCTCCAAAGGCACACACACATGTGTTCACACACAGACACATCCTATTTGCCCCCAAGAAGAAACACTCATATTTAGAAAAATGTAGTCTAGAGCCTTATGAGGAAAGTAAAACCTTTTCCCAAATAAAATATAGTCTTCGAAGACCCTAACACCAGACCCTAATCCCTTTGTTTATCCTTTGTCTAAACCGTATACAGGAGCAGCAAGAGGGTTTATTAGCCTTAAATTCAAGTAATCTTTCCCTCCCCAGGGTGGAAGTGGTTTGGGGTGGGGGATGGTTGGCTCTTATGGTTCATTCCTTTACACTGATGCTTATAGCATAGGGAAGATAGACTTAGTCTTTAACCACGAAGGCAAAAGAATTAAGTCATTTAGATGTTGGCCAGGATCTTGAAATACATATCTCTACCCCAAAATAATTTCCTTCCAGATCTCCAGGACATCTATGCTCTCTCCCAGAAGCCTTGCTGATTACTGGGAACCTTCTAAGGACTTCTGAAAATGCCTCTTCAGTTGGTGCCTGGGCTCATAACAGGAACAGATGTCCATTACTTAGCATCCAAAGAGAGCCCAAGATAAAATAAATGCTGACCCTCGCCCATAGATCTATTTCCTATTTAAACAAAGGTACCTTTCCCACCTGATAGTTCCATTAGTAGATTGTCTGCCTTTAAGATCTGGTGGACCAGGCCTACCCTATTCTGGCTCTACTTATCCCCAGAATTGTTAAGAGTGCAACTCTCCCTCCCCCAACATTGGTATTTTTCCCTGTGTCTCTGTATTGCCATAGCAATGGCACGTGCCTCCATCGCAATGCTGGTCACACAATATAATAGTTTGTCTGCCTGCATGTCTGTCTTTCTTGCTTATCTGTGAGCTCTAGGAGGGAAGGAACTTTTTCTTTTTTAGTGCACTATAGCTAACACACATCACCTTAGTTTCAGATATACAATTACATAATGATTTGACAACTCTAAACATTATGCTCTGTTCGCCAGAGTGTAGGCACCATCTGTCCCCATACAATGCTAGTACAACATCATAAACTATATTCCCTACACCAGACCTTTCATCACTGTGACTTATTCTTTCCATAACTGGAAATCTGTATCCCCTACTCTCCTTCGCCCATTTTGTCCATCCCCACACCCCTCTCCCTTCTAGCAACTATCAGTTTGTTCTCTGTATTTATGGGTCTGTTTCTGGTTTGCTTTTGTTATTGTGGTTGTTGTTGTTTTAGATTTCACATATAAGCAAAATCATATGGTATTTGTCTCTGACTTACTTCATTGAGCATAATATCCTCTGGGTCCATCCATGTTCCCACAAATGGCAATATCTCATTCTTTTTTACAGCTGAGTAATATTCCAGTGTGTGTGTGTGTGTGTGTGTGTACACATATACCACATCCTCTTTATCCATTCATCTATTGATGGACACTCGGGTTGCTTCCATATCTTGGCTATTGTAAATAATGCTATAATAAACATAGGGGTGTATATATGTATATATCTTTTCTTTTTCTTTTTCTTTTTCTTTTTTTTTAAGACTTATTTACTTATTTGAGAGAGAGAGAGCAGCGGGGAGAGAGAAACTCCAAGCAGATTCTGTGCTGAGTGTGGAGCCCAGCATAGGGCTTGATCTCAAGACCCAGAGATCACAACCTGAGGCAAAACCAAAAGTAGGACACTCAACTGACTGCACCACCCAGGCACCCCTATATCTATCTTTTCTAGTGCTTTCATTTTATTTTGAGTAAATATCCAGTAGTAGAATTACTGGATCAGGGGTACCTAGGTGCCCACTAAGCCTTCAGCTCGGGTCATGATCCCGGGGTCCTGAGATCGAGCCCCGCATCGGGCTCCATGCTCATGCCTGCTTCTTCCTCTTCCACTCCCCCCACTTGTGTTCCCTCTCTTTCTCTGTCAAATAAATAAATAAAATCTTTAAAAAAAATTACTGGATCATATAGGATTTCCATTTTTGATTTTTTGAGGAACCCAGGAGGGCAAGAACTTAAATGTATTTGTCATTCCTCCTCCTCTCCTTTCCCACTCAGTATAGTGGGAGGCACATATTAAGTGCTCAGTGGAGTTGGAATTGCTTTAAACCACACAGCCTGAGGCAATAAACAAGAATCATCTGCATGAATATTTGACCTATTAATTCAGTTTTAGTTGGGGAAAAATAGTCAAAAGTATATTAGAAGACCAGACACTTTTTACAATCTCCAAACTCTGTTCAAATGGAATAATTTCTCTCTTTTGAATTTAATTTGGTTCTCTAAATATTTCTGGATAACACATTAAAAGCTGTGATCTGTTTTTGCTTTTCCCCCCACATTCTCCTTCCATAATCAGGTTACTACATATCACCCTGAAACTTTTCTTGCTAAAGCAGCCCAAAGGCCCTCATGCTCCCTTATTCCCATGTCCCCAATGGCACCTGCTATATTTCCTTCCAGTCCTCAATTGTGGAGCATTGGTTTGAGGACAAAGACATGAATTAATCACTTTTGTTCCTTGCAGGGATTTGGAAGCACTTGGAACCCTGGAGCCTAAGTAGGGAGTTGCTTATACCAGTTGAAACAATCACAGGATCCAGACTGGAGACAAGTTTTTAAAAAAACAACAACAACCACCAAAAAAAAAAAAAAAAAAAAAAAAAAAAAA